>NW_005371173.1:8267439-8276849 GCF_000412655.1 Myotis brandtii
CCCCCAGTCCCTGCAGCCCCCTAGCTGCCCAGGGCCGGTCCAAGGCACAGGTAGGCCTCGGATGGCGGCTACCCAGCCGCCCAGGGCCGCCCAGGGCCGCCCAAGGTTCAGGTAACCAGGGCCGGCCAAGGCTTGTGCTGCCGGCAGTGGCAGCAGCAGAGGGGTAATGGGGGCTGGTGTTGCCAGGTTGTCTCCTGCCCCTGAGGGCTCCCGGACTGTGAGAGGGGGCAGGCCGGGCTGAGGAACCCCCACTCCAATGCATGAATTTTCATGCACTGGGCCTCTAGTATATTAAATATACATGAATATATGCTAAATGTACTAAAATGGTTTGCCCAGTTAAAGCCCTGATGCCAAACTAACATAATTTGATGGGTTTTTCTTAAATGGCTCTGACAGAAATGTGACTGAGCTTGTAATCAGTCTGGAGACATGTTAGGTGTCCTGGAATCTGATACAGCATGTTCCTTGTCCCTTTATATCCAGCTCATCGTTTCTTGGTTATGGTGATTAGTCATTTCCCTTTTCAATGGAGAGGGAGGCAACAAAGTTTGAAAATGAGGAAAAAGAGATCTTTAACACGAGGCCTTTGGCTATTGAAGCCTCGGAGGAAAGCTAATTGGGGATCCAAATGGCCACAGTCCAAGAGGTGATACCTGGTCATTTTGGGACACATTGGACTGTCCAGGGAATGCTGGGTCTGTTACGCTCTCAAGGCTTAGAGTTGAATGGAACTACAGCAGCTGGTCAAGTGGCCAGATCTCAATGAATAGGCTTAGCCCAGCCAGAGCAAGCACAGCGGGTCTGACAAGCTCTTCTTCTCTTTGCCCTGCTCCACCTCATACCACCACCAAGGAAAATCTCTCCAGTCCCAAAAGTTAGTCAAATTCATCTTTTTACTTTTCTAGATGCTCTAGAAGAGTACCCTGTACAAAGTAGGCCCCCCTAAGTATTGACTGAAATGAGGAAACAAGAAAAAACAAATTTCTTCTCTTATTTCTTCACTTATTTTATTGAAGTTTCACTTTTGAATTAAAATTCTTCACTTTGACCTAGACTCAAAGATACCTGGACACTTCACCTTGTTTTTGGTTGATATCTTTAGGTGTCTGACTTCTGTGCTAAGGAACTATCAGAAATAGATTTCCTTGCTAAGGGATTGTCAGGAATATCCATATCAGCTTTCAAATTCCCCTCATTGGCACACTGAACGGAGCGATGCTTTTGTGTGTGTTCTCTGTTGTGGTGAAGCTGTGAGTTGGTGATCAATCAAATGTTTCTTTAAAAAAAAAAAACCTCAGCTTCCTAAATCCTAATCTCAGCTTCCTCATCTGGCTTTGTCTTTACTGTCTGTCTCCCCCTCACTAATTTCCCAACGGCTCTATAGTTCAGCCATTTATCTGACTGAAATTCTTTACTTATAGGTTGACATTCTTGGTGCCCCCGGGGCAGCCAGATATGTCTCCCATATAACAGGGATACACTTCCTCTTCGCTGCAGGCTGTGTGGCTGGAGAAGGAATCTGGAGATAGGAGGATAGGATTTTGTTTCGATTGATTAACACTATAGGTTGTCTGGATTCTTCATGCGTGACAGGTTTCCTTCCTCCTCATCAGTGCCATTGGCCACACAGGAAGAGGTGTATAGAGCATACAGGGGAGAAATTACTGAATGCAAAGATGTCTTTCAAATTTCATTCAAGTCCAACATTCCAGGGCAGTGACTCAGCCAAGCCATCCACTCTTTAAGGAGAAGAGACACAATGTGGAGAGACTGCTCCTGAGACCCTGGGGCCCGAGTAATCCTTGAGGTTCCATTCTGGCTGCATTTTTGACTCATCTGATTTTCCGTTCACAGGCAAGCAAAGGCAAACAAACCTGCCAACTCCTACCTCAAGCCCACAGAGAGAGGCGCAGGAGTTCTCAGGAAATTTCATGGGAGCTTTATTTTTGTCTATTGTTCTCTTGGCAGAATATCCTTTATGCAGATGAATTTCTTTGTGCCTAATCTAGTTTGCATGTTAGTCATTATGGAATATGGAAACCAAGCCCACGACCTGACGTTGAACCCTTAGCTGGGTGGAAAGATCTGTGCCCATATCAGCCCGAGCCCTCAAATCCCTCCTCTCATTTCTGTTAACACCATTCCCACCCAGACAGAGGAGTTGGAGTGAGGCATTCTCCCTGGTAACCAGGTAGAGTGGGAATTCTCTAGGCGAGGGAACCGAATGAGAGAACGAACACTTGTGGATCCTTACCTCAGGTGTCTACTCCTATTCACCTTGCTGAGCCCCACACCTAAAATGCCCCTCCTTCTGCCCCTCACTCTCAATCTCAATGCCCTCATCTGGCTTTGTCTTTACTGTCTGTCTCCCCGCCACAGAATGTCAGCCCTCAAGTCCAGGATGGACCTCATTCTTTATAGAAAATGTTTGCAGACCTCTGTTGTGGACAGTAGTTTCAAGGTCACCTGGCTGACATACTCCAGAGCCAGGATTTGAACCCACGTTGGCCCCCGGGAAGCCTGCGCCCTGCCTCCTGCAGCAGCAGCCGAGAGGGTGCAGTGGGCGTGGTTCTTTTCTTTTGCTCAGTTCATGATCTGTCCTGTGGGCAGCTGTCGTGGGGGAAATGCCGAGTCATAAATAATTCTTACATTAATGCCAAGGCAGCCGGAAGGGAAATGTCAGGAGGAAATGGTATTTCAAATAACTACACATTTCATAATTCGGCCAAATTTTAGACTATTTCTTACAGCAATCTTTCCTTAATTCCAGTTATGGTGGAATGTTAAATGGGGGAGAAGCTTATCTTCATGTGGACATTTGGCTCAGATATACACATGATGTAAAGATGAAGGCATTCTCCTGCCGTTTGGAATGGGCTAAATGGACCAGCGCAAAGAGAGGAACAATTGGTCCTATTTACCAAAAATGACCCTTGTATCATTAAATCACCCGATGTAATTACAGTACTGCGACATTCTCTATTTGCGCTTATAATTGAGAGGCTCCAGGAAGCTTCCATTCCCACTGAACAGAATGGCTCACTCGTGTGATATTCTCCTTTCAGGAATGTGTCACACAAGCCTGCCCTCACTGTCAGCTTCACTGCTGTGAATACTCTCTTCTGAGAATCAGGGGGTGCAAATGCTGGTGCCACAGGCCCAGGCTGGTGGGTTAAAGAGCGAGGCAGGTCAGGTGGAGAGAGCTGCCCCTCCCCACACCAGCACAGTGTGGCCATGAGGAACAGGCTAGCTGTTCCCAGATCTGCTTTTTCATGAGAAGCCGGAAATCCAGATTTGATCTAAAATTTCCTGATTTCGAAATCTTGGCAATGAATAATAATAATAATTTAAAAACCTATGCCAAACTTTTCTTTTTTTCTTTGTCTATGGGCTAGGTGCAGCCACGGGCCCCCAGCTTATGACTCCTTGCCCTGGTCAGGCTACATTGCAAAGTTAAAGGTCAAAACTCGTCTGAATTTATTTGTGCTCATCATAGCACATTTCAAACACTCGTGTGAACGTGTGTGGTCTGCACATGTGCATTTTTGTGGCTATATCTGACCCACCCAGTCTCATGCCCAATTTCTCTCTTCCCTTTATTTCTGGATACTGAAATTCTTGGGGTTCTCTAAACCACGGCTGTTGGAAACGTCAACCTCTGAACCACATGTTCCCAAGCAAGGAGTCAGGCTGGGTTAGGCCAGCAGGAGGGATGGCCCTAGATTTTTCTGACATTGTTTTCTAACCCTGGAGCGAGACTTCCCAACTCAATCTCTGTCGCTCTTCACTTAGGAGTTGCCAAGGAACAGAAGGATACTAAAAGCTTTGCCATCTCTCTGTTCTTTTGTCTTCAAATCTTTCGTCTACTAAATGTCTCTACGGAACTCCTGAATCTCCATTTGTTTTTCTCATATGCTCATTTATTCATTCACTCGATGAACATTTATTAAGCAAATGAAAGCCTTAGTACTCAACATATTGACACTGCCATTATTTTTTCAAGAGAGATTATCCTAGTTTTTCATTCAATTTGAACATCCTTTTTTTTCTTTTTTCAATGAAGAACAACTATATTTGCCAAGCAGATTTACCAGCAAAAGAAGGCACCTTCAATCCAAACTCTACTGGACTTATTTTTAGGAAACCCCAATGAAGAAAAGTGTCCTCAAAGAAACATTTGGAAAACAGCTTTTATATGAAATGTTTGGCTTCACATTTAACCTAATTGTTTATAAATGCATCAACCTGTATTTTATTTTGTTATCCAAATAAATGTCTATAGATTGATGGTTTGAATGGGCTTCCAGGATTAGGATGGATAAAGGTTTGCCTTCAGCCTGCTCCATTTGTAATTATGATTCAGAAACTAAGTAGGTCTGGAATCAGGACTCACTCGTCCTCTAGCACCTGACCCAGCCAGAAAAATGGAGGTGTGTCAATGAGCTGGGGAGGACAGGGCCTTGTGTAAGATTTAAGAATAGTCTAACTATGTTACATGTTGAGTTCAAGTATGTCTGGGTTTGGGCATGGCTAACGCAGCAGAACCCAGATGGGAAAACTTGCTCCCTGTGAGAGGAACAAGATGGGACTACTGACCAGGATCATCACAACCCTGGTCACCGGCCCGGACACAAGGCAGTGCTGGAATCTGCACACGAAAGACCATCCTCCTGTATCTGAGACACATCTACGGACCGCAGGACACCAGAAGGAAAAGGAGCCAAGATACTAGTATAGGCCCTGAGGCCCTGCAGTGGTGTGGGTGGGAAAGGGAAACTGAGTTATTGACATGCTGAATTAACAATTACTGTGACCTAATTTGTACCTGGGGAGTCAGGCAGCTATCTTCTCTCAGCTCCAAACCCACCCTTAAGGCACTCTGCTTTGTGATTCTGAGGCTGGGGCTCTGCAAAGTACACCTTTGCTTTGTAGCTGGCTCCCTGTAAGGCCCTGCCTCTGGAGGAAACCAGATGGAGACTGAAAGGCTGGAGAGGGAGAGGACCTGATCCTCCCTGACCCCCTCCTGTTCCTGGGAGCGGCACTGGGCAAGGCTTCTCCACCCTGGCAGCAGCAGCTCCATGTTTACGGAGCTGGTCTCTTCACACTCCCTGAGAGACAACAGCACCAACCAGCTGGCACCCTACTGGAGGGTTGCATTCAGTTCTGTGAGGCTCTTTCTCCAAGCATCTCAGTTTTCATCGTTTCAACTTTCTCTTGGTTCCCAAGCCCTAGGGGTGATGATAGCTGCTTCCTACAATTGGTACTTCCATGGTAATTTAGTACTCTCTTTTCTTTGCCATTTCTGTTACCTAGTCAACAAATTTTACTTAGCTAATAAGTCCTCTCTGTTAAAATATTTCCTGACTGGCATGCACCCAAAGTTTGCTCTGTTGGTGTATTCACTCAACAAGCATGTCATGGATTCCCACTGCACTAAGCGCTGGGGATGCAATGATGGACAAGTCAGACAAGCTCCTTGCTTTCATGGGGAAGAGGGAAACAGACAACAAGCACTTGGAATCTTTTAACCCACCTCCATTTACTGGAAAGAGAGATTTAAATTCTCATTCTCTAATGTAAACAGTTCTTGCTCATTTAGCTTCTCAATGACTTGTATCATGAAGTAGCCAATGCTTCCCCTTGACCAATGCCCTTGTCGGGCTGATGGCCATGCTCCCAAAGGCTCTCATCCCAGCAGCCGAGACCCACACTGCTCATGAGGCAGCTGTGTTCGCTCCCAATCCTGTGCCTGCCAATTGTATTTATATTTCCAATGACATTATTCAATGGAATAGTATGTCAGCCATTAAGACATAAGTGCACATTATTTTTATGAAAACTACATTGCATGAAGGTTACTATCCACAGTGATGCAAATAGATATTATGTGTCTGAGCAGGGCATTTCATCTCTGTGTTCTTTCCCAAAGCCCATACCTCCAGTTGAGTCAGGAGAAAAACAGCAGCTACTTGGAGGCACTCTACAAATACCTCGCCACTACTTCTCAAGACTGTCAAGGGAGAGAGAGAGAGAGAGAGAGAGAGAGAGAGAGAGAGAGAGAGAGAAAGAAAGAAAAAAGAAAAGGAAAGAAAAGAAAAGATGAGAAACCGTCATTGAACAGAAGAGACTGGGGAGACATGAGAACCAAATGCAATGTGGCACCAGGCATTGGATCCTGGAGTGGAAAGAGACAATAGAAAAAGGAGTGCATTCAAACGAAGCCTGGAGTTTAGTTAATAATTATGTAGTGATGTTAGTGTTGACAGATGCAGATGTTAACATCTGGGAGAACTGGGTGAGGGTTATTCAGGACCTTTCTGTACCATCTTTGCAACTTATCTGTAAATCTGAAATTACTCTAAGATAAAATGTTTGTTTAAAAAAAACAAAATTACATGCTTTAGAAGATTTGATGATGGTAGGTTGCTTTTAAGCAATGCTGTTAAATTAGGCGTGGGCAAGACTTAATTGTAAAAGATAAGGAAATATTTTTTTAATCTTGCTTTGCAAGTTTCCTTATGTTCATGCTTCACGTTAAAGGAGCCGAAACCAGAAATTGTAGATGATGGTTCATGGCTATAGCTTATGCAAGAAAGATGTGGCTGAACCTGAATCAACAGACCCATATTCAGGCTGATGGTCTTACCTCTAGGTTAAAATCAAAGCAAATGAATGTGCATTTATTTATATTTTCACAACAATATTTAACATACTCATATATCACTTTTTATGATTCCCCAATTTTAGTGCCTGATTTTTCATTAATTTACCCACTACTGGTCTCCATTGCATTAAGTAAGACTGCTTCTACTAAAACCTAAAACAAGACAGCCACGGTAACAGAGAGTGACAAGGTGGCAGGGCTGCCTGGGGTCATCAGGGAACTCTGAGGAAATGACATTTGAGCTGAGGTCAGAATATGGCTGAGGGAATTGGGGTTGACAGAATTTAATGAGGGAGAACGTCATGCAAACACACAAGTGCAGCCATGTCCTGAGATGGATGTGCTGACAGGGAGCAGCAGGGACAGTGGAGGGTGATCCTTTCCAAAGGGGAATGTCAGAAGGGCTGTCAGTCATAGACGAGGCTGCCACACAGCTGTGCTTTGGGGAGAAGAAGGCGTTTCCCAGCAGGAGGGAGCAGATAGGTTTCAGGCAGTGGGAGCGACATCATGCCAGCACCGATGCGTTCCCTATAACAGCATGGCAGCTGTTATACTTAGGGAACCGGAAGTAGCTTTACGTAGGGAAGCAACCCAGTCAGACACACATTTTTGCAAGGGTATTTAGCAGAGTCCAAACCTCGCTACTTAAAGGGTGGTCCGAGGACCAGCAGCATCAGCACTTGTCCTGGAAGCTGGTTAGAAATGCAGAATCTCAGGTTCCTCCCAGGCCTACTGAAGCAAAATCTGCATTTTAATAAGAACCCTAGATGATTCAAATGTACATCATAGTTGAAGAAGCATTGTCTAGAGCAGTGGTTCTCAACCTTCCTAATGCTGCTACCCTTTAATACAGTTCCTCATGTTGTGGTGACCCCCAACCATAAAATTATTTTTGTTGCTACTTCATAACTATAATTTTGCTACTGTTATGAATCGTAATGTAAATATCTGATATGCAGGATGTATTTTCATTGTTACAAATTGAACATAATTAAAGCATAGTGATTAATCACAAAAACAATATGTAATTATATATGTGTTTTCCGATGGTCTTAGGCGACCCCTGTGAAAGTTACAAGACCTAAGGAATGGCATTATAAGACCTGAAAACTAACTGGGTGTGGCTGGAAGAAGGGAAATGGAGGCGTGTGTGATCTTTGAGCAGGAGATCCCATGGTAAGGCTGCATGGCCATCACTCAAACTTAAATTATATACATTTACAATAAAATAAATTACATTAAAAACCAGGGTAATAAATTCTAAAAAGTCATCACTTCCTAATTATTTCAGTACATTTTACTGTTACCCAAGCTCTTGAGGGCATTTGCACCTACTGCATCTGTTTGATGGAAATGCTATTTAATTATGTGTGTCTGCCCATCTCTTCGTAACTCCATGAGCAGTGATGACACACCAGTAGCTTGACATCTGCCATGGAGAGAATACATACACCATGGAAATGGGCCAAAGCTACAAATCAGGGCTTAACTTGTTATTCTGTTGATTTTTCTAGCTCAGGGTTAGCAAACCTTTACTGTAAAAGGGCCAGATAGCAAATATTTTAACCTTTCTTAGCTGTACAGGCCTTGTCACAACCATTCAACTCTGTCATTGTAGTGCAGGAGAAGCCATAGACAATGCAGAGATAGGGAGTGCGGTTGAGTTCCAATAAAATTGTATTGATAGGGCCCTGGCTGGGTAGCTCAGTTGGTTAGAGCGTCGTCCCAATACAACAAGGTTGAGGGTTTGATCTTCGGTCAGGGCACATACAAGAATTAACCAATGAGTGCATAAAATAAATGAACAACAAATCCCCCTCTCTCTCTCTCTCTCTCTCTTCTCTCTCTCTCTTTCTCTCATCAATAAATAAAAATTGATAGAACCAGGCAGCAGTGTGGATTTTTGGTTCTGTTTTTTGGGGGTGTTTTTTTTTTTGCCCACCAGTCATAGTTTGCTAATTCATGCTCTATATTTAAGAAAGTGTTAAGAATGTGTTAAATTTTAGAGGGTTTCATGTCTATAGCCATTACATTGTGAATAACATTAGAACTGCAGGAAATATTCTTCCAGTACTTAAATCTATTATCTGATTCAGCTAAAAAGTAATTCACATCATTGATAAATGACTGAAGTTACAATATACATCTTCCTTTGCCTTACATTCACTATTTTAAATGAAAATATTAACCAACATTTGTGTTGGAGCTACATTCGTTCATCAGTTGCATCAGAAGATGTTTACAGTTACAAGAGGTCAGTAAAAATCAATTAAAGCATTCTGTAGGAATCAATAGGCTTTATGGAATTTACAATAAAGATTATTGTATATTTTATAATATTTGTAAATTGTATGACTCACATTCTTTCTATCAGTAAACATTCTTTCCATCAGTAAAACTTTAATCAATGCATGTGCAGAGACGGAGATTTTTGGGTTTATGGAGAGCTGGTTGTTACATATTTATCAGCACAACATTGCTCAGATTCTGGTTTAGGTGAGTAGAGGTGGTGGAAAACAGAAGGAACAGTTTTGCAAAGAAAATTGAGTTTAGCCCAGAGTGGGGCATGCAGAAAGCAGCCGATCAAAAATTCTCTCTCATCATTGATGTTTCTATCTCTCTCTCCCTCTCCCTTCTTCTCTGAAACCAATAAAATATACTAAAACAAAACAAAACAAAAAAACCACAGAGAAACAAACAGATAACAACAACAAAAAAACAAAAAAACATTGAGCAGTTGAGG
>NW_005371173.1:8276876-8278961 GCF_000412655.1 Myotis brandtii
TGTTTCTAACTCTCTATCCCTCTCCCTTCCTCTCTGTAAAAAATCAATAAATATCTGATATGCTATATGTGTTTTCCCATGGTCGCGACCCACAGGTTGAGAACCGCTGGCACTCTAGAGGATGGATTGGAGGGGTGGATTCCAAAGTCAAGAGAGGATTTAACAAACTGAAGTAGTCTGGGCAAGAGATGATGTCCAGAGCTAAAGCACTAACCTGAGGAAGGAGGACAGATGTTACAAGACCTAAGGAATGACATTATAAGACCTGAAAACTAACTGGGTGTGGCTGGAAGAAGGGAAATGGAGGCGTGTGTGATCTTTGAGCAGGAGATCCCATGGTAAGGCTGCATGGCCATCACTCAAACTTAAATTATATACATTTACAATAAAATAAATTACATTAAAAGCCAGGGAAATAAATTCTAAAAAGTCATCACTTCCTAATTATTTCAGTACATTTTACTGTTACCCAAGCTCTTGAGGGCACTTGCACCTACTGCATCTGTTTGATGGAAAATGCTATTTAATTATGTGTGTCTGCCCATCTCTTCCTAACTCCATGAGCAGTGATGGCACACCAGTAGCTTGACATCTGCCACAGTGAGAATACATACACCATGGAAATGGGCCAAAGCTACAATATTTGTGTTGGAGCTACGTTCGTTCATCAGTTGCCTCAGAAGATGTTTACAGTTACAAGAGGTCAATAAAAATCAATTAAAGCATTCTGTAGGAATCAATAGGCTTTATGAAATTTACAATAAAGATTATTGTATATTTTATAATATTTGTAAATTGTATGACTCACATTCTTTCTATCAGTAAACATTCTTTCCATCAGTAAAACTTTAATCAATGCATGTGCATAGACGGAGATTTTTGGGTTTATGGAGAGCTGGTTGTTACATATTTATCAGCACAACATTGCTCAGATTCTGGTTTAGGTGAGTAGGGGTGGAGGAAAACAGAAGGAACAGTTTTGCAAAGAAAATTGAGTTTAGCCCAGAGTGGGGCATGCAGAAAGCAGCCGATCAAAAATTCTCTCTCATCATTGATGTTTCTATCTCTCTCTCCCTCTCCCTTCTTCTCTGAAACCAATAAAATATACTAAAACAAAACAAAACAAAAAACCACAGAGAAACAAACAAATAACAACAACAAAAAAACATTGAGCAGTTGAGGGTTTGTATGCCATTCTGCACTAAGGAGAAGGGGGCCAGCATTCTGAGATTTCAAAGAGAAAGCAGGTAATTCACAGGTAGATGAGAAAGAGCAAATGTGATAAGTCAATTCCCTCTGGGTCACCCTGAAACAGAGGAAAGTCCAACAAACAGGCTTTGCTAGATTTCTCCCTGTCTGCCACATTGAGTTTATATTATGATGCTAAGGTGATATTCTCTTCCTTTAAGCAGGTTTTTCCCAGGGCTTAACTTGTTGTTCTGTTCATTTTTCTAGCTCACGGGTCAGCAAACCTCTACTGTAAAAGGGCCAGATAGCAAATATTTTAGCCTTTCTTAGCCGTACAGGCCTTGTCACAACCATTCAACTCTGTCATTGTAGTGCAGAAGAAGCCATAGACAATGCAGAGATGGGGAGTGCGGTTGAGTTCCAATAAAATTGTATTGATAGGGCCCTGGCTGGGTAGCTCAGTTGGTTAGAGCGTCGTCCCAATACAACAAGGTTGAGGGTTTGATCTTCGGTCAGGGCACATACAAGAATTAACCAATGAGTGCATAAAATAAATGAACAACAAATCCACCTCTCTCTCTCTCTCTCTCTCTCTCTCTCTCTCTCTCTCTCTCTTTCTCTCATCAATAAATAAAAATTTAAAAAGGAAAGAAAATACCAGCAGCAATCTTTCCTGCTTCTGGCATTTGTTTTTCCTTGGCAACATAATTTTTAGTCCTGCTTTTCAAAAATAGGTTTTTGGCAGCAGGTGATGGACTTATGGGACTTTATCTCGGATCAGATGTCTTTTTGTTCCACTCTTAGAAAATCCAAGCAGAGAAATAGCAATGGGTTGCTTCAGCACTTGACAAGCACAGGGTTAAGATGTTCCATGAGATTTTGATTAATATAACCCAG
>NW_005371173.1:8279238-8284254 GCF_000412655.1 Myotis brandtii
CGATCAAAAATCTCTCTCATCATTGATGTTTCTATCTCTCTCTCCCTCTCCCTTCTTCTCTGAAACCAATAAAATATACTAAAACAAAACAAAACAAAAAAACCACAGAGAAACAAACAGATAACAACAACAAAAAAACAAAAAAACATTGAGCAGTTGAGGACTTGTATGCCTTCTGCACTAAGGAGAAGGGGGCCAGCATTCTGAGATTCCAGCCATAGTTTGCTAACTCATGCTTTAGATTTAAGAATGTGTTAAATTTTAGAGGATTTCACTTCTATAGCCATTACATTGTGAATAGCATTAGAACTGCGGGAAATATTCTTCCAGTACTTAAATCTATTATCTGATTCAGCTAAAAAGTCATTCACATCATTAATAAATGACTGATGTTACAATATACAACTTCCTTTGCCTTACATTCACTATTTTAAATGAAAATATTAACCAATATTTGTGTTGGAGCTACGTTCGTTCATCAGTTGCCTCAGAAGATGTTTACAGTTACAAGAGGTCAATAAAAATCAATTAAAGCATTCTGTAGGAATCAATAGGCTTTATGAAATTTACAATAAAGATTATTGTATATTTTATAATATTTGTAAATTGTATGACTCACATTCTTTCTATCAGTAAACATTCTTTCCATCAGTAAAACTTTAATCAATGCATGTGCAGAGACGGAGATTTTTGGGTTTATGGAGAGCTGGTTGTTACATATTTATCAGCACAACATTGCTCAGATTCTGGTTTAGGTGAGTAGAGGTGGTGGAAAACAGAAGGAACAGTTTTGCAAAGAAAATTGAGTTTAGCCCAGAGTGGGGCATGCAGAAGGCAGCTGATCAAAGATTCTCTCTCATCATTGATGTTTCTATCTCTCTCTCCCTCTCCCTTCCTCTCTGAAACCAATAAAATATACTAAAACAAAACAAAACAAAAAACCACAGAGAAACAAACAAATAACAACAACAAAAAAACATTGAGCAGTTGAGGGTTTGTATGCCATTCTGCACTAAGGAGAAGGGGGCCAGCATTCTGAGATTTCAAAGGGAAAGCAGGTAATTCACAGGTAGATGAGAAAGAGCAAATGTGATAAGTCAATTCCCTCTGGGTCACCCTGAAACAGAGGAAAGTCCAACAAACAGGCTTTGCTAGATTTCTCCCTGTCTGCCACATTGAGTTTATATTATGATGCTAAGGTGATATTCTCTTCCTTTAAGCAGGTTTTTTCTATCTGAATTCCTTTAGGCAGGTAAGGAGGAGGGTCAAAGGTTCTTTCTGTGTATTTTGTTTTTTAATAACCTTGCCTATAATCAATATCCCAAAAGGTATATTTTGAGGTGGTAAAACTTTGATCCCTCTCACTTTCAATTTGAGGTTTAGCAATCTGAGGGTTGCTGGTCATAAGAAAGAGTGGATCATTCTCTCTTTTTAAAAATCATTTCAGCTCCACAGCTATTTCCTACTTATAGGGATCCAAACAGCTTAGACCTTTTCTTCTGTCAGCCCTGCATGGTGTTCCCAGGGAGATTGCTGCCCTGTGTTTGGTGTCCTGGAGTAGATCCCAGCCTTGCCAAGGAAGCTTGGGGGGTGTTGGTGTGAGCAGCTCAGAAAACAGGCTCAATTGGGACCTACATCTATTCTGGACTATTCGTCAGTAAAATGAGCTATGGTGCTTCCCAAAGTGTGTTCTGCAGGAAAAGAAGAGTTTATGTGGAAAAAAGTTTCTGAGGTTTGAAATGCTCCAAGTTAAATAAAGTTCATGATATTGTTAAATGCATTTTCATGAATGCAGAACATCTCAGAGCCATGTTGATTGTGACTCTCCCACAGGGAAGAGCATACATCATTTATCTTCCAACTTGATCTTAGAATCTCTTTTTTGTGCACATATATCTTTTATGACTGTTGTTGTCAGGAAGACACTTTGACAAACAGTGCCCAGGACATCCCCAAAGGAATGAGAAGTGGCTTCTTCCATTAGTCTGGGCACATTTCTCTTCCTTAAGGTAAAAAAATGTTTATTCTAATATTTTAGTCTAATACTGTACACTGTGGGGGAGGAAAAAAAACTTTTCCTCTACTCATCTTAGTTTCTCTAGGTAAGGCTCTATACCTTGGCCTGGCCAAAAATGGATTAACAATAAAAAACAAATAGAAGTTTATTAACATGTACATCATGCATAGGTGTGGGAGCACCAGCAATGAGTAACTTAAAGAGGTGGTTTGAACTCAGGCTTATCTACCATTGTAGGCTAAACAAAAAGGGAGAGAAATCTTGGGCTTGTGAGTAGGAAAACAGGCTGTGAGAAGGCAACAAGGAAAAGTATGGTAAACAAGGGTTGTTTAGTGACACCTATTATGGCGCCTTCTCCACTGGTAAAATTGTCGACAGTCCTCTTCTTCCTGGTACAGGAGAAGGAGACAAATATACAAATGGAAATTTCCTTTATGAAGGGAAAACGTGTGCCCTGTTTTTAGAGTGTTTCCTGTGTCTGGTGGTTCTCAAAATAATCCATAGGCCACAGAGGCAGATTTGGGGGGAGGATGGATTCTGGGACCCATCAGCACTTCTCAACTTCACAACCTGGGCTGGCTTTTGACCAGCCATTTCACTATAAGGGAAAGCTGCGTGAAGTCTTACCTGGAGCTTGAACTGGTCTCATACATTGTCTGGGATGGTTCTCTTATGCATTTCTTGATTATATGATAAAGAATGTTCCCACATTAAGCAAGTCATTTTTAAATGCAGAATCTGTTAATTTGAGAAAGATAAAAGAATCTACAGGCTCATTCAAACAGATATGATTACTGCCTTCTAGATAAAAATATTTAATTACCCCAGGAATTATGGGGGATGGAGGGGAGGTTTCTGTCTCCCAGTAAGCTAAAACCACAATGAGAACATTTCCTTTTATCAAAAGTAGCACTATAGACAATGAGTATGACATATTGTCAGTTTGGGGAAGTGAAGAGGAGAGAAATAGCAGGAATTAGGGGCAGGAGAGAGACCTGTGTTCCATACCAAAGGCATTGGATGTTAGGATCACTTGGTGCAACCTTTCATATTGCAGATGAGGAAACTGAGCCACAGGGAAAGAGCTTGCCCAAGGACTGCTGGTTCATTTGGTAGAGCCAGGACGAAGGAGAGCTGCCACATTTCCAGTTCATTTCTCTGTTAAGTCTTGGCCCCTGGAGGCAGCCTACAGCCTCATTCTGCCTTGCTAATGTGGGTCAGGTCCAAATCCACACTCACAGTCTTTCACTCCTGAGGTTTGGGAGCCAATTTCTATGGCATTTGCTGACCCTAGCTGCTCACCTCCCTTCAAGCCTTTGGTAATGCAATGTAAAGGCATCAGAATGGCTTCACCACAGGAAACACTCTATTTTGCAATCCCTTTCTAAATTGAGTTAATAGCCAAGCTCCTGTGGGACACAGAACCACTGCAATCCTATTATTTAGTGATCAGAAACGGCCCCAGCCCTAGTTTTCCCTTTCCTTTGAAGCAGCCAACATGCTTTCTTTTTTCTTTCTTCATTTTTATATAATATAAAACATAGGGATTGTTTTTTATGTCAGAGATATCTTTCATTGGCATAGATAGAAAATGTTTGCAGCTCTTTAAAAAGCAAGCAAGATTTGAATAGGAATTTACATGCTTCTTTGCAAACTACTTAAAATAGATGAGATAAAATGACATAATGGAGAGAGTGAGCTTGTAACAGTTCAGTGACAACCTATTGAATTGCATGCATCAGATTAGGCAATCAGTCAATCAATCAATATGAAACCATACCCACAAACACCAGGAAATTCATTTCTATGACTTATTATTTGAGTCACTATTTTGCAAAACAATATCAAAACACTTTTTTTAAAAATCAGCTTTATTTATTTAGGTATGCTTCCAAACAATAAAATTCATGCGTTTAAGTTTGATGTCCTTTGACAAATAAACGTGTTCATGTAATCATTGTAGCCACCATCACCACAATCAAGATATGCGCCATTTTCATCAGGCAAAAGGTTCTCTGCTGCCCATCGAAGAGTAAGTTGCAGATATGATGGCCTTTTACTCCCTAAATGTATTTCCTAAAACATCGATTTTCTTGCATGACTGCAAGACGGCGATCAACATCAGGCAATGAACACTGAAACAATACTATTAATCCAATCTACAAACTTTATTAAGATTTGTCATTGTCCCAATAATTGTCCCAAAATTTGAATTCAGTCATCTTGTCGCGTCAGTCTCCTCTGATCTGGAACAGTTTCCTTTGTCTTTCTTTCTCACGACATCGGTATTTTTGAAAAGTACAAGCCAGTTGTTTTGTAGACAGTTCATCCATTTGGGTTTGTTGGCTGTTTCCTCATGACTAGGTTCAGGTTGTGCACTTTGGGCAGGAATCCCATGGGAGTGAGGCTGAGTTCTTCCCAGAGCATCCTATCCAAAGAAACATGCTGTTGATTAGTACATTGCTGCAAGGCCACATTTGCTCATTTGATTAAGGTGGTGTCTGCCAGATTTCCCCATTGTCAAGTTACCGTTTTACCCTTTTGGAACTAAGACTATTTGAGTGAACTCTTCCTGGAGATTCTCTATGTTATTCCACATCTATATCATAAGCATTCTTCTCGGAAGATAGTAAAATCCCAGAGTGAATGGAGCAGAAGTTGTCCTTTGCTAAACTGTTGGTGTGCTCCCTACAGCCTGGTGAAAGGAAAAACTTAAAACAATCTTTCAAAATTAGCACCAGGAATTTCTCTCTCCACAGGGATTCTCCAGGGTTCACCTGAAGTTCAATCCTGGTGTTCAACCCTGGTATCATGGTAGTCAGCCCCTATCACAGTTTTGATACCTCCATCTTCAAGGGGAAACTCAACTGTGATCATTCTTCTGTGCTTAGAAAGTCAGGAAATGTTCTTGTAAGAGTTTCTTGTAAGAGTTTCAACAGTAATGCTGAAGTGCTAAATTAAAAGATTTCCCATTTCCCTCTTAAACTTGAATAAAAGCT
>NW_005371173.1:8284607-8311268 GCF_000412655.1 Myotis brandtii
TCAAGATATGCGCCATTTTCATCAGGCAAAAGGTTCTCTGCTGCCCATCGAAGAGTAAGTTGCAGATATGATGGCCTTTTACTCCCTAAATGTATTTCCTAAAACATCGATTTTCTTGCATGACTGCAAGACGGCGATCAACATCAGGCAATGAACACTGAAACAATACTATTAATCCAATCTACAAACTTTATTAAGATTTGTCATTGTCCCAATAAATTGTCCCAAATTTGAATTCAGTCATCTTGTCGCTTCAGTCTCCTCTGATCTGGAACAGTTTCCTTAGTCTTTCTTTCTCACGACATTGGTATGTTTGAAGGGTACAAGCCAGTTGTTTTGTAGACGGTTCATCCGTTCTGGTTTGTTGGCTGTTTCCTCATGACTAGGTTCAGGTTGTGCACTTTGGGCAGGAATCCCATGAGAGTGAGGCTGAGTTCTTCCAAGAGCTTCCTATCCGAAGAAACATGCTGTTGATTAGTCCCATTGCTGCAAGGCCACCTTTGCTCATTTGAATAAGGTGGTGTCTGCCAGATTTCCCCATCGTCAAGTTACCGTTTTACCCTTTTGGAACAAAAACTATTTGAGTGGACTCTTCCTGGAGATTCTCTATGTTATTCCACATCTATATCATAAGCATTCTTCTCGGAAGATAGTAAAATCCCAGAGTGAATGGAGCAGAAGTTGTCCTTTGCTAAACTGTTGGTGTGCTCCCTACAGCCTGGTGAAAGGAAAAACTTAAAACAATCTTTCAAAATTAGCACCAGGAGTTTCTCTCTCCACAGGGATTCTCCAGGGTTCACCTGAAGTTCAATCCTGGTGTTCAACCCTGGTATCATGGTAGTCAGCCCCTATCACAGTTTTGATACCTCCATCTTCAAGGGGAAACTCAACTGTGATCATTCTTCTGTGCTTAGAAAGTCAGGAAATGTTCTTGTAAGAGTTTCTTGTAAGAGTTTCAACAATAATGCTGAAGTGCTAAATTAAAAGATTTCCCATTTCCCTCTTAAACTTGAATAAAAGCTTTCTGATTAATTGAAGTTCTCTAGCATATAAAGAAACCCTGTTCCACCTTTGACAAGTATATCCCTAATACAAATATAATATTTACTTCATATTTGATATTTTTATGTTTTTCCACATACATGTGAAATTGTATTCATGGAACTTTAGATTTTTACCATAATAATTCCCCTTGCCATTTAACGTTTATGGGTTAACTGTTTTTAAATGAACATTCCCAGCATCAAATCATGTGGTGATTCATGGGCAGGAATTGTGTTCATTCTCTAAAATCATCTCCTAGAATATTTACTTATTTTGTTGTTTCTTTAGAAGGAGTGTGGGAAAATGTGCTACATGCATTTCTCAAAGTTAGACGGTTACCACTTAAAAAAACCCAAAGCGACCAGCTTCTAAATGCTTCCTCACCACCAGGGAAGCTTTCACAGCTTCACATTTACTGAAGTGCTGGGCCTCTAGTTGCAGATGCCTTGTTTACATTCTTAAATGAGAAATGAAGACTGGAGAGGATATACAGCATTGAATGTGACTGAGTCTGTAGCTTCCTGTTCATTTACATCCACGGACAGACCAGTGGAAGCAGAAGAAAGACGTCCTCCTTTCTTTCTCAAACAAAACTAGAGGTAAAGGAAAGAGAAGCAACCATGAATTGGAAGGTGGAGGTGTCTGGCATTCTCATCCTTCATGTCCTTCCCGACTCCCACATTGGCTGGGAGCTGCTCTCCTGTTGTCCCTCCCCAGCACACATGAGGCCTTGAGCAACCAATCCAGCGGACTATGGCTGATGTTCCCACTAAACCGAGGACTCTCTCTTATTGTTGTTTGTATCTAGGGCACCTAGATAAGTTCCTGAGACATGTTAGGCAGTTGAATGGACAATTGAATGCTTCAGAGGTTTGATTAACATCATATAGTATTTTATAGGTGGAAAGAGACTTTCAATAATGTAGCACAATGCAACTTTTTGTGGAAGAGGAACGTGACTATGAGTAGTTAAATGATTTGCCATCTATTTAGTTGAAAGAACAGGACTGGAGCCCTGACTGGTTTGGCTCACTGGATAGAGCGTCGGCTTGGGGACCGAAGAGTCCCAGGTTCGATTCTGGTCAAGGTCATGTACCTTGGTTGCTGGCACATCCCCAGTAGGGGGTGTGCAGGAGGCAGCTGATCGATGCTTCTCTCTCATTGATGTTAAGAGTTTCTTGTAAGAGTTTCAACAATAATGCTGAAGTGCTAAATTAAAAGATTTCCCATTTCCCTCTTAAACTTGAATAAAAGCTCTCTGATTAATTGAAGTTCTCCAGCATATAAGGAACCCCTGTTCCATCTTTGACAAGTATATTCTTAATACAAATATAATATTTACTTCATATTTGATATTTTTATGTTTTTCCACATACATGTGAAATTGTATTCATGGAACTTTAGATTTTTACCATAATAATTCCCCTTGCCATTTAACGTTTATGGGTTAACTGTTTTTAAATGAACATTCCCAGCATCAAATCATGTGGTAATTCATGGGCAGGAATTGTGTTCATTCTCTAAAATCATCTCCTAGAATATTTACTTATTTTGTTGTTTCTTTAGAAGGAGTGTGGGAAAATGTGCTACATGCATTTCTCAAAGTTAGACGGTTACCACTTAAAAAAACCCAAAGCGACCAGCTTCTAAATGCTTCCTCACCACCAGGGAAGCTTTCACAGCTTCACATTTACTGAAGTGCTGGGCCTCTAGTTGCAGATGCCTTGTTTACATTCTTAAATGAGAAATGAAGACTGGAGAGGATATACAGCATTGAATGTGACTGAGTCTGTAGCTTCCTGTTCATTTACATCCACGGACAGACCAGTGGAAGCAGAAGAAAGACGTCCTCCTTTCTTTCTCAAACAAAACTAGAGGTAAAGGAAAGAGAAGCAACCATGAATTGGAAGGTGGAGGTGTCTGGCATTCTCATCCTTCATGTCCTTCCCGACTCCCACATTGGCTGGGAGCTGCTCTCCTGTTGTCCCTCCCCAGCACACATGAGGCCTTGAGCAACCAATCCAGCGGACTATGGCTGATGTTCCCACTAAACCGAGGACTCTCTCTTATTGTTGTTTGTATCTAGGGCACCTAGATAAGTTCCTGAGACATGTTAGGCAGTTGAATGGACAATTGAATGCTTCAGAGGTTTGATTAACATCATATAGTATTTTATAGGTGGAAAGAGACTTTCAATAATGTAGCACAATGCAACTTTTCGTGGAAGAGGAACGTGACTATGAGTAGTTAAATGATTTGCCATCTATTTAGTTGAAAGAACAGGACTGGAGCCCTGACTGGTTTGGCTCACTGGATAGAGCGTCGGCTTGGGGACCGAAGAGTCCCAGGTTCGATTCTGGTCAAGGTCATGTACCTTGGTTGCTGGCACATCCCCAGTAGGGGGTGTGCAGGAGGCAGCTGATCGATGCTTCTCTCTCATTGATGTTTCTAACTCTCTATCCCTCTCCCTTCCTCTCTGTAAAAAATCAATAAAATATATTTTTTAAAAAAAGAACAGGACTGGAACTTATCTGGTTGTTTTTCCAATGCAGTTTATGTAAATAACTTACAGATTTGGATAAAAACAAATTAGAGAGAATGTAGAGACTACTTTACCCCATGTTCTTTACTTAATGTTGACATCGCTGACGTCCCTGGAAGAATTCACCTTTTGAAAATAACAGCCTTGAAGTTCAGAGTCAATGCCTTGTGATGGATAACCTCCGTCAACCTTCATGTCAAAGCAGTGTTCTCCAGGGAAATCATCTGGAACCTGCTCCACTTAGTGATGTTTTCCATTTTAGAATCAAGTGCATAGATGACTCTAGGGTCATATCAATACTGAATATTTGTTCTTTTCAAGACTGGCTTGTTTCACTCAACATAATGTTCCTAATAGTTCCACCACTTGAAATGAATTCTTCTACCTACTGAAATGTTCTCAAGACATGGGTAGATCTGGAAATAAAAAAAATTTTAAGTGAATAATAAAGTTGCAGAAGGATGTGTATAGTATAACAACATTCATGTAAATTTTATTCTCTGCTTTTTAGTAACATTCAGTAAAATTTACCCTTTTTTTTGGTGTACAGTTCTATGAATCTTGACCAATGCATACAGTGATGTTACTACCACCACAATCAAGGTACAGAACAGTTTTATCACACACACATGCAAATTCCCTTGTGGAATCTCCTGATAGTCAAACCTCACCCTGTTCCCCAAGCCCCTCCACTCTCTGGCATTCACCAATCTGTAAGCTGTCACTGTGGCTTTCTCCAGAATGTCATATAAATGGAATAATCTGTAACCTTTCAAGACTGTGTTTTTTTTTTTTCATGCAACATAATGCCCTTGAGATTTGTTCAAGTTGCTGTGTGTATCAGTACTTCCTATTTTATTGCTACTAGTATTCCAGTTTGTGGACAGACCTTGGTTTGTTTATCCAATCCCAAGCTGAGAGACATTTAGATTATTTTGCATTTGACATTGCAAGTAATGCTGCTATAAACATTTCCATACAAGTTTTTATGTGAACATAGATTTTCATTTTACTGAGGTAAAAATGTAGAAGAGGGATTGCTGGGTTGGATGGTTAGTACATGTTTTAACTTTATAAGAAACTGCTATGCAGTTGTCCTTAGTGATTATAAGAAATGTTTAGGCCACCCACGGAGGGGTGGGGGTCAGGGGGAAGGAAACAAACACAAAAAAATGAAACTAACATAAAACAACAACAAAATACCAGACTTAAGCCTTAACATCACCCAACCATATGCTTTTACAAGAAACTTACTTTAAATATAATGATATAGGCACTGACAATAAGTACTATAGGTAGTACTTAGAGCCCTAACCTCTTTTCTTATTTCCCACTCTCCCTTCCTCTCTTTCTCTCTCTCTCTAAAAATCAATAAATAATTTTTTAAAAGAAAAAAAAATGGAAAAAGACATCATGCAAACAGTAGTCAAAGGAAAGTAGAAGTGGTGTAGCAGTATCAGATTAATTAGACTTCAGAACAAAGAAAGTCACCAGAGAAGAAGGGAATTAAATAATGATTTTAAAAAGGCCAATTCAACAAGAATACATAGAAATCCTAAATGTGCACACACCAAACAATAAAACTGCAAAACATGTGAAGCAAAAAGTGTTAGAATTAAAAGAAGGAACAGACAAATCCACAGTTATCGTTGGAGACTTCAACACTCTTCTCTCAACAAGTGATAAAACAACTAAACAGAAAATCTTCCTAATATAGAACTGAACACCAATAACCAACAGGATTTCATTGACATTTAAAGAATGCTCTACCTAAAATATCATAATACACATTCTTTCCAAGTACCAATGGAACATATACCAAGGTAGATCATATCCTGGGCCACAAAACAAGCCTCAAAATTTTTAAAAGAATCGAAATCATACAGAGTGTGTTTTCCAACCATAATGGAATCAAACTAGAAAAAAAAATGAAAAGATAACATGAAAATCCCTAAACACTTGGAAACTAAACAAGGCACTACTAGATAATTCAAAAAAGGAAGTCTCAAAGGAAATTTAAAATTGCATTAACATGAATAAAAATGGAAATACAACATTTCAAAATTTGACCAATGAAGATTATATGATTGTCTACATAGAAAATCCCAAGAGAAATAAAAAAACTCATAGAATTAATGAGTGTGTTTAGCAAGGTCCTAGGATATAAGATAAACATACAACAATCAATTATATTTCTATATGCTAGCAATGTGGACACTGAGATTAAAAAATATAACATCATTCACAATAGCTTAAAAAGTAAAGTACTTGGGTATAAATTTAATAAAACATATATAGAACATGTATGAAGAAAACTACAATGTTGACTGAAGAAAAAAATCAAATTTCTATTTCTTTGACAGACATACTTTGTGCATGGATTGAGAATACTGAACATAATACTGATGTCACTTCTTCCAAAATTTCTGTAAAGCTTTAACACAATTCCCATCAAAAGCCCAGCAAGATTTTTTGTATGTATAGACAAGATTGTTCTAAAATTTGTATGAAAAGGGAAAGGAGCCAAAATAGCTAAAACAATTTTGAACAAGAAGAATAAAGTAGGAGCAGGAAGTAGTCTACCAATTTTAAGACTGATTATATAGCTACCGTCATCAAGACTGTGTGGTATTGTTGGGAGGATGCATGCATAGATCCATGGAACAGAATTTAAAAACCCAGAAATAGACCCACACAAACGTGCCCAACTAATGTTTTAACAAAAGTACAAAGCAATTCAATGAAGGAAATATACCCCTTCCAACAAATGGTGCTGGAGCACAGGGACAACTATCCACAGGCAAAAATATGAACTCCAACCGAAGCCTCAAACCTTATAAAAAATTGTTCCAGGTAGGTCATGGAAATAATGTAAAACATAAAACTATAAAATTTTTAAGAGAAAACAGGAGAAAATCTTCAGGAACTCAAGCTAGACTGAGTTCTTAAATTTGACAATAGAAACACAATCCCTAAAAGGAAAAAAAATGGTAAGGTGGATTTCATAAAATTAAAAAACATTTCTCTGCAAAAGATCCTGTGAAGAGGATGAAAAGACAAACTACAGAATGGGAGAAAAAACTTGCAAACCAGATATCTGACAAAGAATGAGTATATAGAATATATAAAGAGCTCTCAAAACTCAGCAAGAAAACAGATAAACAAGTAGAGAATAGGCAAAAGACATGAAGAGGCAGTTCACAGAAGAGGATGGCAAGTAAGCATATAAAAAGATGTTTGCCCTAGCCGGTTTGGCTCAGTGGATAGAGCGTTGGCCAATGGACCCGAAGGGCCCAGGTTCAATTCCCGTCAAGGGCATGTACCTCGGTTGCAGGCTCCTCTCCTGCAGGAGGCAACCAATTGATGTGTTTCTCTCACATTGATGTTTCTCTCTGTCTTTCCCTCTGTCTTCCACTCTCTCTAAAAATCAATGGAAAAAAATATCTTAAAAAAAATAAGTAAATAAAAAGATGTTCAATACCATTAATCCTTAGTGGAATGCAAATCAAAACACAATGAGATATCATTAAACACCTATCAGAATGAACTAAAAAAATAGCGATGACTCACGATGCTGACGAGGATGCAGGGAAACTGGACCACTCATCCACTACTGGTGGAAATCTAATATGGTACAGACTCTCTGGAAAAATGGTTGGCAGTTTCTTAAAGAATTAAACATGTAACTCCTATCACTTAGTAATCAAAGTCATGGACATTTATTCCAAGGACATAAAGACTTACGTTCTCACAAAAACCTCTACGTGAATATCTTTGGCAATAATAATGTTTACTAACGATAGCCCCAAACTGGGAACAATCCAGATGCGCTACAATGGATGACTGGCCAACCAAACTGAAGTGCATCCGTACCATGACTATTACTCAGCAATAAAAAGAAATGATCTACTAATACTTAACACAACAGCTTGGATGAATCTCCAGAAAAGTATGCAAATCCCAATGGTTGCATACTGTATGATTCCATTGACATGATGTTCAAGAAATGATAAAAGTATAGAAACAGAGACCAGATTAATGGTTTCCAGGTGTTGAGGAGAGGGTCACGGTGGGAAAGGTGTTAGTGTGCTGGTAATAGGGCACCATGACGAGTCCTTGGGGTGATAGAAATGTTCTATGTAAATCAATGTCAATATCCTGTTTGTGATATTGTATTATACTTCTACAAGTTGGGGGAAAACTAGAGATCACTCTGTATTACTTCTGACATCTGCATGTGAATCTTCAATTATCTCAAAATAAAAAGTTTAATTTAAATACTATATCCAAAGAGAAAATGACTACATGTTAGTATTTATAAAAATAGTTTGGTGAGTATATGAGTGCTTGTTATATATTTTTGTGTACTGTTATGTGTGAAGTTCCTTTACTTAAAAAAAAAAATTCTTCAAGATTCAGGTCAAATGTCACCTCTACTCAAGGATACTGCCAGTTAGAACTACATTAACTTCTCTTTCTCCACAATTCTATGGAGATAGATTCAGAATCAGAGCATCATAAGTCTAATGCCATGTTATTCATCTTTATTATATCTCTTACCATAACCCCATATTTAGCTCAGAGCCTTGAATGCAATTGCTATTCTTATTGATACTATTATATTTATACATTTAGCTGGGTCCTAGAATTCTAATCTGAAAGAAAGAAAAACAGAGATCACACAATTTGAGTCTTCATTCCATAAAGGGAAACAACAACAAAAAAACAAGCCAAAACAAATATGTTATAGAAATTCAAAGAAACCATAGGGCATTGAAAAAGTACAGTGTGCTTTTTTCCAAAGCAGTTTCTTTGCCCGAGGACAAAATACTGTTTGCGGAGTAGAAATTGTTTTGTGAGGAGACTTCGTCAGACGCCCCAGGAAACCTCCCCTCTCTCCTTGGCTGGCTCACCCATCCCTGAATCAGCTGCTGGCCCAGGGCATGAGATTCAGGACAGACCAACCAAGGCCCCTTCCCATCCTGGGGGTTTGGCTGCTCCTAAGGACCTGAGAGTTGTCCTGAGCAAAACGGGGTCAGGACGGGTGATGGAGGCTAATAATAAAGTCCATTTGCTCTCCCTTTCTGCCCTCTCTCATGCTGTGGCTTTTATTCCTGCCTCTCTCTTTCTGCAAGTTACTCTGTTTCATTTCTCTTAATGAGGTCATACCAGGGGTTTAAAATCCTGAGCTGACTTGAATTTAAGAAAAGAGAAACTTTCTTCCACATGTTTTATGTCCACGATAATACTGTATATATGCTAAAGGCCTCAGGCTAAGCCAGGTGGGCCATGTTACTGATAACGAAGTCACAGGGAGGGATCCACAGGCTTGTGGAGATGACTCAGGAGGAGCTCTGATTCCAAGTGGCTAGAGAGCCAGAGAGTAGAAGGAAGGTAGGGGTCTGTCACCTGGTGGGAGGCCCTTCATGGCTTGGGTGAAGCTGGTGAGTTTCCCTAAAACTAGACGGGAGGCAGCCAGGATGAGTCCACACAGAGCCCAGGAAGGAGAAGGGCGGGGGAACCTAGATACAGTAGTGCGTTTCTGGTATGTGTTTAAGAAGCACAAAGGTTAAAGGTAGGTCCAGGGAGAACAGGAAACCAGCCAGTAAGATAGCCTAGGAGAGGGATACATTCCTGCTTTAGGATTTCAAGGGAATATCGAGGCTAAAGCATTTGGAAGCAGCCAGATATTCAAGGATATTGGACCACAACACTCAGGTCTGTGTGTCGGCTAATGAATGTCCCAGTTCCTTCCACACAGTCTCCAAGGATTTGCAAGATCAATGTTAGTTTAAGGCTCCACTTAATTTCACTAAAGGAAGCCCTTTTGGTAATTACAGAAAAAGAGCTACAAAATTCAAAAGGAACTTGGGAACTTGGATTAAAAGCAGACAAACATAGAAGCACTGAAGGCTGGGGAAAATGTCATTTAATGTCCGCCACTAATCTAAAGAGATTATTTTCGCTAATTGTCTGTCTAATTCATTTGGGAGAGTTTAAAATATTTATGGGACTGGCCTGGCAAATATTTAGTGGTGACATAAAGTACTGTGAACTCTGGAAATAAAAATAAAATAAAAAAAGAAAGAAAGAAACTGGGACACAGAAGAAAATATTTTTTTTCTGTTCTCTCTGAAAATTTCTAGGAGAACACATGAGTTACTATTAATAGTGCTTATTTCTGGGCAATGGGGCTGGAGGTTGGGAAGGGAAATTTTCACTTCCATTCTGTGCTGTTGGCATTTTTTTCATTCAGCATAAACTTATATGGCTATTGTAATTTGTGCAAGTTAAGTAAAATAAAAATAACGGAAAAGAGTTTATTAGTAACCCTGGCTTATAGAGAAAGTCAGGACCTGATTTATCCATTCTCGGTTCTGTTATGATCAGTGCTATTGTCTTTGCTGGGATGAATTCCTGATTGAGTTATCCTGGGCAGCCTCACTCAATGGGGAGGAATTGGGCCACTGATTTTAATAACAATAAAATGAAGATTCTAGATTGTATGCTTTGCAGAAAGCTTTGCGTACTAAGTATCACCAGGAAGCCACCACTGAGTCTGAGCTGCACCATGCTCATAGATACCCCAGGAAATGTCTAAAGATCAGACACAGTTCATTAGGAAATGTAACAGACTGGTAACTGAGCACAAGTGACAGATTTTAACTCCAGTTAGCGCAATAGTGCAGAAAAGCCTAACCTTGCTTCTGTTTGGGGTGAGGGAGTGGGGAGAATGTCATACTAAAGGCACCGTTTCAGGGGAGGGATAACTCCTTAATAGGCTAAAGAGAAAATGTCTTTAATGTTTCAAATGTACAGTTATTGTTCTGCTGCTGATATCAAAAAAACACATACGTATTTAACAAAGATTTGAAGTGGTTCTGGCTTGCTCCTCACACTTTCAAAACGTCTGAGCTAACCTGGAATGTGGAACAGTTCTTTAGTCTTTGAAAATATTAACTCAAATTAGATTCCCCAAACTAGAATCTCTAAACAAGTAAAAATATTATGACATGTGATAAGCTTAACCTGATGCCTGATGTATTTGTAATACTGCTTACTTAGTTTTATTTTTTTATAGTTTTTTGTTAATCCTCACACAAGGATATTTTCCATTGATTTTTTTTAGAGTGGAAAGGAGGGGGAGAAACAGAGAGAGAGAGAAACATCGATGTGAGAGAGACACATCAATTAGTTGCCTCCCACATGCTCCCTGACTAGGGCCAGGGATTGAGCCTGCAACCTAGGTATGTGTCCTCCTTCTGAATCAAACCTGGGACCCTTCAGGCCACAGGCCAACACTCTATCCACTGAGCCAAATCAGCTATGGCTGCTTACCTTTTTTTTAAAAAAAAAAAATATGTTTTTATTAATTTTTTAGAGAGAGATACAGTGATCGGTTGCCTCCCCAAACACACGCCAATTGGGAATGGAATTGGCAACCTGGGCATGTGTTCTGACTGGGAATCAAACCGGAGACCTTTTCGTGCCCAGATGATACTCAACCAATTGGGCCACACTGTCTAGGGCAGTGATGGCGAACCTTTTGAGCTCGGCGTGTCAGCATTTCGAAAAACCCTAACTTAACTCTGCCGTGTCACATATAGAAATTTTTTGATATTTGCAACCATAATAAAACAAAGTTGTATATTTTTGATATGTATTTTATATATTTAAATGCCATTTAACAAAGAAAAATCAACCAAAAAAATGAGTTTGTGTGTCACCTCTGACACGCGTGTCATAGGTTCGCCATCACTGGTCTAGGGCCTGCTTACCTTTTTGATGCTAGTATTTCAGTAACAGTTCATAACTAAATTGTTTTGTCATTTTTTTCTCTTTGTAACCCCCTGCCCCAACACACACCTCTGTAGCACTGAAACCGACATTACAGATGAGGCCGACACCACAGATGAGACCGACACCAGGGCTAAATGCCATAGAAAGTTGGGGGTCCAACAGCCAAGTAGGAAGCTTATGTGAGACAAGGTCCTCTCCAACCTGCAGAAACACAACTTGGATTTATCTCTCTCCTTTCCTTTCATTTCATCTTTCATTTCCTTACCTTGCCCTTATTTTATTTCTCCATTCTACCTTATATTCTCTTTTCCTTTATTTAGTTTCTAAAAATGAATGAATGGTGGACTTGGGGGACGGTGGGAAGATAGGGTATCTATTGAATACTCTTGAGATATTTGCTTGTTACTGAAAGCTTTCCACCTAAGGTTTTAAAGCTCCACTGTCCCTATAAAAATTAATTCTTGAAAAATATAAGCTTCTGATTAACCGTAGAGCTCTAATGATTTAGGCAAGTTTGATTTTTTAAAAATATATTTTATTGATTTTTTTACAGAGAGGAAGAGAGAGAGGGATAGAGAGTTAGAAACATTGATCATCTGCCTCCTGCACACCTACTGGGGATGTGCCTGCAACCAAGGTTGAACCTGGGACCTTTCAGTCTGCAGGCCGATGCTCTATCCACTGAGCCAAACCGGTTAGGGCCAAGTTTGATTTTTTTTTTTCTGAAGCATTCAATGGTTCCTTCTCCTTACGTCTGTAGAATATAATTTACTGGATCTGGAGTCTAATGAAATTTAACACAGTTTAACTCTTAAAATAACTGGAAAAGGCACTCTTGTTTCTCTCTGTGTTATTAATACTTGCTTATGTTCAGACTAAGAGCCAAAATTAGTAGGAATTTTATCTGAATAGTTTATTTCAGAATAACATGTGCTCCTCAGAGCCATGGAATTGGCTTTGTGTGCAGCTGGGTGAATAGTTAAACAGCAGGGGGAAAAAAAAGCTTAGAAAAAGACCAAAACCAGGGCTTCTCAGTCTCAGGACTATTGACATTTGGGGCTGGAGAATTCTTTGTTGGGGATGTGGGGTCCTGTCTCCTGCAATGTGGAATGTTTAGCAGCATCTATGCAATAGATACCAGGGCACCCTCCCCTCCCCCAAGTGGTGAAACAAAAATGTCTCCAAATATTGCCAATGAGCCCCCTCAGTTAGGGAGGGTGTTTGGGGGGGAGGGGGGTTCGGGAGGGACAAAATTGCCCCCACTTGAGAACCAATGACCTAAATTCAGCAGCATAACTGTTTTATGAACAGTCTCAGGGAATTATTTCAGAAACTTTCAAAAATTAAAAACCATAGCAGGGTACATTTTTACATGCCTCTGCACTTTCCTTGGTCACTTGCCAAGGAGGTGGGTCGCAGTCTCTCCCAGGGGACTTAGGCCTGCTCCAGGAATGGACTTGGATGATCTAAGAGATCCTTCTCCCGTCTCAGTATTCTGGCTAATGACAGCATAATCAATGTGCTGATGCAGAAATCATGCTGAGAAAACAATGGGAACAGGGTCAGGTTCTCCTGAAGAAAGATTTTTTTTAGTAGCCTGGGCCAATCACAACATTCTGGGGTATGTTTTTCATAAGGTAGAAAACAGAGATTTAAGGCAAAGTAAAAATAGCAGCCTTTTTATTGTATTCCAGTACACACTGGTATATAGATGGAGCTAAAATGTAGTTATCAAAGGAGAAATCTTAAAATTTGTTAACAGGTGGCTTAAAAGTCACAGCCAAATCTATATATTGAGTTTGGCAGTAAAACACCTTCTTTCCTTTTTGGGAAAAATATCACACTATGCTTCCTAGATTCTGCTGAATTATGAAACACAGAAATGAGAGTCAGGAACAACAACAAAAAAAGCCATTTTCCCCCCTCTCCCTCTTTATTCTCTCCTGCCTTCCTTTTTTTTTTTTTCCATTAGTGTTCACACATATACGAAAAGTTGATTCAACACATCTGGATTGTGCAATCAGGCACAAGGCGCGGTTGTGTCAGCACAAGTATTGCTCACTGTCAATATTCAGTTGCACATTTAAAATCAAGCAGCCGCCTTAGCAGGCTCTGTAAAGAAGGGAGTGTGGGTTTTCCCAGCTTCTCCGTAGCTTGCAGAACCAAGGACAGGTCTTTAGTTGTAAGAGGTAAAACTATTCAGTGGACTGCTTCCTAGTGGGAGCCTGGCCCACTGGCTCCACCGCCCATGTAGCTTTATATGTCTGAGAGCATCTGCTACCGGAGGGAAGACGGGGTCCGATGAGTGCCTGGCTAACTGATAAGAATTTCACTTTATTGAACAACATCCTTATTAATGCTTTCTAAGCCTCAATAATAAAAACTGTCATTAAAAGTCTGATCTTCAAGCGCCCTACACTACAAACAAACTAAAGTCTCTATTGTTCATCCAGCTCTTGTATTTCCCCCTTCCAGCTTTAGCCCAGGTTGTTTCTCTGCCTGGGATGTTCTTTCTTCCCAGGGCCACGTGCTCTCCAAATCTTGCCCATCTGAACTGCCACCTCCTCCGTGAGGTCTCCTGAGGAAATCATGCCTCCCTATGACCCGCCTCAGCACGGATCTCACGGCTCTTGTGACACTTCACTCTCTGCCTTATTTTGCGTCATTTATGTTTCCTTTTCTATTGCATAGAAAACCCCTGGAGGGAAGGATCTGCATGTTGTTCCTTATTCTCTTTATCCTACCACCTGGCTTAGGACTTTGCACACTGTGCTCAGTAGATAACATGTTCAACAACGCTTAAGATACCGTGTCCATGACTGATAGTTGGTCTACCTCAGTCATTCTGCCTGGAGGGCAAGATAACACAGTGCAGCTCCTCTCCAGCCCCCTCAGGTGAAGAGAGGCAAAGGCCAGTTTTCACGCAACTCCCGGGCCGGCTGCTGCAATCATTCCCTCTGCAAACGTGTGTCAGAGTTTTTGCTCCTGTTCTTTCTACATATCTGTGGCGAGCACGCCGCCCAGTAAACGCTGTCTGCTTCTTGAAACGGGCCTGTTACTAAAGACACTGTCATTCTTTTTCTATCTGTTGTATAATGCACCAACCTGTTCTTTCATATTTAGAAACATAGGAACAATTACATCATCCAGCTGAACTCTTTTGTAGGGAAGCCACTGCCAGAGAGAGGTTGAAACGAGACCCCACTTCACCTTTCAGAAAGACCAGGAAGAATATTGCAGAAGTGAATTCTAACGAATGAGGACGGTCGAAATTTGGAGTTCCTAAAAAGCTGTTGGCTTGTGACTATATACACCCATGTTGGGATTAAAGGAACTATTTGAGCAGAATATTGCCTCCCATAGAATGAGAGTTAGATTTCTTTAATGTGACCTGGGCCTGGGCCTGTTTGTCTCCCTTCTTCTGAAGAACTAAAATCTAGGAAAACCATCTTATGCTGTCTGCTAATTTGTGGACACGGCCTCTTTTGCAATATTTGAGATTTATATAAAGTTTATTTTGTCTTCAAGATATTGTGCCATTGGTTGGGTCTCAGACGGTATTGGGGACAAGGTAATGGCACTCTGGGACAGCCTATGGAAGGACAGCTAGTTTGGGGTCCTGGCCCTGCCACTATTGGCAATTTAGTTTGGGGTAAACCAATTAACCTCTCTGCCTGGCAGTCTTGTATTTGAGAAATGGAGTCTACAACAATGCATATCTTCGAGAAATGTTGTGAGAGTGTGAGGTAATGCATGTGAAACTGCATTGAAGATTGTCGAATGCTATATAAACCCCAGTTCTTCTTAGATCGCCAGACTCTTTGATATCCAAACCATACACTCATTCAAATCAACTGCACGTGGTGTTTATGAGCACCTTCTCCATGGAGGTACAGGAGATAGAAAGCTGAGCCGGAGGTGCTGACCTTCCTCTCAGAGCATTTCATCTAGAAGTGAAGCGAAGGAGACAAATGAGTTTAACCACGCTTACTTTGTGAATCTGGAAAAGCAGCTTATCCTATGCATGTTGGCTTCCTCATCTGTGAGCTGGAAGTAGAAATGCTTACTTTTCAAAAACAAGACAATGCACATGAAATCTTGAGCCCGGGGCCTGACATATCTAGCTGCTCAGTAAATGGTACCTTTCCAATAAATAAGAAAAAGTGCCAACCTCAAATGACAAGGGTTTAAATGAATACACAAGAACCATTAGATCTGGTTGGAAAAATCTTGATTTTGTTGAACATTAAAATATGATTTGAGGCTTAAAGTGTAAATAGATTTCTGCATTTGAACATAATGGTAGCAATGGTTCATTTGTACCATGCACTGTCCAGAGCATTTTACATGTATTATCACATTTAATACTCACCCAAACATGGTTAGTGTTATCATCCCCATTTGGCAAATGAGAAGACTGAGGCACAGAGGGTTGAGGTGACTAATCCAAAGAACTGCAGATAGTTGGGATCTGAGCAGGGCCTAGACACACAAGCAGTGGGATTCCTAAGCTGCGCCTTATACCTGCGGCATAGATTGGGGCCGGGGACAGGGCAGGAGGTGGGGAGGGGGTGGGAAGCACTATAAGAACAGGGAAGATGAATGAAAAACTGAGGAACTTTCTCTCCTGAGAAGAAGTGGCATAAAGAGAAGAAGGAGATGTGGCCAGAAAGAAACTGTGTGATGGACAATGTTTAGGGATGAAAGGGCAAGAGCGACAGGGTTGTCACAGTGGCCACAAAGATGTCACAGAGAGTGGCCTGCCATTGAGCCCAGTTAGTGCCTGTTGACTGTGAATGCAGGAAGAAGGAGGGTTCTGGATTATGCAAATCAGGCCAGAGTTAAACGTGCGACCTGGGTTTTCTTACAAGGCTGTCCTGTCTAAGACCCCAAGGTTATCGTCTTCTCTGCCCACAAAATGCTGCTGGCCTTTGCCTTTCACCAGAGACTCCTCTGAAAAGCTTTCATTTGTTGTCACCCTTCATGAGGGCCTAGCCATTATGTGTCCTTTTTAGAAAGGTTAGACTTGGAATTGTTTAAGCTTGCACAGAACGTCATCCTGTGCATGGTTGGTCACGCCAGCATCTAGATTGGGAAAAGTACAAAGTGCATGGAAGGAAACAATAAACACCTTCAGTCTTTAAAACACCAACGACCACAAACATGCTCATTTTCCTTAAGAAGCATAAAGACTCGGGGCACATTTACTTTGAAATGTTATCTTGCATGGTATTTCCTCTCTTTTCTCAAATGCTAAGGTTTACAGACACAGGTTCATTGGACCTCAGGTGTCAGACTTTCTTTTCCATAGAATCATGACATCTACACACAGCTGAATATTGTTAGCATTCAGATGCAAGCTTGCTTCCTCTGCACAAGTTAATCAGGAGGGTGGATGTCAGTGGGAATACATTACACCGCCTTAGTGTTACCCATGGGCCTCTCATTTCATTACTAGTCCAGAGAGCACTTAGTGTTCCCCATGGGCCTCTCATTTCATTACTAGTCCAGAGAGCAGGTCTCACTCAGGATTTTTGGCTCCTGATCACATGAGCTCACCTCTGCATGCAAAATTAGAGCCCCTGCAAGGTAGTTAGCATAAATTATTTCATCCTTCTACCACAAAAACATCTTTTAAGTAACTTCTTTGTACATGCGTTTTTGCCTCTCCATCCTTCTACCACAAAAACATCTTTCTTTTGGCAAAATATTTATGACTTTTAAGTAACTTCTTTGTACATGCGTTTTTGCCTCTTACCCATTGAAGGAAAACCTAGTGTTCTATTAAGTAATCTAAGCAACTGTTTTTTATTTGTTGTTTTTGCCAGAAAGATCCAACGAACTGCTGCAAATTTTTTTGTTTTTTTTTTAAATTACTGTATAAACTACCTGCTGGAAGTTTCGTAAGTTGATGCTATCATCTATTCGGCCTTCCCCATAAGGACACCAATTTCTCCTTGATTTTATCAGAATTTGGCTTTGTTTCCTGGATTTTATTATATTTTATATGAAAAGGATGTTTTTAAAGGAATAGAATATTTGCAAATAAAGGTTTTTATCTTCTCCAAAGCCAAATATGGGTAAAGCACTCTTTTTGTAGTATATAACTAACAAAAAATGAGAAATTTATGTTGGAAACTATTTCATGACTAGTCAGGAGAGAGAATTTAGCAGGCTTGTGATAACAGGTCTTGGCTCCCAGGCCCAACTTCACAGGCCCAGAAGCTTATAATGGCCTGACTACGATATAAAACAATGTTGGTCATAAAGGCATTTGATAATGATGTCATATTCATAAAGGTAGCCTGCAAATGGTTAAAAAATGTTGTTTACCCCCCTTTCTTTACTTTAGAAACCCTTTAGGGGTGGTTTTTGCTACTAATCAGTAGTCATTCCAGAACAAAGGCTTCATTCATTGATTAATTTATTTAATCAACCATTTATTCATCAAATATTAACTGAGCATCTATTAAGTGCCTAGCACTATTTAAGATACTTAGAATACATTAGTGAAAAAGCAGAAGACTCTTGCCCTCCTGGAGATTACATTCCTGTGGGAGATAGGTAGATAATAAACAATAGACATAATATATCAGAGAAGGACATACTACCTGGGAAGTTTATAAGTGTTCTGGAAAAAAATAAAAAGGAGAGCAAGATAAAGGGGAGGGAGAGCTGGGAGTGTAGGAGTGGGTGGCAGGAGGGATCATTGAGATAGGCTCTATTGAGATGATAGAAGTGAGGGAGTTAGCCAAACACCTGGCTTATGCAGGGGCAACGACTAGAGTACAGGCCCCAGTCAGGAGCCTGGTGTCGTCTCGATATGACAAGCAATAGGTTAGAGTGGCTGGAACAGAGAGAAAGGTAGCCTTTCAGAAGAGGACAGAAATGGGGGCAGGCATGATGGGATTTTGAGTAGCCACATGACACAACCCGACTTAATATTTAAAATATTAAGAAATGGAGCTGAGTGTGGAAGACAAATCATCAAATCAAGGGACACCAAGGCAAACAGAAGGTTGGAACATTCCAGAAGTAGTTCTGGAATGCTTGGTGATATGCCAACAAAGAACAGAGTCAAGAAAGGGGGCCAGCACTGGGCTCTACCCTCGATGTAGCTGCTTGATTAAGTAGATATATAGAGCTCCTATTCTTTAATATTTAGAATGACAAGAGGTAAAATACTACACCAGATGGAGCTAGTTGGGGATATCTTACTCTGTCATTATTTTTAAACTTCATGGTGCAATGTAGACTTGTGTCAGTCTACTTTTTTCTTTCTCAAAAATCTAACTCTAAGGATTTAGTTAAAAGGAGAGAGAGAGAGAGAGACCCCTACTACAAAAGAAGGTGTCAAAAACCAAGACACAAACAAGAGCTATCAGAATAATAAGATTGAACTTAAAACTTCTAAAGAGTTATCTTCATAGTCTGTGTAAACATAAGTTAGTTATGAGCAAGAATACTTGAGGGTTCTCAATTATTTTACTAGTACATGATGGAAAATATAGGAGAACAGCTGTTAGAAGAAATCCTAGGAGAGATTACCGCCCTAGAAAAGGAGGTCTCTAGGCCTCTGCTGACCAAGTAAAGCCAGCAGAATGTTTAAAGGAGACCACAGGAAAATATCTAATCACGGGAGACTAGAACAATGTTGGCAGGTCATTTAGCTGTAGGATGGGAAATAGGCTGCAGACCTCATTGCCAACTGGGAGTAACTTCTGGAGTGCTGAATTGTGAAGAATTCTGAGGCCACACCTGGTGTTGGTTTAGAAATAGTACATTGCAGATGAGTGATGTCTACCCTCGGCCAAGGAAACAAGAATGGCGTACAGAGACCACATATTTAAAATTCCTGACTAGCTGGTCCTCTTGGCTCCATGTCTGTCTACATTCAAGTCATCTTAGAAAGATGAGATGCTATTCTATTTTTAAGAGACCTGAAGAAGTCATATAAACTTCTTTCAGAAATGCAAAGATTGCTACTTAAAATAGATTCTCCTTGCATGGCCAAAGACCCTGTGGCTTTAATGTCAAGTTGTTCTCTTTTGAGTTGGCCTCAGGGGAGAATGGAGGAGTGCCATGTCCTGGGAATCCACTGTGGTATCCTGGCCACCATCTGTGTCTAAGGTATTGACTGTCTCCTTTCAATAATATTGGCTCCATTCATCTGGGGCTTCCCTTTTCTCAATGTCCTCTTCCCCACCTTTGTCAGCCGTACTGGCAAACTGGGGCAGAGGGAGCCTCAGGGAGATGGTGGGTCGTAGAGAATCTGGGTTCTTGCTCTGGTTCTGCCACCAGATCCCTGAGATCTTTTTTGCTCTACTTTTTGGAACCTGATTTCCCTCATCTGTCAAACAAGAGGGAGTGAGCCTGGGTATAAGGACTATCCTAAGAGCATATGGTGGTCCCATGTGTTTAGTGCATAGAAGAGGGAAGGGGGAGGGTTGGCATCTTTGATCAGATTCTCAAAAGGGGCTGTAAATCCCAAGCTGCTGAGAATCACTGCCTCGGTGATTTCTAATATTCTTTCCATTCGAAGCTTTGTATGTGAACACCCCTTTTGGTATAATCATGCTCACCCCTGGGAGATGTGGCAAAGCATTCTCAAATGGTAGCTTCCAGTTCTTACAGAAAATGGACTCACTGCTATTAATGGAGTCAGATTTTAGAAGATGACTAAGGTACAACCCAAAATGTATAAGAAAGAGGAAGTGGGGTTGTTAAAATTATTCAGAAAGCCCACAAGTTATGAAAAAGGAGACCCTGTTCTAGAGGATTTCCTTGCCTTTTATTTTATTTTATTATTTATTTATTTTAAATATTTTTTAAAAGTTGATTTTAGAGGGAGAGGAAGGAAGAGGGAGAAAAAGAGAGAGAAAAACATTGATTGGACGCCTCTCACCCCAACCGGGGATGGAGCCCACAACCTGGACATGTGCGACCAGCAACCCTTCAGTGCACTGGCGGACACTCAACCAACTGAGCCACACTGGCCAGGGCAAACTTCCTTGTCTTCAATGGCTTTACATCAGAGGGAATCATTCCGGTCCCTGTGGTCCCCGGGAGAAGCAGCAGCAGCAGCTGCCCTTGTCCTGGCTGTGGGCCACAGCCACCTGCTGCCAAGGTCCTGCATGTTGGGTGGCTGGAGTGAAAACAGTTTAGCTACATTCACCAAATGTGGTTGTTGTCCACTGGATGCAATATATTAGAAATTCATGTAAGAACAGAAGAAGGTCTGGAAAGGTAACAAAATGACTCTCCTACTGGGAGAGGGGACGTGGATGGGTGAGCTTAGCTTTACTAGCTGTACTTGCTCCTAGGATTCCTGGAACAAACGGGGTGGCTGACAGCAACAGGAATGTATTCTCTCACAGCTCTGGAGAAGAGAAGTCCAAAAGAAAGGGGTCAGCATGGCCACGCTCCCTCTGAATGTTTTAGAGTCCTTCCTCGCTTCTTCTTGTTTCTGGTGGCTCCAGGTGTTCCTTGGTGTGTGGCAGCATCACTCTAGTATCTGCCTCTGCTGCCACATGGCCTTCTTCCCTGTGTGTCTCTGGGTGTCCTCTCCTCTTCTTAAATGACACAGTTCTTTAAGACCTACTCTAAATCAGGAAGATTGCACCTCAAGATCTCCAGCTAATTACATTTCAAAGACTCTATTTCCGAACTAAAGGCCCAGTGCCCGAAATTTATGCATGGGTAGGGTCCCTAGGCCTGGCTGGTAATCAGGGCTGATGGGGGCCTTTCGGCTGCCAGCTGGGGCCTTCCTTTGTTCCGCCCTGCCCCCTGGTGGTCAGTGCATAATTGCTCTCCTGGTTGAACTCCCATGGGGACAATTTGCATATTAGGCATATATATATATATATATATACACACACACATATATATATATTCACATCCTGAGGTTCCCTGATGAATGGGAATTCGAGAGAACAGTATTCAACCCACACCAGTATTGTCTGAAGTTTTGTGTGTGTTTTTATGAGATTGTATTCATGTTTTATGTTAGATATTAAGAAATAAAATGAAACTAAAAACAGGGTGCTATACCAGAAACCAGTACATATGCACACACACACACCACACACTTGCTTACTTGGGCTGGATTGTAGGGGAGAGGGTTGATGGTTAGGGCAGGGAATATAATCCTATATGCTAAAGAGGTAATATGCAAATTGACTATCACTCCAACACACAAGATGGCCACCCCCACGTGGTCAAAGATGGCTGCCCCCATGTGGACACAAGATGGCCAGCAGGGGAGGGCAGTTGTGGGTGAACAAGGGCAATTGGGAGGGACCAGGCCTGAAAAGGAGGGCAGTTAGGGGCGATCAGGCCTGCAGGGGAGGGCAGTTAAGGGTGACCAGGCCGGCAAGGAGGGCAGTTGGGGACGACCAGGCCAGCAGGGGAGGGCAGTTAAGGGTGACCAGGCCGGCAAGGAGGGCAGTTGGGGACGACCAGGCCAGCAGGGGAGGGCAGTTAAGGGTGACCAGGCCGGCAAGGAGGGCAGTTGGGGACGACCAGGCCAGCAGGGGAGGGCAGTTAAGGGTGACCAGGCCGGCAAGGAGGGCAGTTGGGGACGACCAGGCCAGCAGGGGAGGGCAGTTAAGGGTGACCAGGCCGGCAAGGAGGGCAGTTGGGGGTGATCAGGCCAGCAGGGGAGCAGTTAGGCGTTGATCAGGCTGGCAGGGGAGTGATTAGGGGGTGATCAGGCTGGCAGGCAGAAGCGGTTAGGGGCAATCAGGCAGGCAGGCAGGTGAGCGGTTGGGAGCCAGTAGTAGTCCTGTGTGAGAGGGATGTTTAACTGCCCACAGTCGGACATCCCTTGAGGGGTCCCAGATTGGAGAGGGTGCAGGGTGGGATGAGGGACATCCCCCCCACCCCCCGTGCATGAATTTCATGCACCGGGCCCCTAGTAATAATAATAATAGCCAACACTCATAGAGTACTTACTATGTGCCAAACACTCTTTTTAGTGCTTTTTGTGCATTAAAGCACTTAATCCTTGGAGCAACTTATGAAGTTGGTGACATTATCCCCATTTCACAGGTGAGGAGACAGAAGCTTAAGTTACTTGCTCAAGCTCCTAGGGGAGATCAGGACTGTAGTCTGGACAGTCTGACTCAGAATCCATGCTCACAACTGCCCTGCTCTGCTGTCTCTCCTCATGCAGGTACATATAGGAGATACGGGCCTGATGAAGGAAACTTGTCACCACTTCCTAAACACACACAGACACTCGTACTCCCCCTGCCCCTCCACATAAAACACAGCAAATGAACACGCAGCTTCTATGGCTAGATGTGTTTGGAGCACTTCATCTGCAGAATCTATTGAACTGCACATTGTCAGGCATTTACTTAGGACAAATATAAACTTGTATGAACTGAGCAAACCATACTTATTCATGTGCTTTACTCAGGGCTTTGCAGACCACTCAGACCACAAGTGATTGCAGCCAATCAGAGTGCAGCATTGCTCTGGTCAATGGGTAGCCAGATAGATACCTCGAGAGGTTCACTTCCTGCAGCTTCCAGCAAACCACCGCTAAACTGCAGTTGTGGTTGACTTGGTATCTTACAAGCAGCACACACAGAGTGAAGGAAAAGGAATTTTAGCCGGCATATTTGCAATTCTAAGAATGATCGAAGTGCTTACCTATATGCCAGATGCTATGTTGAGTATATTTTCTCATTTAATTCTTCTGAATCATGAATAGACTCAGGGCTGGAAAGGTGACTAATAATAGAATCAGTGGGTCCATTCCTGTGGTAAAGATGACTATGGGCTTCTTCCTGTAAACTTTCCCCCAGGGCTGCCCCAGCTGTGGCGTGGACTTTGTTATATGGTTCTATGCACATTTAAGGAGGACAATTCTCTATGTCAGCGGTTCTCAACCTGTGGGTCGCGACCCTTTTGGGGATCGAATGACCCTTTCACAGGGGTGGCCTAAGACCATCGGAAAACACATATATAATTACATATTGTTTTTGTGATTAATCACTATGCTTTAATTATGTTCAATTTGTAACAATGAAAATACATCCTGCATATCAGATATTTACATGACGATTCATAACAGTAGCAAAATTACAGTTATGAAGTAGCAACGAAAATAATTTTATGGTTGGGGGTCACCACAACATGAGGAACTGTATTAAAGGGTCGCGGCATTAGGAAGGTTGAGAACCACTGCTCTATGTCAAAAATGATCTACATGATATTGACCACGTTCTCACTGTGGGAGCACGGTGCGTGTAACTTGTCAGGTACTTTCCCTCATCTGAATAACTTCCCAGTAAAAACAGGTCCTTCCAGTGCACAGCCTGAAGCTCTGGGGGCAGAGCAGACACCTCTGGCTACACCAGCTCAGCTGTGTCTCTCTGTGTTTGTCCCCCAGGGGCCAGCTCAATACTAGGAAAGTCTACACGCCTGGGGACTTTCCCTGCTGCCTGTCAGGGAGGGCCAGGTTTGATTCACAAGAGCATCTAGCCAACCATAGGGATTAAATTGTGGATTCCGATGTCACACTGCTGACCTTCAGTCTCAGCCCCATTATGTCCCAGCCGTGTGACCTTACCAAGGTCCTCAACTGGGGAGCCTTAGTTTCTTCAAATGTAAAATGGGCATAACGATCAAACCTACTGCAAAGGCTGGTGTGAGGGTTAATGAAGTTACTGTACAGGGTGTGCTTTGCAACGCCTGATGCTTAGTCCCAGGAAATGTTCATCATCCTTGCAGGGCTGTCAACCCTGGAGTTCTGGGCCATAGCTTTCCTTCTCATGGGCTTGGGTGCCATGGCAACGTCATTCATGGGGCTCAAGAGATTTACTTTGTGCTCAGTTCACCCCATGTGGTGTAATGAGCCATTACCTATCTGCCAGGATTTGGTGAGAAATAGAAAAGGAAGGACGTGAGGACTTTTTAGAGAACCACACTTTTTTAAATTTTTTGCATACACTATGTTGCTTTTATTAACCCAGTATGGCATGCTACAGATACTGTACAGCATGAACATTTGTTCACTACAAAAATGGCTTCCAAACCATGAAAAATGAAATTGGAATAAGAGCACAAAATGGAATGGTAACATCACAACTGTTAAGAAACATCCAAAGTATTCACAGACACACACACACACACACACACACACACGTTCTAGTTAGCATTTTAACAAACCAGAAAAAAATCAGAGACAGTTTAACAGTCACTTAATGTCAATCACAGTGGCACTGAATGAACAGGTTTATACAGCACTTTGCAACTTAAACATGCCTAGGTGTTTTTTTGTTTGTTTTTTCATTTTCAAAATTTATTTATTTAAATTCTTTATTTATTTTTTCAGTTTTAAAGTTTACTGCCTACTTGTATGTTGTACGTGTACATAAAAGCGGCAGCTGGTTTTTCCTGTAAGAGCAATCTAACATACAGAATTTTGGCCCTTAAAGGTTTATACCTCTTCATTTAAAATGTTTTTCTGGACTATCTACTACAAACACATTAAAACTACACACACATCTACCCATGTAACATCACAGCAAAACATGATACAAAAATCACAGCATCCAAAAGAGGGAGAAAGCCAGGGCCGCTGGGAATTTGGCATGTAAGGTTTTCCACAGTCAGTTCACGTGTTTGGGGTGCAGGGCATTCGACTGTGAGTTGCAAGGGAAGCGGGCTGGTTTGGGAAGCGGGCTGGTTTCCACTGTTGCTCATACAGTGTCGCTAAAATTCAGAGACCCACCTTTGAAGTGTCTCCATCCCACCCCTTCAACACAGGGCGGACGGGAGAGTCCATTTCCTTTTCAATAGGGCCCGGAGGCTCTGTTGATTTTTTTTTTTTTTCCTGATAACTGGAGCAGGTTTCTCTCCCCATAGGGATCCCTTTCTTTCCCCTGAACCGGAAGAAAAGGTTGCCTTTCTCTCTCGCCAGTGACGGGAGAGAACAACGTTCCATTGACGACGTGAATGGAGCGTTTCTTGCCCAGACTCTGGCTGCTGCAGCGGCGGGGCCTTCCTCTCTCCTCTGGCTTCTGAGGAGGATGCTCCGCGTTCTCAGGCAACCAGGGCCGCCAGGACTCCTGCTTCTGGTACAAACTAAAGAAGGGAGGCTGCTCCATGCCAGGCCTTTTCCCCTGTGATCTCTGACACATGCCCGGCTTAGAATTATCCCGGCTTCACCTCCCTCCAGGCCCACTCTGACCACCCAGTAGCAACCTCTCCTTTCACACTGTATTCCCTCACTCTGCTTCATTTTCCACTGGAGTTCTTGGCATCACCATGCCCATTTCTGTTAATGTGTTTACTGTCTGTTCTCCCACTCCCGGGAACACAAGCTTGTTCATTGCTGAACCCCAGTGTCTGGCAGATAGTAGATGCTCAATAAATATTAGAGTGAATTAATGAATGAAGGCTGAACTCTACTTCTGATTTCCCTCTAAAATCCAGCAAAGGCCTTTCTGATTACTGGATAACTGAAGCCTAGTTGCAATTGCCCTGGGTTTCTGGAATGGACTGAGGCTGGCTCAGTCAATCCCCTGGCAGGACCCTCCTATGGCTGGCAGACTGAAGGTGAGGACCTAGTCCCTGGTCTCTGAGCAGACGGAATCCAGCTGGTGAGACAAAGTGCCCAAAGGACGGTGTGAAATGAACCCAGGCAGAAGGAGAGCGGGTCTTAGACACAGGAGCTCGGAGCGGGAGAGGGCAGGCTTGCAGGGCCTCCATTTCTCTGGCTCCTGTGGGGAGAAGGAGGCCAGGTGACTGCCCGTCAGCCCCCCAGCATTGGCGCTCTGAGTGTGTACCCAGAAACCATGCCAGTGTTTCCAGGAAGCACACGCCAACTGCTTGTGCTCTGTAGGGTTTTTTCCCCCTTCCTTTTCTATCTCGCTGCTTCTGACAAATTAAAAAGCAAGGCAGGAAGCAATGTTAAAAATATTCAAACCACAGCTACAGAAAGGTGCTATCAAAAGAAGAAAGGGGGAAAACTCGAGCTGAGTATTATTCCACAGTGCTTCATACGCCAGGCCCTGTGATTACTCACTCTGTGAAACCTGCGGGGGCCTGGGGGAGTTCAGGGGCCAGCATTGCTTTCCCTTCGCATTGCTTTAATGGGCCATAAAAATTAGCATTGGCTCCTCTGGAAAAAGTCACGCCATGCGGAGAGAAGAATGTTAATAAAAAAGAGGCTAAACCCACAGCCCTCCTTTGCCTGCATTGGAAAGGCTCACTCAAGGCTGTCAGCTCAGTTCCCTCCTCTAATCAAAATCCGGCATGGG
>NW_005371173.1:8311309-8315653 GCF_000412655.1 Myotis brandtii
AAGCCAGCATGGGGGCGGGGGGGTGGGGGGCTAAGGAAAAGAAAGATCTGAACACCTCAAGAATGGAGAATCGAGATTCCCCAACAACCCAGACGCACTTGCTTGAAACTGAGCGTCGAGAGAGGATGGAGGGGTTTTGAGAGGCTCTGTGCTCCAAGGGTTGGGTTCAGGCAGAGGCTGTGGAGTTGTGGGGGGCCTGCAGAGTAAGGGGGTCCACCTCAGAGAAGGTGCCTGGCCACTTTCATTCTGTCAAGGTTCCCAGAATATTAAAACATGAAAAGGTGTCCGAACAGGGCCACACACTGTGGCATGTATTATGTACTTAACAAATTAGCCCTCTTAATACACAAGCAAACCAAGAAAAAGGCAAGTGTGCGAATCCAGGGCTTATTAAAAGTGTGACTTCCTAGTGCCCTGCAGGTGGCAAGGATGGACGTGCGACACACACGTGTGTCTGGCAACATCTTTCTATTTTGTCAGTGGATACAGTGGGGAGGTCAGAGGTACTGTCTGAAGTCTAAATCTGAGTCCTTCCAGAATGGGGAGGAGCCCTCCTCTCCTTGCTCGGGTACTGGGAGCTAGGAAGCCACCGCTGGCCATCCTATGCTGCTTGTTACTGCTTGTCCTGCTTTGCTCTGGAGCAGACAGAGGGGCGCGGAGGGTGGGGTGGCATAGGATCAGTTGGCAGCTGGATGGCTGGCTCTATGGGGCCTCTCCAAACACCAGGGTTTGTTCAGGACATTTTCTTGGAGTCGCCCTGGTGATAAGACTGGTGGGAGCCACTAAGCAAGCCAGGTTTTAGAATTTTACCCCTAGAGATTTGATTTCAGAATTTGCAAGTTCCTTAACACAACTATTGTAGCTTTGACAGAACTGTAGTCATTCTGGGAACCAAAGCACCAGAGACAATGATAAACAAAACGCTGAACCCCCTGCATAAGACTGAGGGAAGCTTTATTCTCTGGCTCCGCATTGCTGCATTTATTTATTCACTCAACCAGTATGTGTTGAGCCCCTTTAAGGACCAGGCCCCACACTAAGTGCTGGAGAAATAATGGTGAGCAAACACAGGCCTGGTCCCCTCCCAGGCTAAGCCTGCACTGCAGTTGGGGGGCTAGGGATCCTAACTGAAAACCACAAAGCGGTGTCAACAGCCACTGCAGTGAGTGCCCGAGAGGAGCGGTGCATGGCACTATGAGTGCATGTTTATAGGGCCTGACTTGGTTAGGCAGGATGGGGAAGCATCCTGAAAAACAGATGTTGAGCTGGATCTGAGGGATGAGATGGTAAAGAGGAGAGGGAAGGCTGTTTGGGGAAGCAACAATGGCATGTGTAAAGGCCTCGAGGTGGAAGAAAGGAGAATAAAACAAACTGATAAGGGCTGGAGCAGAGTGGGGGAGATATAGGTGGTGCCCAGGAGACCAGGGGCACAGTGGGGCTGGGGCAGGGGCAGGGACACCTCACAGGTAGGCAAGAATCAGGCCCCTTGTGCAGGGTGTCTGGGCCTCTCTTCCTTCCTTCCTTCCTTCCTTCCTTCCTTCCTTCCTTCCTTCCTTCCTTCCTTTCCTTCTTCTTTCTTTCCTTCCTTCCTTCCTTATTGACTTTAGAGAGAGAGGAAAGGAAAGGGAAAGGGAGAAAGAAACATAGACTGGCTGCCTCCTGTACTCCATGCACTGGGAATCAAGCCTGCAACCCTGGCATGCGCCCTGACCTAGAATCGAACCGGTGACCTCTAGGTGCACTGGACAACGCCCAACCAACTGGGCCAGCTTTCTTTCATTTTTTTTTAAGAGCAACTGGAAGTCATTGAGATGCAGGGGGAGGAGACTAGGGATGCAGGGATACATTTGCATTTTGAAAGGTCACTCTGGCTGCAGTGCGAACATCTTAGAAAGTAATTTCTGCTTTGCAAATCCAATAAGCAGGGTTAGTATTCAGTTACTGGAAACAGAAGCTGAAGTCTTACAGCCAGATCTGAGTTTGAATCCCAGGTTAATTTCCACCACGGCCTTGGGCAAGCCAGCCTTTTAGAGCCTCAGTTAGCTCAAATATAAAATGGGATAATAATACCTCCTTCTGTCTTGTTGTGAGGGTAAGATGATTAAAGTTAATAAATAGTCTTGTTTGACACAAAACTCTTCTTGGGATTTTCAAAAGTAGAAACCCACTTTGATATTATATACGGTATGAAACAACCAAAGCTCAGGTCAGATGGGCTTTCAGCTCTGCTTGGAGAACACATCTTGGACTTCACTTGAACTTCACCTTAGAAATACCTTCTCCCACTTCTTTGAAATAAGAACAACACAATAATAAAACAACCGTTTATTAAACTGCTTGTACAAGGTACTGCAGTCATGCCTCCTGGTTTGGGCATTTATCAGATGATAGACCATGGAGAGATGAACAAGCCAAAAACATACAAATGACAAGTGAGCTTTATAAGTATAGAAATAGAGAAGTAAGCCATTGGCCGTTGGGTAAGTGGATGTGTTGGTGATGAATAAGTGACTGCCAGTATTTTATATTTAGCCAGAGTAGGGCTGGTAGGTCAGTCCAGAATTGGACATTTCTCATTTCCTAAATAGCCCAGGGCCCTGCTACAGTGACATTCCAATTGACCTTAAGTCAAGGGTGTTGCCCAAAAGACTCCAGAATCAACTTTAAGAGGTTCTTGTTGGCCAGTGATAAGATTATGTGAGCACCAAGGATATGAAACACATCAAACAGGTTGAAATTCTTGAGTTTATAATGACACTGAAAAAAATATTAATCACTATTGCAAGGCGATATGAAACCAATATGAAACCTGGATGCTAATCCTACTTTCCCATTCACAGCTGAGTGCCTTGGAAACTTCCCTCTCTGGTTCTGAGGGGCAGGAAGGGTTTCTAACATCCTGCAGGCTGTGGATTCTCACAATGATTAAGAGATTTGGGTCCTGCAACCTGACTGTCTGGGTTGGAATTTTAATTTTCCCATTTGTATCCTTGGGATATATATCTAGATTTTGTAAAACATAAAGAATGCTTACTTTAAAGGGTTCCTGTACTGAATGCAATCTATAAACATTTGAACACATAGCCTCTGGCTCAGGGGGTGGTGAGCTGTTTGGAGCCTAAAGGTAGATTCCTAGATAACACATAGTAAACACCAAATAAGAAGCAGGATTTCAAATAGCTAGAAGTATGAAGAAAACACCTCACAGCAAATTTATGGAGAGCAGCTTTCCAGGAAGGTGGGCTGCAACCTTAAATTGGTTGACTGGGCTGAGGGTAGTTGCCTGCCATGGCGGCAGGTGTGATGCAGCCTCCCAAGTGGTTCTCAGCTTGGTTGATTTCATCTCCCTCTCCCACGGTTCCCCATTTGGCAATGTCTGGGGGTTTTTGGTTGCCACAACTGTGGGAGAGTTCCTTCAGGCAAAGGACAGAGCTGCTGCTTAGTATCCTACAATGCATAGACCTCCCACACATCAAAAATGACCTAGCACAAATGTCAATACTAGTGGCAAGTTTAGAAACCCTGATCCAGAGAGAACAGCAAGGGCAAGGGTCCTGGGCCAGAAGGGAGTTTGCTGTGGTCAGGGTGCGAATGGAAATCCAGTGTAGCTGAGTTAACCAGGAGGAAGTGATGGAGGCTGGGCTAGAAGACAGAACGCTTTTTAGAGTACAGTGTGGAACCTGGAATTATCTCCAAAGCAGTGAGCAGCTCTTGGAGAGTTTTAAGTAGGGGAGGAAGGTAACCCATGTAATGCGCTATGTACATCTAAGAGCTTAAGTAAATACTGTCTATTATTATTTTTAATAAATATATTTTTATTGATTTCAGAGAGGAAAGGAGAGGGAAACATCAATGATGAGAGAGCATCACTGGATAGCTGCCTCTTGAACGCCCCCTACTGGGGATCGAGCCCTCAACCCGGGCGGAATTAAACTGGGGACCCTTCAGTCCACAGACCAACACTAGGTATATATAGTGTTGGTCTGTGGACTCAGAGAGGAAAGGAGAGGGAGAGAGATAGAAACTTTAATGCAATGGTGAGAATCATTGGCTGCCTTCTAAAAGGCCCCCCACCGGGGATGAAGCTGGCAACCCCAGCATGTGCCCTTAACCGGAATCGAACCCGGGATCCTTCAGTCTGCAGGCTGACGCTCTATCCAATGAGCCAGACAGGCTGGGACAAATACTGTCTATTATCATCATCCCTTGTCTATGCTTCCTACTCGGCCCCAGCCAGAATCCCGGTCTCAGCGTGGCCGCAGTGACTCCTCCCTGCCAGCAGGGGGCGCCAGCCGCACTTGGCCTCCGGCCGCTCGGGGCGGGCCTCCTCTTGCCATCCCCCTC
>NW_005371173.1:8316435-8328129 GCF_000412655.1 Myotis brandtii
CGGGTGGGAGCGGCAGGGAGGGGGCCTCGCCTGGGCTCCCCCCGCGGGTCCAGGGCCCCGGGTCCCTGGGAGAAAGCGGGCACTTAGCAAGAGTAACAAGATGGAGATGCCCCGAGGGCACGGGCGTGAGTCCCGGGGGAGAGTTCGGGAGGCTGCATTTCGGGCGAGGGAGGGGGAGCAGACGGGAGGGGGAAGGGGTGTGAGGGCAGAGTCCCGAGAGCGCCCTGAGGAGTTTGGGGAGAGTTGGGTGGGAAGAAGGCATCGCCGGGAGCTGTGTCATCCGGACGTGGTGGCGGCGTCCGCACGGGTTCCCTGCCCGGACCCGGGTGTCGGACTGTGCCCGGGAGCGGGGAGGCGCAGAGACCCGGAGACCACCGGTTTGACTTCCTGGGGCGGGAGGTGCTTGTTCATCTTTGCTTCAGTAAGCTTTATTTTGGTAAGGTTTTTGTTGCTGTGAAATTCCTTTTGGAAAGTTTGCAAATGATTTGGGAACTGACAGGTTGCTTTTATGCAGTAGTTACAGTATGTATAGATCTAAGCAAGTCAATTGATGAAGTAGTGCTTACTAAATATTAAGACTTTTATTGTTCCAAAACACCTCGTTCTTTCGTTTGTACTGTTCTTTCAAATAATTTGGTTACTCCCCTCTCTCCAACTTAAACACACACACACACACACACACACACACACACACACCCTTTGTCATATTAATACTGAGACAAAGTACATGGCATATGAGAAAACATATTTGGAAAATGCAGGACATGTCCAGTAGTGTACAATTTACTTTTATTTTTAAGTTGGGCACAAAGAGGCATTATTAGTCTTCTAAGAGTGTTATTTCTTCGGCATTTACTGGTGCCTCATAGGTTCTGAGTGAAGGTGTGGGGTGTTCTTACAAATACAGCAAAGTTCTTGTTCTTTTGGTGCTTACATTCTAGTGGGGGAAATGGTAATTAGATGAGAAAAATGTCAGGGGTAAGTATGCACTAAAATAGTATGATAGGAGAGACCTCCTCTGAGGTTACTTTTAGATTGGCAGTCAGGGAAGCACTGAGAATTTGACAAGTAGTGATATTACTGAATTACCCCAGCTTGGTAGAGCTGGGGTGGTATCTGAGATTGTCTGGTTCATGATTGTCATTTACAAATAGTTAAGTGACTTATGTTGGGCAACTTTGGTTCTAAAAATGAAGTCAATAGTCCAGTTCTTTTTAAGTGTATTTGACATTTATTATGTGCATAATAAGTATGTCTTTTACTTATAACACAAGGTCCTTTGATATATTTTAAGTATTTGGTTTGAAAAATATATGTATTTACTGTTCTGGATTTTGACATTTCTTTGTAGCCCTTTATAAGTATAGTGGGGAACATTTAATTTATTGCAGCAAATGCATAATATCAAGAAATACTTACAAATTTCCTAGATTCCACGTTTCAGAAACATTCTATGTAAAAGTATACCTCAGTGTGATGACAATTGCTTATTTTAGTGGGGTTTAATGTATAATAGATAGTGCTTCATATCTCTGTTTAGTGGTGATTCCACACATATTTATTGGTCACTTGGCCTGTGTCAGACACTGTGGGAGGCATTGGTGTTAGGTGGATCCTCCTATCCTTAAGGGGTTTGCATTCTAAGTATATACATTTAGTTACAATACATTATAACATTTCCTTTCTTTGAACGAGCTACCCATGAAATATGTAAATGATAGAGAAAATTTCATGGAGGACTTGATGCCTGAGCAAAGACCTTTAAACCCAAGATCCATTTGGCAGGTAATTTCATAGAGTTGAAAGAACAGGTATTTATGAGCTAGATAAACCTGGTTTTGAATCCTGGCTCCACTACTAGCTATGTGGTATGGAGAATGCCACTCAGTCTCTTTGAACTTGAGTTTCCTCATCTATGACATGGTTTACCCTGTAGATTTTGGATGTAGATTAGGTTTCAATATTTGAGATAATGTGTCTGTAACATTTCATACAATGTCTGGTTCATGATAGATGCTCAGTAAATGAGAGGCATTGTTAACAAGGTGGAGAGGACATTTCTCAGGTAGGGAACAATATATGAAAGACATCAAAATGAGAATAACTTTATAAAAATCTCTCAGTTTTGATTTTTTAGCTATAACTCAAAACCTGACTCAAATTGGTTAAAAAATATAAAGGGGATTATTGTTTGGTTTTAAGTAAGACTTTATCCAATGGCTTAATGAGGTTGCCTAGATTTCCCTCGTCCAAAGATGGCTGCCTCCAGCTCCCAAAGCTGCATACTGTCCTTCTAGCTTGTCCAGACATTCTGCAGTTCACTCCTGGTTAGCTTGAACCAGTGCCTTTATTGGACACCTGTTCTATGCTGACTTCATTGGAACCACGAGGATCCCCAAATAGAATTCCCAAGTCAGAAATCTGGTATTCTTGGGAATGGATGCTGGATCAAATGTCTACTGCAGAAATACTGAAGGGACTGTAAGCTCCTGAGGATTTTTTTTTCTTTCAAAATCAATAATGCAGGAAAATAATTTAACGGTAACATAACTATTGAGTTTAATAATAAATAAATATTATTTAGATGACATGGCATAATTGAAAGAATGTGAATTTTGAAGTCAGATTTTTGACACCTCCGCAAGCTTTATGACTTAGGGCAAGTAATAGCCAGGCCATAATGTGTGCAGATTGGCCTGGAGCCATCCCCTCAGCCTCAGTTTCTTCATTTGTGATAAGAAGATGATAGAAGGTTGCTATTCATTGAACATATACTAAATGTGAGGGCAGGGCTTATGTAGTAGATATAAAACAGGGGTGGGCAAAAGACGGATACAGTTGTTTGTATGGGAAATCCTATAAAATAAAAGGCTAATAGGCAGATTGACTGAACAGCAGAATGACTGGTCGCTATGAGGGCACTGACAACCACAGGGCAGATGCTCAAGCAGGAGCTGCCCCCTGGTGGTCAGTGTGCTCCCATAGGGGGAGCACCGCTCAGCCAGAAGCTGGGCTCACAACTGGCGAACTCAGGGGTGGTGGCAGGAGCCTCCACAGCAGTCAGACATCACCCGAGGGCTCCCAGACTGCGAAAGGGCACAGACTGGACTGAGGGATCCCCCCGCCCCCGCCAAGTGCATGAATTTCATACACTGGGCCTCTAGTAATACAATTATCCTATCCAATAATAGACAAACACGGTAATTAACCATACCTCCGACACACTTCCCATTGGCTAATCAGGGTGATATGCAAATTAACTGCCAACCAACATGGCGGCCGGCAGCCAGGCAGTTGAAGCGAACAGGAGGCTTGGTTGCCCCAGCAATGGAGGAAGCCAAGTTTCCCCGCCTGCCGTTGCTGGCCTCTGAGCTGCACTCTAAGAAACAATGTTGCAATTATAGAAGCTAAACAAACCCCAGAAACCTGCTTTCAGCCAGCCAGCCTCGGAGCTGGAGCTGCAACAGTGTTTCAATTATAGAAGCAATGGCTGCCTAGGAGGCGGAGCTTTTGACTCTGATTGGCATAGAAACTGACCAATCAGAACCTACTCTGGGTGAACTATGAAGGCAGAACCTAATGTGGGGGCTGAGGAGGGATTTTAAGGGCAACAGCTATTTGGTGTAAGGTGTAAGAAAGTGATTCAATTTTTTAATGAACTGTTTGGCAATATAGTGCATATGGCTGGCTATCAGTCCAGATATATGGATTATGTGTTTTTGTCTGCCAAGTGCATCTCCTCTTGCTGAAAAAGACTTTCTCCCCCCACCCATTTAATCAATCCTATCCTATATAATTTATCTATACTAATAAAAGGGTAATATGCTAATTAGACTGGGTCGACCGGCCATCTTCCAGATGTCCGACTTCCTTCTGGAAAAAGCCATGTGGTTGGGGCCAAGGCAGAGGCAGTTAGGGGCGACCAGGCCAGCAGGAGAGGGCAGTTGAGGGCAAGATCAGGCAGGTAGGCAGAGACAGTTAGGGGTGAACAGGCAGGCAGGCAGAGAAGTTAGGGACGATCAGGTAGGCAGGGGGGCAAGGTAGGAGAGATCAGGCTGGCAGGCAGAGGGGTTAGGGGCAATCAGGCAGGCAGGGAGGCAAGTGGTTAGGAGCCAGTCATCCTGGATTGTGAGAGGGATGTCTGACTGCCGGTTTAGGCCCGATCCCACACCCACAGGGATCGGGCCTAAACCAGCAGTCAGACATCCCCCAAGGGGTCCCAGATTGGAGAGGGTGCAAGCCAGGCTGAGGAACTCCCCTCCATGCACAAATTTTTGTGCCCGGGCCTCTAGTTAGTAAATAATAATACAAGAATAAACTGTGGTTCATGTACTCACAAGTCTAAAACTGCTTTTGCCCACCCCTGTATTTTAAAGAAGGCATGCTAGCTGCCATTCAGAAACCTTGATGTGCCTAGAAAATGCCCATACACAGTAAATGGTGTATACTATCAGAATTCTAAACTTTAATATAGTCACATCTTTTATCATTAATTTAATATCTTTGTTTAAGTAAATTAAGTGCTAATATTACTAGACTCAGAGCTAATATTTTCTTTATTTTCAGAGGGCTGTCTTGTATTTGTGTATGATTTTCATTCAGAATACATAATTCATTTCAGATTGTGAAACTTGAAAATAGACTTCACATTTAGATATAGCTAAACTTTTCTTTATTGAGGCAGAATGGGGTGATGTAGCAGATTGATTTGTCACTGTCAGGTTCTATCAACAGAAATACTTCTATTACAACTGATAATAAAATGTTAAATACTTAATTTTAGACCAAATTGTTTGTTTTGTGTAGACTAGCATTATTATAACCAGTGAATAATATAAGAATTGTTCTATCCTTAAAAAATGATTTATAGCCCTGGCAGGTGTTGCTAAATGGTTAGAGTGTCGGCCTGTGAACTGGAGGGTCTCGAGTTCTATTCCCAGTCAAGGGCACTACCTGGGCTGTGGGTTCACTCCCTATCCCTCGTCAGGAGCATGCAGAAGGCAACCAATTGATGTGTCTCTCTCACATCAGATGTTTCTCCCTCCCTCCCTCTCTCCCACTGTCTGTTAAAGAGAAAAATATCCTCGAGTGAGGATTAACAACAACAAAGTTATTCATTATTTTTCAGAAAGTGTTTAGATAAAATAAAAAATAACATTTGAGAAATATATACTTTGTTTCTCTTAATATCAGCTATTTTATGTGCACAGTACATTTAATCTTGGAATTTTACCAGTGGATAAATGTAGCTGTATAGTAACTTAAACTCTGTTAATTTTGTGTGCATTTTGACTTACAGTGAATCTTGCAAGAATATTAACTTTTTAAAATTAAAGTTGAACAGATGAAAAGAGGCATTTTATTTATTTTTATATAGTTACTAGAGACCTGATGCATGAAAATTTGTGCAAGAGTAGGTCTTCTTTCACCCGGCTACTGGCACCGGCTTCCCGCCAGCACTGGCTTTCTTCTGGCACCAGGAACCCGGGTTGCTTCCCTCCTCCGGCTGCCCGCAGGCACCCGGGACCCGGGCTGCTTCCTTCCTCCTGCTGCCCACAGGCACCCGGACCCGGGCTGGCTTCCCTCTGGCCCCGGCTTTGTCAGGAAGGACATCCAGAATGATGTCGGAAGATGTCTGGTCTAATTAGCATATTACCCTTTTATTGTTATAGACTAGAGGCCCGGTGCACAAAATTTGTGCATGCGGGGGACAGGGGTTGTTCCTCAGCCCAGCCTGTGCCCTCTCGCAGTTGGGAGCCCTTGAGGGATGTCCAACTGACAGCTTAGGCCTGCTCCCCATGGGCATCCTTAGCACTGCTGCAGAGGCGAGAGAGGCTTCCCCCACCACCGCTGCACTCTCCAGCCATGAGCCAAGCTTCTGGCACACAGACCACCAGGAGGCAGCTCCTGCTTTGAGCATCTTCCCAGTTGTTCTGTGGTTCGGTTGATTTGCATATTAGCCTTTTATTATATAGGATAGTTATTATCTTTTTTAGAACAAATGAAAACTATTTTAGTGTTGTCTGATAGAAATATTTATCAATACATTCAATAACAAGACTTATGATCAGGTTAATGGCAGAATTATTAACATTAGGGCAGGTTGGAGTGAAGGTGGGAGAGATATTTCAAGGTAGGTAATGTCTTAGATTGAGAACATTTAGGTTTCTCTGGCTTCTTAGATTGAATTAACTCTATTTTTATGTTTCCTAGTCCCTAAAAATTTCCAACTTTGTCCCCATCTTACCCAAAGTCTGATTCTCAACAAAAGTTACTTAGAGGAGAAAAAAAGTTATATATAATGGATACAGCTTTTCTTTTTTAAAAATATATTTTTATTGATTTCAGAGAAGAAGGGAGAGGGAGAGAAAGAGAGAGAAACATCAATGATGAAAATCATTGATTGGCTGACTTCTGCACACCCCCTAATGGGGATTGAGCCCACAACCCAGACATATGCCCTGACCGAGAAATGAACCTGTGACCTCCTAGTTCATAGTCGACACTCAATCACTGAGCCACGCCGGCTGGGCTGGATACAGCGAAACTTTGTTGCGGCTCCAGCTCTGAGGCTGGCCAGCTGAAAGCAGGTATCTGGGGTTTGTTTAGCTTCTATAATTGCAACATAGTTGCTTAGAGTGCAGCTCAGAGCCCAGCCACAGGCAGGTAGGGAACCTTGGCTTCCTCCATCGCTGGGGCAACCAAGCCACCTGTTCGCTTCAACTGCCTGGCTGCCGGCCGCCATGTTGGTTGGCAGTTAATTTGCATATCACCCTGATTAGCCAATGGGAAGTGTGTCGGAGGTATGGTTAATTACCATGTTTGTCGCCGAAGCCGGTTTGGCTCAGTGGATGGAGCGTCGGCCTGCGGACTGGGGGGTCCCGGGTTCGATTCCGGTCAAGGGCATGTACCTGGGTTGCGGGCACATTCCCAGTGGGAGGTGTGCAGGAGGCGGCTGATCGATGTTTCTCTCTCATTGATGTTTCTAACTCTCTGTCTCTCTCCCTTCCTCTCTGTAAAAAATCAATAAAATATATTTTTAAAAAAATTACCATGTTTGTCTATTATTAGATAGGATAGATTAGCAGTAGATTACAATCAAATATCCTTTAGGAGTTCTGCTTATATGTAGTATTTATTTCCTCATGAGGTCACAGTGGGCAGTGACTTATATCCTTAAATTCCTGTTCACTTAAAAAAAGTTTTTATTGATTGTAGAGAGAGGGAGAGAGAAACATCAATGTGAGAGAGAAACATGTATTGGCTGCCTCCTGCACATCCTCTACTGGGGATCTAGCTGCAACCCAGACATGTGCCCTGACCAGTAATCGAACCCAGTGACCTCTCAGTTCATGGGATGATGCTCAACCAACTGAGCCACTCCTGCTGGTCTCCTTTTCACTTTTTTTTAGTGCTATAACGTGGTTACATTCAGGGAGATATTTTGACAATGTATTACAATTTAAATTTACTGTAAGTGGGAAAACTATTTGATACATTTTCAGTTGCTAAATTTTGCAGGCCCTATGATGGGGGAAGTATGAAAATCAGTACAACTAATAATATGAGAAGATATGAAAATTCTTCCTCATTCTCTCTTCAAATCTTTATCTCTTAATAAATCTTGGTGGCTCTAACTTGGAACACTAACTTAGAACAGTTGTGTTCAGTAAATATGTATTTCTACAAAAGTGCTAGTTAGTATATAGTAAAGAAACTTGATATTTTTGGGAAATGTAAAAAAATCACTCAAGTTTTCTAAGAATGCCTTTTTTTATCAGTTAAAGAAAACACCCTGTAAGTATATATCAGGTTTAATATTGACAAGAACTGTTTATTTTTCATTCTTTTTTAATTTAATTTTTAATTCAATTTTGATTTTCATCAAAAGAATACATGCATATAATTTAAAAATAGAAAGGCTTATAGTGGACAAAAATAGACATCTATTACCTTCTTCCATTTCTTATTACCATAGACAGTGATGTTGGACTCTTGTCTGTTTCCTCTTTCTATTTTTGACCCTCCAATCCCCCCAACCTTTGTCTGATTTATTTGGTAATCTTTCAAGGGTTCTGTGGTGGGAATCAACTCTAGCTGGCTTCTCCCAACCCTGCAGGAGCTTCAGTTTTTATTTTTACTCTGTAAAGTCAGTTACTGCTGGTATACTCACATTTTATCTTACAAATTTTGTTTTTCAAGAGCAATAGTGTGCTTTGGGGCTCCTCCCTTGTTCTCTTTCCCCTGTCTCTTTCTGGGTTAATGCATTTAATGCCTTTGCTGTTATTTCAGAGGGGTTTAGAGAGATAGTAAAGACATTCTTGAGTTTTGTCTACTTTTTACTGGAATGTCTTAATTAAGTTGTTACTTGAGTATTATTTTCTAGATGCTTGCCCTAAATGTAAAAAGGAAGTTACAGTGTAATAATTGTGATTTTCAGAAAAACAAAATAACAACTGTGTTTTATACCATGGGGTGTGTGTGTGTGTGTGTGTGTGTGTCTATTTTCAGTGTTTTAAAGTTGGGTTCTGGATGATATTAAATAACTAGTATTGGAATAGATTTAAATGTCAAATTAACTTTATTACTTTATGCCAACAATAGCAAACCCTTAAATTTCCATAGCCTATTGGCAATATTTTACCAGCTTCTCCCCCAGCAGGGGAAAAACAATTTAATAACACTAACTAAATAAGCTTTCTTACTTATTCATCCAGCACACATTGTTATTTGAGATGAACAAATGGGTATTAGCAAGATTGTTTGAGGCATAGTTAAGAGCAGCATATGGAATGAGTCACACCATCTGGTTGCATTGATACCTGGGTGGTGGTTGTTAAAACTCCCAATTCCTGGGATCTGCATATGACTTAATTATACTGCAAAAACATATTGAACTACACCAGTAGATGAGTTTGGAACATCTTAAAACCAATTAACTGGCAAACATCTTTCAAAATATCAATACTGCTATTATTAAATGAGTCATTATTTAAATTATATATATACACATACACTAACCTGGAGACTTAAAATATGTTTTTTAGGATCCAGAATGGGTGGTACCTCTATATTGGCACTGTAAAAATGATGTGGTATACTTGCTCCACACTTATTGAATAGTTATGACTAATGTCATTACAGTAAAATGTTTGCAAACACTGAATTCACATGACAGCTAGACAAGATTAGAGAAAAAGGGAAGTGGCACTAACTTCCAGGAATACACCTTAAAAATAATTAGATAAATAAAAATTCATTTTTGATCAATTAAAGATTTTGTTCATTAATGATATCTTGTAGGTGGAAATTACTGTGTTCAGTTTCTTCTGCTATGCAATCTCCATTTCTGTTGTATGACTTACCAAGAGCTAGAAGGAAAATAATTTGTTAATTTAAAATTTAAACCAAACCTAACTCAACACAGAATTCTCTATTTTGAAATGTGAAGCAGATAAAGTGCAATAGAGTGTGCCATCTATCTCTGAAAGTTAGAGGGAGAGAAAGAAGGACAGGATATGAAGGTTGAGGGGCTCTGTTACTTATGAATTCTCTTATTGTTTTGATTTAAAATAACATTACATACCATTTTTAATTACTCAAAAATGTTTCCAGAATATTATTGAAAGACTTTGGTTTGTAATTTTACAGCATTGTTAAATTTCAGTTAGCAAGGATGATTGCAAGATGACTATTCTGTAAGAGTATTGATAATCTGCTCTACAACCTGGATTCCAAATGACCCCTTTACCAGAGGACATGACTGCCAAAGTAATTTTATGAAACTTTGTATAAATTACTTTGTTACTTTGCAAAGATTATTTGACCCTTATTCTTCTGGGTGGAGTAGCCACTTTGTGATATTTGGACAAAATGTAAATAGTTCTTACTCTCTCTGAGCACATTTCTGTTCATTTTTTTATGTGCATGATAAAACATCAAGAAACTCAAGAGATAGCGTCTTAAGGCCGTCTGTACAGAAAAGACATCAAGGTTGTAAAAGACCTTAAAAATCATTTAATCATGTATCTACCTATTTTTCAGTTCCCTTCTCCAGGGCCCTACTGTTTTCTCTTGAACACTTACTGCCTCATGAGGTGATTAATAATGTCCCTTATTATCAAACCTCACTTGAATTGATGAAGAGAGAGAACTTCATTCATATTGTTAATAACTTTGCTTCCTTAGGTTAGTTTAATTTTCTAAATTAGCCTCAAACTTAAAGGTATAGCTATTTGATTAGAAAATTTGTGTAGCTCCATACATAACACATTATCATATTTTCTTAAAAATGAAAATATTAAATAATCAATTACTTTTTGAATTCTTTACCATAGGGCTCTCTCACATATATTGTCTTCTCCCTTCATCAAAACACACTAAAGCATTGTTTGTGTTTCCTAGAAGGTCATGTGTTATAGGTACTATGTATTTCTAACTAGGTAGTCACTGAATTTATCTCTAAGTATATTATTTAGTGTGGGTCTAGCCAAACTTACCTTGACGTATCTGTTGTGGGGATTAATAGTTCAAAATAATTTTAAAGATACCTTTAGTTTATGAAATAAAAGCATTGTTCCAAGTTTAAATGTACTAGCTAAAAATGTTTTGCATTGATGTAGAATTTTAAAATTATAGTATGTAATAGTAAATTTGTAAAATATTTTCTCTCTTAGGAGAGGGTTAAATCCACCACACAGGGTGAAATCTATCTCCATGACAACATTCACACAACAGGAAATTGAATTCCTACAAAAACATGGAAATGAAGTAAGTGTTTTTACAATTTCAACTTTTTTGTTGGCAGCCATTTTAATAAGATTTAATAAGTTGTTTAGAATGGTGAATTTCACTGTCTTAAAAAAAGTTATTTTTGTATTTTATATTTAGGTATTTTAGTATATAGTCATTTAATTTATTTAGAATTAAAAGAACTTTATGGTGTTATTGTAAACTTTTGTTAGGCTGTTGTGTGATCAGCTTTCACTTGAGCTCCCCTCCTTCCTATATACTACATTTTATGTGATTTTTAATGTTATATTGAACTGGTGCTCAGAAAGGAGGAGGCTGGTAGTTCTGAGGGCACAGCATAGTGTCATGGCAAACCCAATAGTGTAAATATTTGGAGAGGAGTGTTGTCCTTCCACTCTGTTTTATTGGGCTTCCAGTAATTCCTTTCTGTTTGTTTGCTTTTTTGTTTTTAGTTCCATATTTTGCATTAGTAAAAGATGGTGATGTAATATTTTTTAAAAACTATTACAAAAAAAAATCATAAAGAAAGTGGGCATATTTTATGACCTCGAGTAAGGATGAGCCAGTCACCTAATTAATTAATAGCCATTATACTTTTACTAGTAGCCCGGTGTACGACATTTGTGCACATTAAAAGGGAATTAATTAGCGGAGATATTTTAATATTGCTATTTGCCCTTTCTCTATAATAGAAGTGTGAGAGATGAAAGGAAATTAGTAAAATGTATATGAAAATAATATATAAATTTATTAATAAACAATAACAGAATGATATAACAAAGACATGACATAAAACAACAAAAACGTGATATAAAAACAACATTGATGCAAACAATGACTGATAAAGTGATTAAACTTACTCTAATATCTCCCTGGACACCACATTAAGAGTGAAAACACTTTCAGAGTGCTTGACTAATTTCCCTTGTGATGAAGTATTTA
>NW_005371173.1:8329081-8330437 GCF_000412655.1 Myotis brandtii
TAGAAATTGAAGTTTCATTTAATGGAATCAGTAATTTATATTGGGAATGAAAGGTGCTTCCACCGAGAAGTAAATTTGCAGCAATTCCTGTAGACGCTGTGGGTAAAACAGTACCACCACGACCTCTAATATAATGTATTAAAACTTTACACAGATATGCAGGTGAATAGGATTCCTAGCTGGCAGGCCCCTGACAATAGGCTGGCCACCTGTCGATTCCATGAGGAATGGGGCTCCCTCCTCCCTCCTGTCAGGGTCTGGGGTGCAGGTGAATTGGGGTTCCTGGCTGGCAGGCCATTGACAGCAAGCTATCCAGCAGCAGATTCTGTGAGGAATGGGGCTGCCTCCTCCCTACTGTCAGGGTCTGGTTTGAAGGCCGGCCACGCCCCTTTTGGGCCAGACCCAGAGTTCTACCATGCTGTGGCCTCCGCCTCAGCAACCCAGGACTGACTGCTGCTGGGTGCTCCTGGTGCTCCGAGGGTAAGTTCTTCCCTCAGGCCTCGCGGGAAACAGCTCAGGGAGGGCGCAGCCCTTGGCAAGGCAACCCAAGACTCAGTACTTCCACGCTCTGCTCCAAGGGTGGGTTCCTGCCTGAAACCTCACCCTCCTGCCTGAAACCTCGCCCTCCGGGAAACAGCTGGGGGAGGGCGCAGCCATTTCCAAGACAACCCCTGCAGGACTGACTTCCTTCTGGTTGGTCGAGCTTCGGGACGTGATATTACACCCAGGGTTTTTATATAAGTAGATAGGCAATTCATCACTTCCAATAAAGGAAAGAGTAATTTCGTTGTACTGTTTTGGTTGTATTTTTTTGATACAAGAGAAGTTAAGTGTTAAGATTTTGTTAGTTTCAATCTTCTCTCACCTTCAGAAGATATATGCAAGCATTTTTCACTCTACGTGTCTTTCTTCCAAATACTTGATAATAATACCTTAAACTTGCTTGCCTGCTTGTGATGCACATGTGTTTTTGGTTCTAAAATAGTGAAGAAGTGTAAATTCAAGATTTAATGAAATATTTTTAAGTACATGGATTTCTAGAAGTGAGCACTTTGCGGTTTCCAGATTTTATAATCAAGTTCCAGACTGATTGTGGTACATTATAGGAAAATCTAAAGCTAGAAGGAAGTGCAGAAAGTTTGTAATGACATTTCAGTATAGAATAATATATTTACAGATTAAAATACAATTTGGACTATTTGTATAAATTTTAGAATTAGCCTAGTACTGAAAATTTTAAATTACTTTCTTAAAATGTTGACCTAGTATGCAAAATTTTGGACATCAGAATGAAATCAGAAATAAAAGTATGTTATTGTTTTTTTTTTGGTGGGGGTGGTTTTTTTATTTTTTTTT
>NW_005371173.1:8330553-8340978 GCF_000412655.1 Myotis brandtii
ATATATTTTATTGATTTTTTACAGAGAGGAAGGGAGAGGGATAGAGAGCTAGAAACATCGATGAGAGAGAAACATCGATCAGCTGCCTCCTGCACACCCCCTACTGGGGATGTGCCCGCAACCAAGGTACATGCCCTTGACGGGAATCGAACCTGGGACCCTTGAGTCCACAGGCTGACGCTCTATCCACTGAGCCAAACCGGTCAGGGCTATTATTGTTTTTTTTAGATTAAAAGTCTAATGACTGTAACAGAACTGGAAAGGTAACAGCTCATTGGGGAAATAAGTAAAAATATCCAAACTTGTTAGTTGATAAGTTTAGGTGGAAATTGGTGCCAAATATTAAGATTTCTCAAAAAACAAATTGTGGTAATGACACTTAACGTGAGATATCTCTTAAACATTTTTAAAGTGTATAATACAGTGTTATTGACTATAGACACAGTGCTATAGCAGATCTCTAGCACTTACTCGCCTTACAGACTGAACTTTTTACCCATTGAACAGCACTTCCCCATTCCCCTTCCCAGCCCCTGGCACACTGCTGTACTTTCTGCTTCTATGAGTTTGACTATTTTAGATCTCATATAAGTGGAACCATACAGTATTTGTCCTTCTGTGACTGGCTTATTTCACTTTAGCAAAAAGTCCTCAAGATTTATTCATGTCTCACATATGTCAAGGATTTCTGAGGGAACATTTTTTAAGACTGTAATATCAAAATGAATTTAGAAAATATGAAAGGCGCTGCTTGATTTTAGATAACCCATTATGTCAAAAGGTAGAAACAAAATATAAATATGAGAGATGACTGGAATGGGTTCATGACTCTTAAATTCTAAAGAGTCAGTCAGATTGATAGGCCACTTGGAATCCTCACCATGACAGTCACTGAGCTCAATACTGTGGATGCAGTTACAGATCTGTGTGCATCGGCTTAGCTGACATAACACTACAGTTGAATTGAGGGAGACAGATATGTAACATATTACAATATGGTGTTAGATAATTAAGATGAGTAAGAATTTCAGAAGTTATATGGTGACAAGGAGAGTGTTGGGAAACTCTCACAAAGACCATAACACGTTTGCTGGTTTTTGAGAGAAACTAGGACTTAAGCTGGCAGGAAAAGATATTGAAGGCAGAGCAAACACTGCACAAAGAAAAGGGAAATTTGCAATAGTTCTTACTGTTAGAAAACATACTGACCTTTTAAATGCTTGTTAAGGAATATAGGCATACCTTCTTGTATCCCTAAGGACATCTTAGAACCAAAATATTCAGGTAGGTATATTTGATTCTTTACCATATTAGCAATATCTCTGTTCTTAAAAACTTAAGATATGTGTAAAATGTGAGGACTAATATTATGAAGTGCAGGATGGTTGGTACAACTTCATAAAAATACAGACTTCAACTGCATGTGCTTTATCGTCAGTTTATCATATTTAAACCTTTAAATCTTAAAGACAACATGCATACAAAAAAGTATACAGATTTTAACTATGTAAAGAACCATACTTAAATCACATACAATTTTGGGTGAAAAAGGCACTATCATGCATCTTGTATGTGAATGGGTTCACACGTGAAGATGAGTACTTCTGAAGTTAAAAGATCGAAAGTATATTGACTTTGGAAGCAGTCTTGGATCTTCTGCCCCCAAGTGGGAGTTTTAGTGTTCTGAGGGGCATGTTGAGTTGTCACGCCTGGGGGTGTTACTGGCTTCAGCAGGTAAATTCCATGGTTGTTGGATGGCTCAGAATGTGTTGAAAGAAATAACCTACATTACACATGCTTTTCATATTCTTCCAGACATTTTTGTATGGGAAATACCTGTTAACAATCATCTGCATGTATAACTTAAGTCTATTTTACATGCTTGCATTACTGGTATAATTGTAAACAACTTGTTACCAAAGAAAGTCATGCTGCCAAGTCCAGAATTAGGATGGGAGGGGACTGCCAAGTTACCTGGCAAAGGGCATGGGCACAGGGAAGCCAGTAATTGAGACCATCAATGCAGTGGCTTAGCACATGTGAATATCTAGAGATGTTTCACTTTTCATTCAGAACTTTGAAAATTGTTTACTGTTTGGAGAATCACAACACTGATGACAACACAATTCATGGTATTTGGGTCATTAATAAAGTAATCTGTATTGGTATGCTTTGGTAGCTGTGGTAAGCAAGTAGTGTTATTACTATATGTATCAAGGACACGATTGATATTTCTAAAAGTATGTCATTAGTTTCTACAGGTATGGCTTGCAAATTAGTTGACTAGTTAAGTATCCTCAGATTCCAACAATGTGTTCACTGGAGCAGATGTGTATGTTTTTAGGTTATAGAATATAGTATGCCAGAAGTTAGTACAATATTTTGCAGCAAAGCAGTTTGCATTTAGCATTTGAAATGGTTTTGAGATTTATTCCAAAATTAAAATATTTCCGCATATTATCTTAAAATGCTTTCTTTTGTATCAGAAGTTGCTTTAAAAGAGTGTGTGTATGTAGTGGTTTCACCCATATGTCTTCTTTCATGATATGGGTAAATCATGGCTCCATAGTTAAAGAAATTTCACTATTGGGTTAACTTCTGAATACCAGAGTTAATGGAAGGAGGGCTGATGAACAGTGCTATAGATAATGAAATAAAAAGAAAATGTAGAAGTAATTTTATTTTGAAACCTATAATTTTTCTTTTCCAGTAGCAAATTTACTTTCCTGATTCTTTTAGGACTGAGAGTAAATGGTTACTACTGATGCTCCACAGGCATATAAACTACATGTAGAAAGGAAATCATGCATTGATTGACAGTATTTGATCTTTATGCTAGACTGGTAGCCCCCATCGTGCGATATCGTACGCAGTAGGCTGCCCGCCGCTTCCATGGGAGCCAGTGGGAACCGCAGCGCGCTGCTGGGAGCCATGCGGCTTCTGCAGGAGGCGGAAGTGAGCCGCTGGCACCCATGGGAGCCAGGAGGGACCCATGCTGCTTCCGTGGGAGGCGGGTCTGCCGTCTCCTCTCCGAGCCTGCGCTCGGCCGAGGAGGCTGCGGGTTGGCCACTCTGTCCCTGTCCCTGTCCGCTCCGGCTCCGGGGGGCCGGCCTGATCCTGGGTGCGGTGGCTCGCCAGCCCCTTGTCTCTGTCTCCATCTCCGCTCTGGGCCTCACTTGTGTGCACAACCTCCTCCTGTCTGGTCATGAACCGTTATGCTGTCCCAGCCTAATTTGCATATTTCATATATCCTATCTAATAATAGACAAACATGGTAATTGACTGTACCTTTGCTGTGCCTCCCATTGGCTAATCAGTGCGATATGCAAATTAACCGTCAACAAGGTGGCTAATTTGCATACTGCAGACAGGGCGGGACAGCGTGAGTGCGAGCCGCCATCCAGGCCCCCGAGTGCGACCCTAGAAGCCGCCTGCCTGCCGCCCGTGATGGATCCGATCTGGGTCGCAGGCCGGCCCCAGAAGCCCCAGAAGCCACCTGCCTGCCGCCCGTGATGGATCCGATCTGGGTCGCAGGCCGGCCCCAGAAGCCCCAGAAGCCACCTGCCTGCCGCCCGTGATGGATCCGATCTGGGTCGCAGGCCGGCCCCAGAAGCCCCAGAAGCCACCTGCCTGCCGCCCGTGATGGATCCGATCTGGGTCGCAGGCCGGCCCCAGAAGCCCCAGAAGCCACCTGCCTGCCGCCCGTGATGGATCCGATCTGGGTCGCAGGCCGGCCCCAGAAGCCCCAGAAGCCACCTGCCTGCCGCCCGTGATGGATCCGATCTGGGTCGCAGGCCGGCCCCAGAAGCCCCAGAAGCCACCTGCCTGCCGCCCGTGATGGATCCGATCTGGGTCGCAGGCCGGCCCCAGAAGCCCCAGAAGCCACCTGCCTGCCGCCCGTGATGGATCCGATCTGGGTCGCAGGCCGGCCCCAGAAGCCCCAGAAGCCACCTGCCTGCCGCCCGTGATGGATCCGATCTGGGTCGCAGGCCGGCCCCAGAAGCCCCAGAAGCCACCTGCCTGCCGCCCGTGATGGATCCGATCTGGGTCGCAGGCCGGCCCCAGAAGCCCCAGAAGCCACCTGCCTGCCGCCCGTGATGGATCCGATCTGGGTCGCAGGCCGGCCCCAGAAGCCCCAGAAGCCACCTGCCTGCCGCCCGTGATGGATCCGATCTGGGTCGCAGGCCGGCCCCAGAAGCCCCAGAAGCCACCTGCCTGCCGCCCGTGATGGATCCGATCTGGGTCGCAGGCCGGCCCCAGAAGCCCCAGAAGCCACCTGCCTGCCGCCCGTGATGGATCCGATCTGGGTCGCAGGCCGGCCCCAGAAGCCCCAGAAGCCACCTGCCTGCCGCCCGTGATGGATCCGATCTGGGTCGCAGGCCGGCCCCAGAAGCCCCAGAAGCCACCTGCCTGCCGCCCGTGATGGATCCGATCTGGGTCGCAGGCCGGCCCCAGAAGCCCCAGAAGCCACCTGCCTGCCGCCCGTGATGGATCCGATCTGGGTCGCAGGCCGGCCCCAGAAGCCCCAGAAGCCACCTGCCTGCCGCCCGTGATGGATCCGATCTGGGTCGCAGGCCGGCCCCAGAAGCCCCAGAAGCCACCTGCCTGCCGCCCGTGATGGATCCGATCTGGGTCGCAGGCCGGCCCCAGAAGCCCCAGAAGCCACCTGCCTGCCGCCCGTGATGGATCCGATCTGGGTCGCAGGCCGGCCCCAGAAGCCCCAGAAGCCACCTGCCTGCCGCCCGTGATGGATCCGATCTGGGTCGCAGGCCGGCCCCAGACTGGCTGCCAGAAGGATGTCTGACTGCAAGCTTAGGCCTGGTCCCCCAGGGAGTGGGCCTAAGTCGACAGGTGGACATCCCCCAAGGGGTCCTGGTCTGCAAATGGGCGCAGGAAGGGCTGAGGGACCCCTCCTCCCCCAAGTGCACAAATTTTTGTGCACCGGCCTCTAGTATATATATTATAAAAATAACCCCCAAATACCAACTATTGTTTTATTGTTGTTGTTAATCCTCACCCGAGGATATATTTCCATTGATTTTTAGAGAGAGAGGAATGGAGGGAGGGAGTGGAAGAGAGAGAGACATTGACATTGATGTGAAAGACTGGTTGCTATTTTCTAAAGCATCCTGTTCTATAAACTATAATATGTGTTGGTCATTCTCAGTACAGAATAGTGGACTCTGAAAAGTGGAAGGCCAGTATCCGAAAGAGCCTAATGGACATTATCAGAGCAGAAACAATAAGCTTTTGAGTGAATCCTAAATCAGTGCATGGAACTATTATATCTTTTAATTGAAAACTAAGCAACCTTAACTTAAATTGTTTCTCTATAGGGAAATAAAGTTGGGTGGGGCTTGTTAAATATTTCTTGAAGTGTAGTGGTTTTGTGCATAGAGGATCAGATTGGACTTGGCAGGTTAAGATTATTGGACAAAGTGCCTCTGAGCCTCAATTTCTACAAGTGTAAAATAGTAACAATAACATCTTGATGTAAAAAGGTTGGAATGTTTTGAACTCAGGCAACCTATGAAAATTCCCAGCATATTTCTTGTTGAATAATAGAGATTCATATGCTTATTGAATCAGGATCTAAGATAGACGATGTTAATAGGATTATTTTTTTTTAAGTTTATTTTTATTGATTTTTTACAGAGAGGAAGGGAGAGAGATAGAGAGTTAGAAACATCGATGAGAGAGGAACATTGATCAGCTGCCTCCTGCACATCCCCTACTGGGGATGTGCCCGCAACCCAGGTACATGCCCTTGACCTGAATCGAACCTGAGACCTTTGAGTCCGCAGGCCGACGCTCTATCCACTGAGCCAAACCGGTTTCGGCTGTTAATAGGATTATTAATATTAGTTTTACTCCTTGCTCAGAGTACCAGTAGTTTAATTAGGGGGATTTTTCAGTTTTCATAAAATATAATAGTGTCATTTATATTAATACTAGAGTCCCGGTGCATGAAATTCACGCACAAATAGGGTCCCTAGGCCTGTCCGGCAATCAGGGCTGATTTGTGGGGTGACACGTGGGGCGATTGGGGGGCCCCCGCTCGCACCCCCCTTGGCTGGCCTGGCGCCGCCCACTCACCGGTCAGGGCCTGCGCGCTGAGGGCAGCTCCTGGGTTGAGCATCTGTCCCCTGGTGGTCAGTGTGTGTCATAGCAACTGGTTGTTCTGCTGTTCGCTCGATTTGCATATTAGGGTTTTATATAGATAGATTTGGGTTATGTATTTAAACTCTTGGAGCATTTTAACTTTGAATTTACGTGAGCTTAAATAATAATAAAAACAGGCAGTTTTTTTACATGTTAAATGTCATCATTGAGTGGCAGAGTTAAGTTTCATACTTAATAGTCCAGGATTTACATGTACCTTGTTGCTTATAGCAGAAGTGGAGAAACGTTTTCTGTAAAGGGCCAGATAATAAATATTGTAGGCTTTGCAGGTCATCTATAGTCTCTGTTGCATATTCTTGTTTGAAAGTATAACCCTTTAAACATGTGAAAACCATTCTTAGATGAAGAATAGCTCAGAAACAGGCCAGTGGTTCTATTTGATCTGTAGGTGGTTGTTTGAAGACTCTAATCTGTGAAATTCCAATATTTTCAGTTCACAATATAAATCCTTTTATAACTGGCGTTTTCTTCATTCCCAGAAGAAATGTTTAATAACAGTGATCTCAGTTTTTGTTTTCCATATCTGCTCTCTGTATTCCAGTCTTCTTGCCATTTTGCTGATGCTATTTTATTTATACTGAAACTTTTTTGCAAGGCCTATCAGAATTTGTATTTTCCTGTCAAATCTTCCAGGAGTCTTTTAGCCCGCAGGGATGAAAACCTCCACTCATATTTTAAACTCTTTAAAAAAAAATAGCATTCACTATAAGATTTTATATGTGTTTTTGTTTTTATTGCTCTCATTGTTTCTTCTTTATTAGACATTTCTATGGCATAATCTTTCATATTTGTTCATTATACCTAGAGCAGTGAGAATATATGAGTATAATATCTAAGGGAGTTTCAAACTTTATACACATGTGAGTTTTATTAAAAAATTCAAATTTAAAATATTTTTTGGTTAAAAGTCCTGGGTCCTACTCCCCGGAGATTCTGACCCTGTATGTGGATTGAGGCACAGGAGCATCTGTATTTTCAGCCAGAATCCCATGTGATTCTGATGCTGATTGCTGTGGACCACCCTTGAGAAAATCAATATAGAATCTAAAGGTTCCAGACTAGGGCTCAGAACCTGTGATCTGGTTTCAGCAACACTAATTGATGAACCTTCTCACCTTGGGCAAACTTCTTTTCCAGAGCTTCATTTTCCTTTGTAATCCATGGTATGTACCTGTCCTGCCTATTTCATGGGGTTGATTTGAAGTTAGTGTATGTGAAAATGTTTTGAAACTGACATAATATGTAAATGTAAAATGCCAGTTTTATGTGCAAAGATACCTTTTCAATTGATGCCTAAGCTCAGGAAAAAAAGCATCATATAGGAAAATAGTGTGCTTTGAACTGAATTCAGTGAGTTTAGTGTAGAGAGAAATTTTTGCTGAATTTCAGTCAATATGATGGTATTATTTTTCCATGTTGAGCACTCTTTTTTTAAAAAATTTAAATTCCTTATTGTTGAAAGTATTGCATATTGTCTCCATTGACCTCTCCCCATTGACCTCTCCCCGGCCACTCCCACCCCCCAAAACATGCCCTCACCCCCCTATTGTCTGTGTCCATTGGTTATGCTTATATGCGTACATACAAGTCCTTTGGTTGATCTCTTACCCCCCTTCATACCCTCCCCTGCCTTCCCTCTGAGGTTTGATGGTCTGTTTGAATTTTCTATGTCTCTGGATATATTTTTGTTCATCTGTTTACATTGTTCATTATTATGATAGTATTAATAAATATGAAACGTTAGCTCATTAATGATGATAATAACATTAAAACATTAACTATAAAAATTTAATTGCCTGAGAGAATATCTGCCTAGTGAAGTATTTGAGGTTTAAGACCATCTAACTAAAATGTTGAGGCACACTGTTGAATTATTTAAAAGGATATTTGTTTAATTTGTTATTGTTTGTTAAGAAATACACATATGTATTTTGAAATAAAGGCATGATGTTAGAGTTCTAGCTGAATCTAATCAGTAGTAACATAGTAATCTTTAAAATATACAGAGTGTATTCTTTTATACTAATTGTTGGCTTTCAGTGAATATCTAATTAACAAAAAAATGTAGGAAATATTATCTTTGCTTTGTACATGCTGTAATATGTGGGTCTTTTTGAATGATGACTGACAACCCATAGTATCTAGAAGAAGCCAGATGTTAGTTTGTGACTACTCTGAGCATTTATTTAACTTTTTGTTGCATTGATATCCATTCCTCTCAGCCATTCCAGCTCCCTCTCATCTCTCAGCTTTTCTTATTTCTTTCTTGTCATTGTTATCTTTTTTAAAGTCTTATTTGAGTCTAATCTATGTATGTATGTATGTATGTATGTATGTATCTATCTATCTGCTTAAGCAACCGTTACAACGGAACAAGCAGTCGCTATGACCTGCACTGACCACTAGAGGTCAGACGCTCAACGCAGGAGCTGCCCCCAGACCAATGGGGCCTGCTGGCCGGGCCCCTGCCTGGGATGGGGAACCGGGGTTGAGTGGCGGCGGACGTGGCCCCATTCCTAGGGGGGTCGGGGGCCAGTTCCCTTCTCGGGGCTAGTTCCCTCCTCGGGGCCAGTGGCTAGCCTCCTGGGTCTGACTGACCGGCCGGTACATATGACGAGTACTGGCAATTTAAAAATAAATGTTGACTCGCTCATGTGTGATACATATAAAGCTCTCGTTGGTGCCAGTCACACGCATGTGTTAATTTTATAATACTATATTATATATACACTATTTTGACATGTAATGTTTTGCGGTAACGTTATTACTGCACAAATATTCTAATTTCCTTTCAATGTGCACAAATCCATGCACCGGGCCACTAGTTAAAAATATAAATTGTTAGAGTTTTTTGTTCTTTTAAAAACCTTGTAGTGGAGATGTTGATATATCTACAAAAGTGGATAGAATAATATAACAAACTTCTATTAACATACAATCCTATCCCTTTTTTATTTTGAAGCAAATCCAAGTCAATACAATTTCATCTGTAAATTCATCAGCTAATTTACCTCTGAAAAAAAAAGGATTTAAAAAATAACCACAGTACCGTTTTTGTGTACATAAAAGTTAACAGTGATAACAGTTATTTATCCAGTGTTCAAATTTCTTTTAGTTGCATAAATTTCCCCTTTTTCCTTCCCTTAAGAGTCTTTTGAATCATGATGCAAGTAAGGCCTACATATTATGAATGGAAATATGGGTTTTAAAACTACTGCTGATAAAGGATTGGAGGCTCAATAGATCACAGTCTGTCCTGTAAAGGCCTGGCTGGCAGGCAACTTTTTGGGGCCTGTATTACTTGATCTGTAGGAGAGAGTCAGGTTTGTGTCAAGACAGGAAGAGGCAGTGCTCAGACCTGGTGGCTACTCTGGGTCTGGATACTCTGTAACCTGGGGGCCCTGCCATCTTATTACGCCCCTGGGAAACACTGCCACTCAGGTGGCTTCCAGGCCTTGCAGCAAACTCATAACACAGGTGCTCCATAGTACACATCTCAGTTTTAGTCCTTCACCTATGTCTTTTCCATTGCTCTAACATCTGCTGCTACTCAGGCGCCTGAAAATTGATGCTGGGTTCTTAACACAGAGCAGGGAGCCTATTTGGCTTCTACGACAGTATCTGGCATTCATCTTGGCAACAGAGGGTGCCATCTGGTCTTGGGGTGCTTTATGAGCTGGTAAGAAGAAACTTGAAATAGGCTCTGGGCCCATAGATTTTTGAGGGATTGCTGATGACATTTTTGGTTCTGTTTCATGAAATTCAAGCCATCCTGTGCAGGCAAGATCAGCTGTGTATAAGAGTAGCCTGAGGCCATGTCTAGCAGGAACTTATTGAAGATTTAGATATGTTTTCTCAGTATTCTACTGGACAGTGGATCCCACTAATTCCTCTAGGACTAGCTCATACTGGCCTGTAATGTTGGCATCTTTTCAAGGATGGGGTGGCTGCAAACATCCATCTGGTAACATCACTTGTTCTCCTTTGTGCCATCTAGTGCAGTGTGGTGCCATAGGTCTTAGTGCAGGTGAGCAGGGTCTCCTGGTAGTGTGAATGCTGTGATGCAGCACCTGCTCTGCTTGCTGGGGCAGGGGAGATCAGATCGGGGTGAGTGTGATTTTCGGCTACCTGCTTCAGTGTCTCTGAACCCCCATTCATGAATGGCCACTATAAGAATGTGATCTTGGTCAGAGACTGCTCAAAGCCATGGCACAACAGCCAAACCTGTATGCTCCCTCCCCC
>NW_005371173.1:8341034-8407818 GCF_000412655.1 Myotis brandtii
TATTTTATTATGAAATATTCAAATATACAGAAAATTAGAGAAATTATGCAGGTACAGTAAACATTGTGCTATATTTAGCAAGTATCTGTATCTATCCATTAGCTAGTCATCTTAATATTTTTTATGGCATTTCAAAATAATTTGCAAATGTCACTTCACATTACACCTAAAATCTTTAGTGTATCATTAATTACAATTCATTATTTGTTAATTTTTTGAGCTATAATTTACATATAGTGAAATGTGTAAAAATCTTAAGTACCTTTAGAAGAGTTTTGATAAATGCATTTAGTTTTGTAACCCGAAGCTCTACAGAGATATAGAACAAGACCATCATCCCAAAAGTTCCCTGACATCCCTTCTTATTTAATCCCTCTCCCTTCCAGAAGCAACCATTGTTTTGATTTTTATTCATATTCATATAAGTAAAGTTATAAAGAATGTGCTTTTTGTGTGTGTAAAACTTTTTTTTGAGTTATGCGGTTTGTTCCTCTTTATTACTGATCACTATTCTGTTATGTGAATATATCAATAATTTATTCATTCTTCATTGTCAGATATAAGTTCAGTGAATATTTTCTCTCAGTCTGTGGCTTTCTCATTTATTTTTATGCTGGTGTCTTTTGATAAGCAGGAGTTTGTCTTTTTGGTAAAATAACATCAATTCGTAGTTCTATAATTACTACTTTCTCTATTCTCTTAAGAAATCTCTGCCTGCTCTCGAATGAGAATAATCTCATTTAATATTTTAGAAGCTCTGAAAGCTTTAGTTTTTACGTTTACATCTGTGAATCATCTCATTAATTTTACTGTATGTATCATGTCAAGGTTCATATATTTTCATGAATCTATATCGTTGTCCCAGCTTCGTTTGTTCAAAACACTTTCTTAAATGGATTGCTCTGGAGTCTTTGTCAAAAATGAGATGACCTTATAAGTATTGGTATGTTTCTGGGCTCTCTATTCAGTGTCATTTGTTTATTCATTGGTACTTAGGCCAGGATCACACTGTGTTGAAGTAAGTCTTGAAGTCAGCTAGTGCAAGCCCCTCAGTTTCATTTTTTAAAAGGTTGTTTTACATATTCTGGGTCAGAGGTGGCAAACTATGGCCACCCAGCCAAATTTATATGGTCATTTGAGTTATCTACTCTTGTTTGATATGGAGAGTAATTCGGTTGTCCCTTTCTGTCCTCATAATCCCCCTCCCCTATTGGAAGCTGCTGGTACCAGTCTTCTTTGGGAGTTGATGATGCAGTCACTTTGGCCTGCTGCTCAAATGATGACTGGGCTCTTGGGAGGACAGAAAGGAGCACTGGGATCTGAGTGCTACTGGGACAGAGAATGGTCATTAGTCAGATATCTGTTTCTTGTATCAGTTTTGACGAGTTGTACTTTTCAGGGAATTTGCCTATTTCATCTCAGTTGTCATATTTATTGATGTACAGTTATTCATAATAGTTCCTATTTTATAATGTGTATAGGGTCTGTAATAATTTTGCTGTTTAATCTGTGACTCTGGGTTATTTGCTTTCCTTAGCTTGTTAAGGTGGAACCTAAGGTCATTGATTTGAGAACTTTCTCTTCTAATACTATTTTAAAGGAGTAAATTTCTCTAACCTTTGCTTTAACTGCTTTGCACAAATTTTGGTATGTTGTGTTTTATTATTCAGTGCAAAATGTAGAGTATTATCTGATATTTATATTATTCCTCTGTAGTGATACATTAATTTGGAGCTTTTTAACTTTTTAAGAGTGTGACTTTTATGTCTGTGTAGTGTGTGTGTGTGTGTGTGTGTGTGTGTTTATCCTTCTTGGGATTTGCTGAGCTTCTTAATCTATAAATTTGTCTTTCATTAAATTGTACATTTTTGACCATTTTTTCCTTCAAAAATATTTTTCTGCTTCATTCCCGCTCAACTCTTTATCTGAAGTTGCAGACTGCATGTATGCTCACTCAGTCCTGATCAGCCGGACTCCAGCAGCAAGCTAACCTACCTGTTGGAGCATATGTCCCCTGGTGGTCAGTGCACATCATAGCAACTGGTTGACCGGTCAGCTCTCTACCCCGTGGTGGTCAGTGCACGTCATAGCGAGCAGTTGAGTGGCCTTAGCATATCAGCATATTGTGCTTTGATTGGTTGACGGACGAGCAGACAACCAGACACTTAGCATATTAGGCTTTTATTATATAGGACTAGAGGCCCGATGCACGAAAATTCGTGCAAGAGTAGGCCTTCCTTCCCCCAGTTACTGGCACCAGCTTCCCTCTGGCACCCGTGGGCCACATGCAGCCCACAAAAATATTTTTGTGGTCCAGCCAACATAACGGTATGTAAAAAATGTTTAAATAAAAATTTCGTAACTTAATTTTTACAATATCCTGTTATACAGAATCCTATATAATAAAAGAGAAACATGCAAATTAACTGTCCCTCCACTATGCTCAAGCCATGCCCACAAGCCAATCAGGAGCGAGTATGAAAATTAACCCAACTAAGAGGGCGGCGACCACAGAGCTGGAGCGAGCAGGAGGCTTGGGTTGCCCCTGGCGATGGAGGAAGCCAAGCTTCCCGCCTGTCCTGGCTGGCCCTGGGCTCCGCTCAAGGCTACAAAGTTTCAATAATAGAAGATAAATAAATCCGGGGGGGCGGGGGGAGGAGAGGCTGGGAGCTTGGGTTGCCCGGGGGCATGGCCAGCCTGAAAACGGCCATCAGCCCCTCACCCAGGCTGGCCAGGCACCCCAATGGGACTCCCCCACCCTGAAGGGGCTGTGGGCAGCCTGAAAACAGCCCTCAGCCCCTTACCCAGGCTGGCCACACCCCCATGGGGTGAGGGGTCCCCACTGGGGGGCTTGACCAACCTGCAAACAGCCATCAGCCCCTCACCCAGGCTGGCCAGGCACCTTCAGCGGGACCCCCACCTTGATCCGGGACACCCTTCAGGGCAAACCAGCCGGCTCCCACCCGTGCACCAGGCCTCTATCCTATATAGTAAAAGGGTAATATGCACATTGACCCTAACAGTAGAATGACTGGTCACTATGACACACACTGACCACCAGGGGGCAGGTGCTCAACGCAGGAGCTGCCCCCTGGTGGTCAGTGCGCTCCCACAGGGGGAGCTCTGCTCAGCCACAAGCCCGACTGATGGCTGCCAGCACAGCAGTGGTGGTGGGAGCCTCTCCCACCTCCTCAGCAGCGCTAAGGCTGTCTGACTGCAGCTTAGGCCTGCTCCCCGCTGGCAAGTGGACATCCCCTGAGGGCTCCTGGGTTGCCAGAGGGATATCTGACTGCCATCTCACAAATTTTTGTGCACCGGGCCTCTAGTTATTAATAACAAACTACAACGTTTGCTAATGACTGATTACTATAATCGTGTTGCATTCATTTCCCTTACGCGCAGGCGCACTATTTCTGATTGCCACGTAATTAGTCTTGTACTGATTTGTTTGGTGTGCACGACAGGAAATATTTTGCTTTCGAAGAACAAGGAAAATAGGTTTATTTGCATTACACTTAGTAATTTGTGCAGTTATTCAGTGTCTCGTAAGTTAATGTTCAAGAAAAAATATTAATTTTTATTAAAATGTTCTATTATTTTCTGTTAACAATTACTCATTTATTTCAGTCCTTTGTATTCAGCATGTCTCTACCGAAATAAACCTGTTTCTATGAAAATTGAAGCTTTTGGGTTTTTTTGCGGCCCACATAAACTTAAACCTTATTTATTTGGCCCATGTTAGCCTTTGAGTTTGACATGCTTGCTCTAAAGAACCTTTTTGTGATAATTGGCTATGGATTAGGTAATAACATAGAATGTTGATTTCCTGATTTTGATAATTTAGCTGTGGTTATATAAAAGAATTCTTATTTTGAGGAGATATACATTTATGGGTGAAAGTTCATGTTTCTAATTTAACCAGTTAACTGCCACGATATTTTGAATTTAATTAAAAAAGGTCCACAGCTTTCATCTCTAGATGTTTATGGTGTACAAATGGTTAATGGTTAGGAAAAAATTGTATCTATCTTGAGAGAATGATTTACCAATGTTAACAGTAGAGACTCTGAGTAAAGAGTGTATATGACTTCTTTCTACTATTGCAGCTTTCTGTAAAACACACTATTTCATAAGAAAAAACAGGCAAAACTAAATTGTAGTGTTTAAGGATGTATACACTTGGGGTAGACAATAAAAAAAGTGATTATAAAAATTTTAGAAAATATAGCTGATTATGTATTTAACATTTATTTTTTATTTTTTTAAATATATTTTATTGATTTTTTACAGAGAAGAAGGGAGAGAGATAGAGAGTTAGAAACATCGATCAGCTGCCTCCTGCACACCCCCCACTGGGGACGTGCCCGCAACCAAGGCACATGCCCTTGACCGGAATCGAACCCGGGACCTTTCAGTCCGCAGGCCGACGCTCTATCCACTGAGCCAAACCGGTGCCAGCTGTATTTAACATTTAAATGTGTAAGGACTTTATAGACTAAAAGCAGTGGAAGAAATAAAAAAGTAAAAATTGATAAATGTAACTAGTTAAAACGTGGAAACTTGTTAAAGACATTGAAAACAAAATTAAAAGGCAGAATACTTGTTTTGTTACCCATACAGGGTAATTTGACGTCTTAGTTTGAGAAAGTAGGGCAGTTTTCTCAAAACTATTCTGACTTCAAAAATGAAATAAATCTTCATTTATAAAACTATAATTTGCGTAGCACATTCATGAATAAACGTGTGTTTAAGGGTAGAAGATTCTTACTAAGCTAATGCACCTTGCTGAGGGAAGAAAAGGGGATGGCTTCTTGTCCCAAGAAAACCACAAAATGCACAGCTGATTGGACCAGGAATGAACACCTAACCCTGGGGGCCGGTGATTAATCTTTCTGAGTCTTTCGTTTCGTACTAACTAGCTTAAAATCAATATCCCAAAAGGCAAATCTCTGTGTTTGGGGTGGGGGTTGTGTATGTGACATGGAGAGAGGGGTTTGGAAATAGATATTCAGACCACCTGGGTCCCAGATACCTTCCTGTTTGCAACCCAGGTTCCCATAAAGTTTTTTGTCTTGTTTTCTTCAAGCATTGTTGTATGCCTCTCTAAACTTGTTTTATCTGATCTGGTGGCTGGATTTTGGTTCTTTGCAGCCTAACTGGAATACAGTTCTGACATTAGAGACATTAAATGAAATAAGGCATGGGATGTGCTGAGTTGTGTATACTGCCTTTTACTAAGTCTCCACAGTAGGTGTCTGAATTAGAGCTACTGGTCTCCTTCACAACCCACAGACACTTGCAAGTAAGTTTTATCGCTATTGACACTGCTTAATTTCTCTCTGGTATTCTAAATATTTGCTCCCCTTATCTTTTCTATTTCTTTGTACTTACCAGTTATTTAGAAAACAAGTGTTAAACACTTATTAATGTTCCCTGGAATCTACTCTAGTACTTTTTCTCCTTTACTATACATACATATTCAAGGGAATATGTATGTATAGTAAATTGTCCTCCTCGCTCTTGGAAAGTTCTTCCTCCAGGGAAAGGTTTCTTTCTTTTTATGCTCATTTCTAATATTTTCCGTGCACATTACATAACCAGACTCTAAAACAGGATTTTATTTATTACCCTATTTAAATTGTTACTGTTCTTGGATGCTGGGATGGCATCATAGTAAGTCCGTGGTTGCAGGTAAGTTGGGTAGACAGACTTTTTCTATAAAGGATCAGATAATAAATATTAGGCTTTGTGGACCATATAGTCTCTGTTGTAACTATCGAAAAAACAACTATAGGCAATAGATGAACAAGTGGGTGTGGCTGTGTTACAATTGAACTTTAGCTGCAAATATAGGCCTTAGGCCAGATTTAACCTGTGAAGTGTAACTTGCTAATCTCTGGCCTATATATGATGAGAATTTGGATCAGTTAATTTATTACTTCTGCATGAGTAAGTTGGTAAGTTAAATACTCTAGGTCAGCATGTATACTTCAGATGGAACCAAGGAGAAAAAGATAATTGTACTGTACATATATTTCAGGACTATTAGGAAGTTGTTTTCACTCATGCACCAGATATTTATTTTGTGTCTACCATAGGATGTAAATAGTGGTGGCACTGAGTTACAAATAGTGGTGACTCAGAGAGAGAAGGTTCCTGCCTTATGAAATTTACATTTAGAAACTGTGATATAAAGGGTGTGAAAATAAATAATATGTTGGGATAAGTGGTATCTGAAGTTTGGTGTGGCGGATATTGCCTTTTTGGATGGATTGGTTAGGGAAGACTTTCTGGGGAGGCCTGTGTTACTGGAAAGAGTGATGCTGATAGGAGTTTGGAGAGTTAATCAGAGTATTAGAATCCTGTGGGGCCCAAATTGGCTGTGATGAATAATTTAATGCTAATGAGGAAGCCATTATAAGGTAGTTTGTGCTTAAATTGAAAAAAACAAACACTGGATTAAATAAATTGGATTTGATATTTCATAAATCTGATAATCCTTCATGTATCCATTCTTGTTTCTGGTTCACAAAGGCTCTGGTGTCTTAATGATTGGCACATATAGCCTGTTTTCAGTGACTCATAAGTTCTAGTTCTTGCAAGTACATTTTTATAAAACCACATTTTAAGATGGAATATACCATATAGTTGTGGGATGCAAAAAGCAATTTTCCTCCCATCTTTTTAGGTTCTTCTGACTGGGCTGATAATCAAATGAGACAAATTAACAGGAGAAAATGTCTAAAATTTATTATGGATGTTCATGCAGGGGTGGCATAAGAATATGAGACCTGAAACCCAGTGGACAATTAAGGTTTATATGCCATTCTGGACTAAGGAGTGGAAGGGGACAAAGGTCTGGGATTTCAAAGGGAAAGTAAACAATTCACAGGTAAAGGAGAAAGAGCAAACGTGGTAAACAAATTCTTGCTGAGCCACCCAGAAACAGTGGGACACAGAGGGAAGTCCAAAGATAGGCCCTTGCCTGATTTCTTCCTGTCTTCCCTATTGAGTTTATAGTGTAATGCAAAGGAGATGCCCCCAGATTTTTCTTTCTAAATTTTTTTTGGCAGGTAAGGAGAGTCAACAGTTCTTTCTGAGTCTTTCGTTTCGTACTAACTAGCTTAAAATCAATATCCCAAAAGGCAAAACTTTGATTCCCTTCACAGTCCTAAAAAGATTCCCAATTTCTATATATGGATACAAAAGTTGGATGATGGAGAAGGCTGATAGAAAAAAAAAAAAGATTCATTTGAAATATGGTGTTGGAGGAGCACTCTATGGATACCTTGGACTGCCAGAAAATGACAAACAGGTGGGTCCTAGAGCAAATTAAGCCTAAAACATCACTGGAGGCAAAAAATGACAAAACTGAAGCTGTCCTAGTTCTAGCACATCATGAGAAAGCAGGATTCTTTGGAAAAGACAATAATGCAGGAAAAATAGAAGGTAGTAGGAAAAGAGGAAGACCAAATATGAGATGGATTGACTCTGTAAAAGAAATCAGAGGCATGAGTCCACAGGAGCTGAGCGGGATTTTTGAGAATAGGACATTGTGGGCATCACTCATTCATAAAGTTGACAGGAGTCAGAGCCATTTCCTAGGCACATAAAACACACCTAAAATGATGTATATAAATGGCAGGACTGACTAGAGCTTTCTCCTGCATAAGGCACGTGGATAGTGGTTTTGTTTCTGCAAGCATATAATGAGTATATATTCTTCAGATAGCCTATTGAGAAATATCTATCAGTTAGTGGTCTAGAACTAATAGGATAGTCCTGCAAATACAGGCTGGATGAATATAGGAAATGTTAACAATGGACTTGTTTTTCTAGTATATTTAACTTGAATCATGACATATGTTTGATAAAGGTATTTGAGATATTTTTCTGACTGGATTTTTTTTTTTTGGAAAAAAATTTAAGGCAAAAATTGTTTCTTTCTTTTAGTGCAAAATAATATGTTGATTGTAGAATTGTGTATAAATTCATGGTAGCTCTCCAGAGAGCCTTTAATGGTATTCCCCATTTGTTAATATTTATTTCTATTCCTTTTTTCTTTCTCTCTTCAAAATGTGGATATTAGGTACTTGTTCATGAATTATTCAATTCTTCAAGTTTCCAATTATTTCTCTATTTTGTGGGCAGTATTGTGAAATGGTGTAATTATATCTTACACACAGGAGGAGGCGGTAATTCTCCATCTTTCCATTAAGGAGAGAAAGGACAGTAAGAGTCTGAAATCTAGTTGGATGTATATAGATTGGCTTAATGAAAAAAGATTTTGTAATTTCAGAGCATCTTTCTGTCCTTCCCATATTTTTATATCTTTCTACCTAAAGGTTGCAAGCAGTCATGTCACATATTTTATTCTTTGTATACTTTTTATGAAAATAAATGCCTGAATAAATGAAATATCCATTCCAGCAATTTTCTGCTCTATTTTGCTGTCCCTGAGAGGATTGATTACAAAGCTGTATTATCACTACCCTTATCTATTTTCCTCTCAAACCTGATATAACAGTTTTCTTATCTTTTTATGTATGAGTAGTTGAGAATTGGTAAGAAAATTTTCTGTTTTTGGTGTTACTAATTGAGTTTGTTAAATTGTTTGCACTGCATATATTTATTATGATTTGGGTGCTGTGTTGGAATACCTTTCATCTGCCCTTTCAGCTGGAATCTTTACCAGCTCTGGCTCCAGGCAGCTAGTTTGGGTACACAAATGGGCTTTCTTGCCTCCTCGCTTCTAGTTGGATCTGGTCTGACTGAAGGGGGGGCGGGGGGTGGTGTGGACATTGTCAACAGATCAAAGATAGGAAGGAGGGAAAGGTTAGGATACTTTCTTAACTTGGTTCCTGTGGGACATCCACAGCCTGGCTCATCCTTCCATTGAAAATCAGAGCTTCATCAAGTAGCCCTTTTGTTTAAGGTTCTGCAGACCTCTCCCTCCACCCCTTTCACTGTGGGTGGTGATTGGGCCCTGCTGTTACTAACCTTGGGGTACAGTATTCTCACTTGTGATTTCCTCACAGCCTACCGATGTTTTGTAAACAGTCTCTATTAAACTTTACCCCAAACCCAGTGTGCCATCTGTTTCCAGTGGCAATCCTGATTGATAAGTATACTTTAAAATATTTTAGATTGTCACTGTCTATTACTATTCCAATTCTAAAGTGGATTAGCACTAGAATAAGGAAAAATTATTCTGACAATTTGATGAATTTATTCTCTTAGCTGGTATGTGGCTATTTTTAATTCCTCGGTAAGATCTGTTTTTGAGTAATCTGCTTACTGAACAATTATGACACTACCCATTGTTTTAAGCATTGTGGGGAATTCAGAAATAAATGAGATATATTCTCAGTAATTGTAATATAAGGCAGTTTGTAATGAGTTTCATGTGAGAGGTACAAAGTGCTATGGAAGCTCAGAGGAGAGAGATTGTCTCATCAGGACCACTTTGATTCTATCTGCAGCAGGAATAACGGAGACCCCATTACATTGCCTGTGTTTCTTTCTGGTGAGATTTCTACTTTCCGGTCTTGCTTTCTTCATCACTCCATAATCCACTGCAAACCACTTAAGAGACCAGGCCCCAAAGTAATAAGTTACACTATTTAAAGTTCATCCTATATGCCTGTTCTGAGTGCAAAACATGTTAACTCACTCCTTCCAACATTCCTGTGAAGCAGGTACTATTATTAAACAGAGTTCCCTTGTCTAGGCTTATAACTACCACAGCCACTATATTATTCTATAATTAGGACTGATTATCCACTCCTCCACAGAGGTCATCATAACTGATTCCATCATGTGGGAAGCCCTTTCAGATTATGGCTTTTAGGTATCTGGGTCTTCAGTGATGTTTCTAGTCCTCCAGGCCCGTGCTTCTCAAGTCATATCAGGCAGCTCCCCTCATTGATTATAGATTTAAGCACCTTACATGTCTTTTTTTTTCCACTAGTGTAAGTCACTTCTGCCAATTCCAGTGTCCATATAAACCACATGATTATCATAATCTATAATAATAAAAGGGTAATATGCTAATTAGACTGGATGTCTTCCAGACGTCCTTCCTGACACAGCCAGAGCCGGAGGGAAGCCGATGCCGGCAGCCCAGGTGACGGAGGGAAGCCGGTGCCAGCAGCTGGGGGAAGGCAGACCTACTCTTGCATGAATTTTCATGCATCGGGCCTCTAGTAATAGATAATTTGGTTTCCTGAATTCCTTGACTGCTTATTTCCAGTGAGTTTTCATCCTATTTTAGACTTGATCAGTAACTATATCACCTCTCAGATTTCAAATTCAAGCATCCTGTTCTCTCACCTCTACTACTACTCTCTTCCCAGCTCATTCCTCTCATTTTTCTAAGTCAAACAGTTTTGGGACAACTGTCAGGACCTCCAGCCCACTGAAGTGAAACTTCTTTCTTGTCCATCATTCATCATATTCTCATGTTTCTTAATCTAACTTAGATTCCATGTCCTGTTCTAATCATTCCCTTTGAACTCATCATATTTTACTTAATTAAAGCCAACACTCTACCTACTTTGTACCTATACAGCTTGGAGGAAAACACACTATTCTGACTAGTTTCATTTTTAATACTCATGACCACAGATCCTGAATGCTTCCTGCAGTTGTAGTAGATTCACTCTATTCACCTTCAGCTTTGACAAGCCCTTCCTTTTGCGTTGATGATGTTTATTATTTTGCTAAAACAAAAAACAAAGAAAGTAAAATAAACAGAAAATAGAACTTGATACTTATCAGCAAATCTACAAACCTGAAAAGCAATTCTAGGGAGCAGAAACCAACTTTTCAAGGACTAAAATGTGACTGGGTCACAGAGACTATAGACACTGTGTCCCCGGAACACTGTCTCTGTTAAAACGGTTTAGTGTCTTAAGTAATTTGAGAAATGCCAGAAGTTGTATACAGTATATATATGGAAAGGAAGTTCCCATCTGCTGGCTGAGATTTTTCTAAAGCATTAGTTTGGCCTATTTCACAATCACTTGGAGGGCTTGCTACTTCCAGAGGTTCTGATTTCATAGGTCTCCTTGGCTCCTGAAAATTTACATTACAACAAGTTTTTAAGTGACTCAGATGCTGCCAGTCTAGGGAATTAAGGAATTCCATTTTGAAAGCCACTTCACTTAATACATTGTTTGCGGGTAGTTTTTATCGCGCGCTAACAGGTGGCTCTACTTCTTACAGTCAACGTAAAACGTATAAATACGTTACCCGCATACCAAGAGTGGCAGATAAGGTTTAGGATTTTGAGCAACCTAGAAAATAGCCTTTGTGGGGTAATGTAGCTAGAAATAAGAGCTAAGAATGTGAAGAAGCTCTGTTAGTGATGCAGCATTAATTTGTAGTGGACCCAAGTAGCTAGTTTGAATGATTTTCCCTAGCAGTTTGGCCTGTCTGAGAGAAGGAGCAGAACTATCAGCAGTTAAAGAATTTTGCGCAAATCCTACTTGTTGCTCATGTCAAATATCTATAAGTTTACCATCAAGCACTCCATTTTGCTTTGTATTCCCATGATGAGTGCCAAGACAGTAACTTTATCATCTGTCTTCAATCCATCTTTTTAAAAAATATATTTGTTGTTGTTGATAGTGTTCTAGATATCTTCCATTCCCCTTCCGTTTTATCCCCCTTTTCCCTGCTTCAATCCATCTTTTTAAAATGTGTTTGTTATTTATTATTCATTAACTAGAGGCCCGGTACACGAATTCGTGCTCCAGTGGGGTCCCTCAGCCTGGCCTGCGGGATCAGCTGAAACCAGCTCTCCGACATCCCCTGAGGGGTCCTGAATTGCAAGAGGGCGCAGGCTAGGCCAAGGGATCCCACCAATGCACAGTCGGGGCTGGGGAGGGACACAGGAGGTTGGCCAGCTGGGGAGGGACCATGAGAGGGCTCCAGGACATGTCCGGTCAGTCTCGCTCAGTCCCAATTGGCAGGACCCCAACAGCAAGCTAACCTACTGGTTGGAGCGTCTGCCATCTGGTGGTCAGTGCACGTCATAGTGAGTGGTTGAGTGGCCTTAGCATATCATTAGCATATTATGCTTTGATTCGTTGAACATGTGACCAGACACTTAGCATATTAGGCATTTATTATATAGGATTGTTCTTAGTTTAAAAATTTGTATGTGTTGCCCTAACCAGTTTGGCTCAGTGGATAGAGTGTCGGCCTGCGGACTGAAAGGTCCCAGGTTTGATTCCGGCCAAGGGCATGTACCTTGGTTACGGGCACATCCCCAGTAGGAGGTGTGCAGGAGGCAGCTGATCGATGTTTCTCTCTCATCGATGTTTCTAACTCTCTATCCCTCTCCCTTCCTCTCTGTAAAAAATCAATAAAATACATTAAAAAAAATTTGTATGTGGTAGTTAACAGGGGTTTTGGAGTGTAAAGTCTAAATGTTTTATGGTATTTAGTATCCTGAACTAATTCTGTCAGTTATGGTTAATAATTCTTTGGGCAAATGACTACCATATCTCTTGTTTTCTTGTTTGGGAATTTTTAAAATAGAAAAATTAGCCTGGCTAGTGTTGCTCAGTGGTTGAGTGTCGACCCATTAACCAAGAGGTCACTGGTTTGATTCCTGGTCAGAGCACATGCCTAGGTTTCAGGCTTGATCCCCAAAAGGGGGTGTGGAGGAGGTGCTGATCAATGATCTTTCTCTTTCATCTATGTTTCTAGCTCTCTATCCCTCTTCCTTCTTCTCTCTCTAAAAATCAATGGAAATATTTTTTTAAAAAAAATAGAAGATTTAGAAACTTCCCATTTTCCCGTTTTGAATGTAACTGTAAGGTCACAGAATCTTTTAAAATTACATTTTGGGAGAATTATTAGTCAGTTTTCTGGCTAAGGATAGTCAATTGTGGTTCTTTTTAAGTAGCTAAATATTTATTGCAGAAGCTGGGTCACTACAGGGTTTATAGCATTTCTGGCAGTAAGTTACATTACCATTCCTGGGTGTCTGCACTTTTCTGGCTTTGCCTCTTAAATGTTTTTATAATGAGATTTCGTCTTAGCCCAGGCCTCGCAGTGACGTGTCAGCTTTTCTGCCTTAATGAGGTTATAGTAGTATCTGTACTGAGGGAGCCACAAGAAATGTTTTGAAACATGGTTGGTATATGATAGAAAAAGGGGTGAGTCTTTTTTCCTGTTCTTCCTTACCCCACTTCAGTGAGCAGGTAAGATTGAGAAAGATGCTGCATTTCCTTCTCTGATTTCTCAAATTTCTGTCAAGCTTTTGAAGCTAGATACTGTGTTCTTTTCGCAGTATTAAAATTGGTTATTCTTTAAAATAATACAATTTTGGAAACTTGTGGACTTGTTTTTTATAGCTTTATTGAGGAAGAATTAATTACAAGAAATTGTACTTATTTCCAGTGTCTAATTTGAAGAGTTTTGACATATATGAAGCCATGACTACAATGATAAGATAGCACACATTTTCATCATTTCCAAGGGTTTTTTTGTGTCCCTTTGTAATGTATCCATTTGATCTGCTTTCCAGCACTATAGATAAGTTTACATTTTCTAAAAATTTAAATGAATAGAATCATACAGTATGTACTTTTGGGGGTGGATGTCTGACTCCTGTCAATCAGCATAATTATCTTGAGGTTTATTTATGTAGTTGTTTGTATCAATAGTTCTTTTTACTACTGATGAGTCTCCTACTTGGATATTTCAAAATTTATCTATTTACCTGTTGATGTACATATGGGTTATTTTTCTTACAGTTTGGAGGTATTATCAACAAGCTGTTGTGGACATTTGTGTACAGATCTGTGTGTGGACATGTGCTTTTAGTTTTCTTGGATAGAGACTTAGTAAGGGATTGCAGGGCCATATAGTAGGTGTATGTTTAACTTTTAAGAGATTGCCAGCTTTCTCAAAGTGGTTGTACCATTTTACATTCTTGAGAGTTCCTACTGTTCCACATTCTCACTAATACAAGATATGGTCAATCTTTTTATTTTTAGCCATTCTAGTAGTATCTGTGTAATGGGATCTCAGTGTTTCTTAATTTGCATTTTCCATATGACTAATGATGTTGTGCTGCATTTTGGTAAAGTGGTTATAAAATTTTCTGCCCATTCTTTTAAACAATTTTTTGTCTTATTATAATTGAGTTTTAAGAAAATTTTTGTATTTTCTGGATTCAGGTTTCTTCAAGTTCTTACATGTTCTGCAAATACTTTTTATGAGTTGGTAGTGTGCCTTTTCATATATTAGTTTTTTGAAGAGCAACTTAATTTTGATGAAGACTACTTTATCAAATTTTCTTCATTGTTTTCTTTATGCTCTTGTGTCCTATTTGAGTTCTTCATCATATCATTTCTTTGATTTGTCTAAAAAGTTAAATAGCTCAGATTCTCATTTTTTAGCCATTAGGAGGGGGAAAAAAGCATAGGAGGCAACTATACAGCTAGAGTTGTATCTGCCTTATATTTCTGTTGTTGTTATACTTTACTAGCAAATTGTTTATGATTCTAGTAATTTTTGTTTGTTCTTTTTGGTTGATTTTTAAACCTATCAAGGATTTGTGAAATTGCTATGGGTCTAGTTTACTCTGTTTTATGGAGTGAGGTAACTGAGGTTCATAAAGGGTACATGGCTTTGCTAAGGGCTTATAGTCTTGATCGTTTGAACACCAAAAAATCCCAGGTCCTCTCCAATCCCATTTCACTATTTGTTTCCCTATGAAGTGCTGTTCTTTATGATGCTGTTCCTAGGATTTTACTGTATACTGTAACAATAAATTTAGTTCATTTGTTGCCTCTTCATTTCTCATTGTAATAAATATTCTCATTGAAAGCAGTATTATTACAATTAAGTAGGTTAGTTTTTTGAGAGATCATAATTTCCCTTTACATTTCATTAAGTGAAGATGTTGATTTATAACACTTTTTTTTTTTAATTCTTTCCAAAGGTCTGTAAACAGATTTGGCTAGGATTATTTGATGATAGATCTTCAGCAATTCCAGACTTCAGGGATCCACAAAAAGTGAAAGAGTTCCTACAAGAAAAATATGAAAAGAAAAGATGGTGAGTGAATAGTTTGTATTTAGAGCAAAGGTTTCCCAAATTACATTAATTATGGATAAGATTAGTCTGACATAAGGAAGGAAGGACGGGAGGGAGGGAGGAAGGAAGGAAATAGGCAGGTTAGGTAGATAGGAAATAAAGGAATAGGTAGGTAGGTAGATAGATACCCATTATACTTTGGCTTTTTATTGGATTTGGTTTCCAAAAACCTTTACTTCTACTTTATCTTAACTCAGCAGCCTGTTCCTTGTAATTACCAGGCCTCCTCCCCTTTTTTTGAAAGTTAGGGATCCTTCCTTTGAATTCTTCGGTAGTCCTGTTAGCTTCTTTAGATAGTTTTAGTCTTATAAAGCCCCTTTTATTAAAATCTTTATTCATTTAGCAGGTATTTATTTAGATTCTTCTATATAATAAGAACTATGCTAAAGCTCTCATGTAGTCCACTCACAATCCATCCACTTAACTGCATCTTGCAGTAAGTCTTTGCTCAAAATATCCCTACTTCCCATCCAAGAAATCATTTTACTACCTGGTTAAGAAGGGAGCCTTTATACTCCCCTCACTCTATCAGATGGTAAATTTTAAAATTAAATAAAATAGGTTGGACATGTGGCTAGTAAGCCCTTTAAAGCAGAGCAGGGTGGAGCTAGAGTTTAACTACTTTGGGCTCTTAATTTTTAGTTATATGAGCACAACGTAAGTCAATTTATTAAGACTCATTAATGATGAATTCTTAGTTTCTTTAGCAATATTCAGTAGTGTATATTTCCTTACTGGGGGGGCTAAGAAGATGAATGAGAGAGTAACAAATGAAATAGATAATGAAGAGATAAATGGCTTGTTGTTTTCTGAGGAGCTGTATGTTAACCCAGAGAATGATATGGTCAAGAGCCTGTTTTGGTCCTGAGGGAATACTTGCTGTGGTTTTTAAGTGAAGTGTCTCTACCTGTATTCATTGAGCACATTAGAAAGAAGTAACTATGATTTTAGTGCTCTGCGAACTTTGTATTCTTACTGTCCTTTTGAGGAGACTGTGTTTTGCAAGGCAAGATTAGCCTGGGCTATATTCAGCAGCACTAGATACCATTAGGTGTGAATGTAGGTAAAATATACCAGTAACAATTAGTTGGGGAAAATTTTAGGAGGTGGGGTGACAGTGAAAGCATGGTGTCATGAATGATTCTTTTAAAGTGATATATATATATATATAATTATGTTTTTATCACTTTAGTTAATTTCCTAGACCTTCCACCCCATAACGTATTCTTCTTATATAGCCCCGGCCTAATTTTTTTTTTTTCTCAGCAGTTTTACCAATTCAGAATATTAGTTTGAACAGGACTTAGCTGGAATTTGAGATCGTTTACCTTCAGTTAGCAAGAGAATTTTGTGTGAATAAGAGTCGATTGAAATAAAACCATGTATTTCCCCAAATTTATTATAATAATAATAATTGTAAACAATAATGAAATTTACCCCTTCAAAACATAATCCAAGTAACTGTAAACCTCAAATAATTATAATTTGTGTTATTCTTTTTTTCTGCCCTGAGAAACAGGATAGTAGTAACAAGATTAACAATAAATGAGAATTTTAATTGGTGAGTGGGAAGGGGGAGTGACCATTCAGGAGGGCCAGGGGCTGTGCATTTTAAAGCCATGCTCCTGCACACCTGTGACATGTAACTAGAGAACAGTGCAGTTGGTTTTTAATAAGACATAAGAACTCTCCAAATGCAGACTTCCTAAAAATCCCTACTTTGAGCAACTATTCTTAAAACAATGAGACTGTTGTCATCTAAAGGGATTTTAAATTGTTCTTTTGATCAATTTTCAAACTTCCTATGTTATACGTTTAGCTTATTACTTTTAGTCAGATGAGTCTTTTGAACTAAGTGCTAGTATTTGGTTTTATCCTTTGATAAGATGTGGCTGTACTCAAAGTTGATATCATCAGTGGTTTGCCAAATTATAGGAAAGCATAACTTCCTCTATTTATTGTCATATTCCATCATCTCCCATTTACTGGAAAAAGCAAAGCAGTTTTATTGTTTGTGATTAATGTGTAATTTGATAGTAAACACAATGTAGCTAATACTTGGACCAGGAACTGTTCTAAGTACTTTACAAATGTTAACTCATTTATGCTTCACAGCAACCGTATCTTCGCTTTACAGATGAGAAATCCTAGGCACAAAGAGTTGAAGTAGTTTGCCTTAGGTTTCACAGTTGTTGAGTAGTGGAGCTGGGATTTGAACTGTCTCTGTAATAGATATGTGCTCTTTTTTTTTTTTTTTAAATATATTTTATTGATTTCTTACAGAGAGGAAGGGAGAGGGATAGAGAGTTAGAAACATCGATGAGAGAGAAACATCGATCAGCTGCCTCCTGCACATCTCCCTACTGGGGATGTGTCCAAAACCCAGGTACATGCCCTTGACTGGAATCGAACCTGGGACCTTTCAGTCCACAGGCCGACGCTCCATCCACTGAGCCAAACCGGTTTCGGCGATATGTGCTCTTAATCGTTTTGTTTTTCTGCTTTCTCCACCTACCTGAAAAGAGGATTGGGGAGGAAGGAGAAAATCCAGATATACAAGGAGTGAAAAAGCTCTCACATATTCCTAACCCTAGAGATCAGCATTGCCGATATTTGGGCATTATATTCTTATTGCCTTTCTTTTCTTTCTTTACTCCCTTCCTCCCATGAATCTATATTTACATGACTGGGATCAAACCTGAAAGACCATAAAGTAACCTGGACATCTATCTGTGTCAAAAGAATAGCTGTGTAGTATTACATTAAACAGATTTAAGAGTTCTGTGGTAACATACATGTACATGTATCTGTGTACACTCATTCAGTTAGTTCCTAAAGATGAGTTTCTGCAGAGGTACTTCTGGGGCACAGAGCATACCTAGTTAGGTATTTTAATAGCAGCAAAATTTGTAATGTTTACACTCACATCAAATGCTAATGAATTAGGTTAAAAGTGTTTTCATTTCTATGTTTCCCTTTGTGAGTTGCTTCTGCCCATTTAAAAATTGGGCTGTTGACCTTATTCTTAGAGATTTGTAATAAGCCTTTATATTTTAGACTGTTAACTGGAATGTTTCCCTTCTTTTGGTTCTGTTTCCAAATGTTACTTATGATCTTACAATACTTGAGATTTTAAAAATTAAATTATAGTATTAACTATTCATCATGATTGGTCTGCTGTCTTATAAAAAAGCAGTTAATTTTTTTATCTTAGAAAAACTAAGTAAACTCCAAGAGAGTTTTCAAAAAATTTATTTATTGACTTTTAGGAAGGGAAGTAGGAAGGGAGAGTGAGCGAGAAAGAGAAACATCAATTTTTGTTCCATTTATTTATATATTCATTTGTTGATTCTTGTATGTGCCTTGACTGGAGATTGAACTCACAACCTTGGTGCACCGGGATGTTGCTCTAACTGAGCTACCAAGACAGGGCCCCAGAGGGGTTTGAAATAAGATTAATATCAACATTCATGCAAAATTAGAATTTTGCTTATCATTTTTGAGTATGACATTTCCTATATTTTTCTTAATTAACTACCTGTTCAACTTTTCATGTGTTTTAGGTATGTCCCACCAGAACAAGCCAAAGTAGTGGCATCTGTTCATGCATCGATTTCAGGCTCCTCTGCCAGTAGCACAAGCAGCACACCTGAGGTCAAACCACTGAAATCTCTTTTAGGAGATTCAGCAGCAGCCCTGCACCTAAATAAGGGCACACCTAGTCAGGTGAGTAGTTGTTAAGTCTTTGTAGAATGTAGAGGCTTCTACTTGAGGACTGAATGGCATGAATTTGAGACTTTTTAAAGACAGTAGCATAACCTTGTATACCAGTAGCATTATGTGCCAGTGGTTTATAATACATTTAAGCATTGTTGGTTAAGTGGTTGGAAGTTGTATTTATTTGCTCCTTTGCTGTTGCTAATATGAGTTTCTTTGAATTCTCCACAGCTTTGTGAAGGTCTACAGGAATATTGCTATAGCTATCTGTTATATAACATACATTATAAAAAATGAATCTGTGGTAACCATCAGAGTTAGAACAATTTAGCCTCTGTGATGTACTTTTATAGGAAAGGATTTCTCAAGCAGTGTAATCCCTCCTCCCCCCCCATGCCCGATTTGTAAAGCACAGGTGTCTTTGCATTGCAGTATATATCTTATTCTAAAAAACTGAATAGACTGAAAGTTTTTGATAAGTTGGTACCTAAAGTTTGTACTTCTGCACTTCATTACAGTTGACTGAGCTGTGACAAATCTGTTACTGTGTGACATTACAGCGTCTACCCTACACAAGAATGATTCTGAGGCATGGTACTATTTGAATTAAATCCCACTCTTTTAATAATGCATACTAGGGCATTTGGATAAATTGCTCTGTTTTTACAGAAAGTTTGAGTGAAAAATGGAGAGAGGGATTAAGCCAGTATTTTGTAACTCTTCTTATGTATAAAGGATGCATTCTTTGAAAGTCTTATCGCTGTCTTAGCAGTAAGTCCATCCTTTCTCATGAGGTGTGACCACTATTATAATTGTGTTTCTTTGCTTTTGACTCTGTAATTAAAATTGAGAGATAATTTGGGAATAGATAGTGAAAATTGGTGCTTTTTAAAAAATATCAAAGTACCAAAACCACAAATAGAAGACTGTAATTTTTAAACTGTGTTTTAAGCTTGATTAGTTGGGAATAGTGTGGTAAAAATTTAGCAGATCTGACTGGAAACGCTTTATAGCTAATATGTGGTTTATAGTCCCCTGTTGTAGGTCGCTCTCAAGGACAGCAGCAGGAAAAGAAGTTTGACCTTTTAAGTGATCTTGGCTCAGACATATTTGCTGCTCCAGCTTCTCAGTCATCAGCTACAGCCAATTTTGCTAACTTTGCACATTTCAACAGTCATGCAGGTAAGTGTTTTTTCCCCAAGAATTTTTATTAGAGATGTGTATAAAATACCAGAAACAACCTTTTTTGTTTGTTTGTTTGTTTGTTTGTTTTGTTAATCCTCACCCAAGGATATTTTTCCTTTTTTTAAAAATTTTCTTTTGCTTGTTTTGTTTTGTTTTCCTTTTAGGGTGAGTGGAAGGGAGGGAAGAGGGTAGGGGGAAAGAGACACATCTATTGGTTGCCTCCTGTATGTGCCCAACCAGGGCTGGGGATGGAATCTGCAACCAGGTATGTGCCCTTGACCAGGAATCAAATCCATAGCCCTTCGGTGCTTGGGATGATGACACTCTAACCACTTAGCCACACTGGCTAGTGCAATAACCTTTTTGTTTGTTTGTTTACATATTCTGTTGAGAATGTCCGGTCATTCATACCTGTTGGGGTGTATAAATCATGTAACCCTAGCAGTTGCTTTTTAATCACAAAAGAGACTATACTTAATGTCAGGTATTGACATGACCTCTTTCCATAGAAAACTGGGGAAAGACTAGTAAATATTTTTTAACCCTTTGATAGGGACAATTTCAGATATTCAGAAATGATAATATAACCTTCATGTACTCATCACTTATGGCTAATCTGGTTTTATTTCTCATTCTAGTCCATTTCTTCTCAAGTTACTTTGAAGCAAATTTAGACATACTAATTTATTCTTAAATACCTATTTTATATGTATCTGTAAAATAAGATTTCCTTTGTCAAACATAATGCTGGTAGTATTACCACTCCCTAAATAATAATAATAACAATAATAATCCTATACTAATAAAAGACAAACATGCAAATTGACCGTACTTTCGCTATGCCTTAAGCCACGCCCACAGCCAATCAGAGCAACTATATGCAAATTAACCCAACCAAGATGGCGGCCGGCAGCCACGGAGCTGGAGTGAGCAGGAGGCTTGCTTGCTCCAGTGATGGAGGAAACCAGCCTGCCGTGGCCTGCTTTGAGTTACACTCAAAGCAACAAAGTTTCAATTATAGAAGGTGAATAAACCCCAGATACCTGCTTCCAGTCGCCATGGCCACGGAGCTGGAGCGAATAAGAAAAACAAACAAGAAAAGGAAGGCTGGGAGCTTCAGTTGCCAGGGGGCTTGGTCAGTCTGAAAACAGCCATCAGCCCCTCACCCAGGCTGGCCAGGCACCCCAGCGGGACCCCCACCCTGATCCAGGACCCCCTTCAATATAATAAAAGGATAATATGCAAATTGACCCTAACAGCAGAATGACTGGGAATGACTGGTCACTATGACACACACTGACCACCAGGGGGCAGATGCTCAATGCAGGAGCTGCCCCCTGGTGGTCAGTGCGCTCCCACAGGGGGAGCTCTGCTCAGCCACAAGCCCGACTGATGGCTGCCAGCACAGCAGTGGTGGCGGGAGCCTCTCCCACCTCCTCAGCAGCGCTAAGGCTGTCCGACTGCAGCTTAGGCCTGCTCCCCGCTGCCAAGTGGACATCCCCCGAGGGCTCCTGGGTTGCCAGAGGGATATCTGACTGCTGCGGGAGCTCTGCTCAGCTGACCAACCCATCCTGGTGACCCACCAGCCCGGTGGCAGCCACTCAATAGTCCTGCAGTTCCAATCTCCGGAGAAGGGCTAGGCACCGACCGACCTGCACCACCGGCACGACCCTGACAGCGCCTCCAGCCTCCTAGAAGTCTGTCTCGGGCACTGTGGCCGCTTCCCCTCTCTAGACGCTCTACCAGGAGGAAATGATATAAAAGCGGCTGCCAGGTGGCTCCCGACAACTTGCGCGAACATCAGCTGGACACATCCGGATCCTAGGACAGCAAGGGCATCCCAGCCGAAAGCATCCTGGCCCCCCCACTCCCCTTGGGATGGGCGCCAGACACAGGGCTCACAGCTGGCAAATGCTGCTGTGGCGGTGCAAGCCTCTCCTGATCGGGACTGACTGGGTGCGAGCCTGCGGCATGTGTAGCGGGCCAGGCTGAGCGGGAGCAGCAGGCATGATTGGCAGGCGGTGTTGGACTGTGGGTTTTGGCCCGATCCCCGCAGGCCACCCCAAATAGCAACGCCGGGCTTCCTCTCCCTAGTGACTAGCCTCCTTGGAGTTTCTTCAGCCCAGGAACACTACTTGCTTTATAGCCAGGTGGAAACATTTTACACTGTAACCAAATGTCAGTGAAGCGTTTTCCCCTGCCTCATCTCATTTGATCCTCACAGAAGTCCTGGAATAGGTAGATAGGAGACTCAGTGGAATCCTATTTTTTTATTAGCCAGAAAACGGAGATTTAGAAAGTTTATAAACTTGACCCGACTGAAAAGAAGTAAGAAATGGTGGACCTTGAAAATGACTTCAGGTTTTCTCACTGTTCAGAATATAGTCTAACACTGCTGCAGTTAAATACTTTACCCTTTGTTCTCCCTGCATGATCTACAATAATAATGTGCTTCATGTTGATATTTACTGCTGTGTTGCTGACAATTACCTGTAAGGGAAGATGGGGTGCTTCACTGGGCTGGAAAAAGTTTAGCTAACTCAGATAGCAGGTCTAATTAAGCAAGTTTGTTCTATATCTATAAAGGCTAAGTTGACTCTCTCATGCGCGATACATATAAAGCTCTCACTGGCACCAATCACACGTGTGTTTCCACCTGTAATTGTCTATTGTGAATTTGGTTGACACTTACAGAGAAGGGCGAATAGTGATACTAAAATATTTCTTCTAATTTCCTTTCAATGTGCATGAATTCGTGCACCGGGCCACTAATAATAATAATGCATTACTATTCAAATTTCCATTCCAGTTCAAACACACACATACACAGTTTTTTCAGGTCAGGTTTCAAGGTCTGCACATTGCAATTGTGAGATATGTCTCTTAGTCTATAGGTTCTTCCTCCATCCCCCCCCCTTTTTTTTTTTTGTAATTTGTTTAGGAAATTAGGTTATTTGTCCTGTTGAGTTTTAGGCAGTCTGAGTGTGTTGATTGTACCACTCTGGGGTCCTTTATCAGGTTTCTGTCTTCTGTATTTTCTGTAAATTGATAGATACTTGATCTGTTACCGGTTCTTTTTTATTTATATTTTTATTATTTTTTAAAAATATATATTTTAATTGATTTCAGAAAAGAAGGGAGGAGAGAGATAGAAACATCAATGATGAGAGAATCATTGATCGGCTGCCTCCTGCACACCCACTACTGGGTATTGAGCCCACAACCAGGCATGTGCCCTTGACTCAAATCGAACCTGGGACCCTTCAGTCTGCATGCCAATGCTCTATCTACTGAGCCAAACCAGCTAGGGCCCGGTTCTTTTTTAGAGCAGGGTAGTGGTGGACGGGGAAAACCTGCTACTTAGGGTTTAAGAGGCACATAATATTGATTGCCTAATTTGGTAATATTAGCTCTTGGTGCCCAATACTGGGATCTATTATACAAAGTTGTGATATCCTAAATTTATCATTCCTTTATCAGCTGAAGTACTTCTTTAAAAAATTTTATCTTCCACAGAGATATGCATGCAGTTAGAAACAATTTACTTACGGAATTTAATAGTTATTAAATAAACATATCATAAAACCTATGAACTATAAACTGTAATTAAATTTTGTCACAGCTTATACCAAAGGTGTCAAACTCAATTAACTTGCTCTACCCAGTTAAACACAAATGAATAATACAGTACAATGTGTAAGAAACCATGGTGCCCTTTTTAAAGGGGGATGTTCTAATCTCCTGTTGCCACACGGAAATAGAGGTTCAGGATTACTAATATGTTAATTTTCTTTTAAGAAAAGCCAGCAATCATATTTAAAGTAAAATGTTTTCTTTTGAAATGTTGGAAATTGATGGAAAAAATTTAAATTTTTTCTTAGGTGAAACAAAGTGTATCCTGCCAGCTGAATATGATGAGGGCTGTTCAATTCCATCTCATCCTTTCTCATGAGTACCTGTTTCTCATTGAAAAGGAAACACAGCTCTCAGCAAGATTCAGGCTCATTAACTTGTTACCTTAAATTTTAAACTTAGTCGACTTCTTTGGACATTTTGAAATAAGATTATTTAAAACATATCTTTACTGTTTTGTCACATTCTTTTTAGTTTGGATTTCTTTGTTTGGAGATTGCTTAAGGCTCCAGATAGTAAGTTTTACATCATTAAATTTATTAGAGCTTAATTACCAAAGTCAAGTTTACCAAAGTTTTATTCCACAGTACTTAGAAATTTTAAAAGTCATTATAACCAGTTGCTGCAGACTGAATAGATACAGGGTCTACAAATAAAAACGGATAGAAATTTCACAAAGAATTAATGTGTTTGGTGCTCTGGTTGGAAAACACTGGGAAAATGTAAGTGTGGATGAAGTAGACTTGACTTAACTAAATGGATTGTATTGAACTGATTTTTTTCCTAATGATGTTTGAAACATTAAATATATATTTTCCCCTTTTTAAGTTCTAAATATAAGCCTAGAATATATATTAAACACTATATATTCATATATGTTTGAGATTATAAAGGATAAACTACCTTCGGGACCTAATTTCTATTTCTACAAGGGACAGATATGTTTCATTTGTTCTCAAATGTATAATTAAATTATTTTAAAAACTTAGAAGTTTACCTTTTGGAATATAGCCCATTCTAAATTTGAGAATTTTCTCTACCATGTTCTCTATTCGTTTGGTTTATATTTGCATTATCTATATGTATATTATATATTTTGCCCTTATAAACTTATTTGGCCTTTTAATAGGAATTTTTTTTTGCGGGGCGGGGGGGGGTAGTATTTCAAAACTCTTTAAGAATTTCTGTTGTCTCATAAATTGTAGAATCATAATGCAGGATTTGTAAGTGGAGACCATCTAGTGAATCCTCTCATTTTGCTAATAAGAAAACTGGTAGAGCCAGAACAATTGAGGGGCTTGTCTAAGACTTTATAGTTACTTATGTTAGGATGGAATTCTCTGATTTTTATCTCAGACTCCCTTTGCACTAAATTGTACTTGCTTACTGTTCTTAGCAATACTAAATGGTAACTTTGTTTAAACTTGTATTATATTTGTTACTTAAACTGTATAGGTATTCCAAAATATTTTTCAAGAAATTAATTTTAAAATTTGTTAACATTTTTTCCATTATATTTACTTTTGGGAATGTAAAATTTTAGCCTATAAAGAAATTGAATTTTAAGTAAAAATAATGACAAAATATTGGGACATCTTGCAAATACAGCATTTTATATTGTTAAGCAATAACCAGCCTTTTAATTTATGTATTTCTGTATACTGTTTGAGGGCTAGGACAAACGTGTTTTAAAAAGGTTCTCAAGAACAAAGTGTGACCAGTGACGTGGGATAGCACCCCACATTTCAGCAGTGCTAGGTGCGAGTACCCAAGAAGGGAAATGGGACAGGTACCTAGTGAAAGGGGTCTATTTTAGGTACATTTCCTCCCCTACTGTCATACCCTTTCAGATACATACAGAACAGTAATTACATAAACTGCTTTAAGTTTTTCTGATTTTCTTCCTACAATATGTTGAGCTCTGTTAATGGAAAATTTTGTTGTTTAGTAACTTTTATTATTTTGTTTACGAGTATAATACATATTCATTACAACAGCTTGGTAAATTCAGGCAAACAAAAAAGGAAATAGGTAACTATTTGAAATCTCCTATTTCGAGTTAATCAAAATACAGATTTTTAAGTATGTAATACCATATTTTAAAAAGTAGATGAAAATGTATCTGGAATTTATTAACCGTATGTACTTTGTCATCAACATTTTTGTATAAAATTGAATATTATTTTACATGATTTTTTAAATGGCTGCATTATATCCATCATATGATGTTCCATAATGTATTGCAGTGTTTCCCTCATTGCTGGCTATTTGAGTTTCTAATTTTTTCATCATAAAAAAACATGCTTAGCTATTACAAACAGCCGCACACATTTACAAGATTATTGCTTTACAAAAACTTCCTAGAAGTAGAAATGCCTGCAAAAGATTTATGTTGATGTCTATTTTTTGGACATTCTTTTCATTCTTGTCACTTAGCATTCCTTTTTCCTCATATCAACCACTTCTTATTCTCATCAGATCCTTTATAAAAATCTTACCCAGCATCTGTTTTGTTCTCTAAAAAAATCTCTTGAATTGAGATTTTTTTAGAGGACATAATTGCATAATTTAGAGAAGCCTAGAATTTTGCTGTTAGGTTGATGACCAGTGGGAAATACCAGTGGGTCTTTTTCACTGAGTATGAGTGCATTTATGTTATAATTTTTACTATTTTTCATAGTTTCTTACATTTTAATGTGTTTGAAAGTGGCAAGCTTCTAATAGAATGTGAATATTTCTATTTGTTTGACAATCATGTCTTGTTATACATTCAAGCTTATTTTTAAATGCCATGGTATGCAAAGTTGTGAACTTAAAAAAAAGAAAGAATCAAAAAGAAGATACTAATTTTTATGTCAGTTTTAGATTTCATCTATTTTAAATATGAATTTTCCAGAATGTATCCTATATCCTAAATTTCTATCTGCTTTATTGTAATTCATGTATTTAGTGCTCTTAATTCAGAGTTTTCTTTAATAGGGTTACATTTATGATACTATTCCTGAGGTCACTCAGTATGTATTGCATACAAATTTATCAGTGTACAAAGTGTTTTTGGAAATTTCTGGATAACCTTTTATAAATTGTTTGAAATTAGGCTAAGTAAACACTGATAGGATTTAAAATCTGATCTCTAAATGTCTTTGAAGTGAGCTCTAAGATGTAGAAACCTTTCATAAAATTCTCAAATTCTTTTGTCATATATTTTTTTATAGTTTTCATATTCATTAACATGTATTGTTCCTTACCATTTACAGCCCAGAATTCTGCAAATGCAGATTTTGCAAACTTTGTTGCATTTGGACAGTCTAGTGGTTCGAGTAATTTTGGAGGTTTCCCCACAGCAAGTCATTCTCCTTTTCAGCCCCAAACTACAGGTAGAGCTTCTCCAGCATTATGCCTAAATGTTTACTTTAAAAAAATAGAGTAAAACTCTCTAGATGTAGTTTTGAAAATTACTCTAAACTTAAATTCTATAATTATCTGAATTTACAATACTTCTATCTAGCAAAGCTCTGGGGAAACCTGAAATCTTTATTTTGTTGTGTGTTCATTTGTTTTTCTAAACTCTTTGGTATGTTGTCTAATTCACAGAATTCTCCTTTTCCTGCACATGAATCTTAAACTTCTTATGTAAAGAAGGATTAAAGTACTAAAGTTTTTTAGGTTCAAACAACACATTGTGATTTAGGCTCTAAGTAAAGGAAGCTAATTTATTGCTTCCATAGAACTAAAAGTAGAAGTAATTTTTAGGCAACAATCTTGAAAAATAAATGTCATTAGTCAAGAGTAGGTTATTTAAGGATTGCTTTAATCAAACTGGGACATCATTTTCTGTGCAAGAACTGGTCTTTAAACATTGAATACTCTTCCATAAAATATATTGTTTTCCAAAACTCATTGAACCCATGTTTAGATCTTTGGCTGATTACTTTGCTTTCAGCTTGAATCTGTGTATTGTCTTAAAGCTTTTTCTTTCAATTTTCTTTATTTTTTTTCCCCCTTTAACTTTCATTAACATAATTTCTGGCTATCCAGCATTTAGAATGCTTTCATCTAGCTGCAGTTTTGGTGAATTTACTTCTGCTTTTCCTCTCCAGGCTACCAACAGTAAGTTCTCTAGTCAAGTAGGCATCTTTTACTAATTTGTTTTATGCTGTATTCCATGGATTTTTCACTTATAGAATGTTAATCATCTTTTAATAATCTTCATAAATTCTCACTTTTACTTTCCCTTCACTATTCCTCAACTCAAGAGAACACAGTAGTATACAATAAGAGAGTTAGTTGATTTAATAATTCCAATTTTAAGTTGAAATAAAATTCTTCATATAAACTTTGAAAGCTTTAGTATTTACTTTGTTCACCAACTACTTATAGAAGATCACAATCATTTAAATATGCACATTACTGAATTTTAATTGGAAACAACCAGAGTTTCAATGCCTGAGAAATTTTATCTGTACATAATGTTTTAGAATGTTTAAAAATCAGATTGATGGAAAGTGTGGTTTTTTTTTTTGATAGGGGTGTATCCGTTCTGTTTTTAAAATATCTATGTGTGCTTCGTATCACTTTAATATAAAACTACACATAAATTATTTTGATTGCTGAAACTAATGTGTAGGCATAAAGAACTGGTATCAAAAGTTAGGACAAAAGCATAGAATGAAATATATTAGCTTTAGTCTTTGGTAGTACTTTAAAGAAGTCTCTAGATTACAGAATAGACTTTAAAATTTTAGTAGGATATATACCTGTAAGTGAATTATGCTCTATAAAGTAAAAAAATTGCTATAATATTTAAACTATTTTGATATTGTATACTATAATTTTTATTCTTTGAAATATATAAAATAGTTCATGATTTTTTGAGGATACCATGGTATATGAGCATTAAATTACTATGTGGAATTAAATAATAGCTCTTCAAATAAAATAAGTCTGGAGCTCAAAGATCACCTGTTAAGAAACTCTGGATCAAAATAGTACATCTTAAGAATTTTAAATTTCTATTCCTGGGATTTGTTTCAACCAAGTTATTTTTTAGAAGCTACAAAAACTTGTATTGTCAGATACTTTGCATCTTATTAGCAGGAGGACTAGTAAAAGGTGATAGTATATAGTTGAATGTTGTATATCGTAATGAATCTCAAACCAGGTGAATTATATCTTTTACTCCAGGGTAGATAATTACACATAGAAATGTGTAACTTCATGTTGCCAGGGCCTTTGGAAATCTAGATTTGCAAATTATAAAAAGTCATATGTAGATGGTTAAAGTTGAATGCGTAGGAATGCAGATTCCTTATAGAATACTTAATTTAATTGTCATATTACCTACCACAGGATATTGAGAAAAATCTAGATATTTCAAGTGTTCTGTTTATTCTGTTACAGGTGGAAGTGCTGGATCAGTAAATGCTAATTTTGCTCATTTTGATAACTTCCCCAAATCCTCCAGTGCTGATTTTGGAACCTTCAGTACTTCCCAGAGTCATCAAACAGCAACAACCTTTAGTAAAGTTGCAACAAATAAAGCTGGTCTTCAGGCTGCAGACAAATATGCAGCACTTGCTAATTTAGACAATATCTTCAGTGCTGGACAAGGTAATCAAACTTTAAATAAAAATTTCTATATTAAACAGTCCTTTACATTTGGTTGTATTTATTAAAATCTAAGGATGCTATGCTTTTCTTAGTGGGTGGTTAGAAATTTCGTTTACACTAAATTTCATGACTTTTAGGATCTGAAATATCAACTACAAAACTGAAGTCATAGAAACTAATTTGTTTACTTCTGGTTTTAAAAGAAAGTAATGGACAGAAATTTAATTTTGTCTTAGAAAGCCTGCTTTACTGTTCTGTGGCTATACAAGGTTAAGAATCTTACACATAGAACTGACTGGAAGGCTATTCGGTGGTTTCTATAATATATTTATTTTGAATGACTTTCTATTAATATCTTCGTAATTTTTTAAAATGATTTTTACAGTATATTCTTATGCCTAGTTTGGTCTTGAAGGCCAGTATTTTGCCTCTCAAAGTGCGTAGTACAGTGGTGAAGAGCAAGGGTATGCTTTCAGGCTGCAGGGCCTACTTTTTCATCTCCATAATGAGGATAGTGAATAGCATTGAACTCATGGGGTTGTGTTATTACATGTAAGGCATTTACAACAGTGTTTGGCACATAGTAAGTGTGCAGTAAGTATTTCTTCTCATTACTATCTATTTTTTATTATGGACAACCCTGGGAAAATGATATTAATTGATTGTTCACATCAGGGTCCTGTATTTTATGAATTTATATGTTTACTTGAATGCAATACACCTGTATCAGAGATGTTAAATAACACTTTTTGCGAATTTCTTCTTTATGCACACTCTAAACCTGTTACTGGCACAGAGTCTTAGTTTTTTGTTATAGAAGCAGTATTCTGTCTTTTCCACAGCAGTATATGTTGCAACTAATCTTGTCCAATATTTTCTACATTATTAGATATGATTCTGGAATCCTATTTATTTGCTTAGCTCCAAATCAGTTGTAAATTTACATGTGTTGCATGGGAAATCTGGTTGATAAATTGGAAGTATACCTTTAAGTTTTGGGGATAATTTATTTGTTCACAGGTGGTGATCAGGGGAGTGGCTTTGGGACCGCAGGTAAAGCTCCTGTTAGTTCTGTGGTTTCACTTCCCAGTCAGTCAAGTGCGTCTTCAGACAAGTATGCAGCTCTGGCAGAACTAGACAGCGTTTTCAGCTCTGCAGCCACCTCCAATAATGGGTACACTTCCACAAGTAATGCCAGCAGGTACCTTGTCTTTGTGTTTAAATCTTTTTTCAACTCTGAATAATAATGTTGTTAAATAATGACTAGGGCATAATTTTAAAATTATTGAATATTTTTATAAATTTGAGGAAACAGTTTAATTTGCTAATTAAAATATAATCCTTGATTAACTGCCCAATTCTATTTTTTCATTTAATCAAAAGTTTTATTTTCTTGAACACCAAAATGTAACTAAGAGTATGTACACATCTCAAAATGGACAGCTATCTACAGATTTAATTATACTCAGCAGAGAATTCATTTCGGAAATTATATACTTTTAAGGTACAGTTTTTAGTCATGAAGACTAAATACTGAAAGTAACATTTTATAGCCTTAGTTGTAAATACACATTTTTAGAAATGTTTGCACCAGAACAGAACACTAATTCTATATCTCTTCAGTGTCATATTGGTATTTATGAATAGACATATCTATTATTGTGTTCAAATATATCTGGTATAAAGGAATTCTCTGTAGCAGGAAGTCTGACACATTTTAACATTAGATCGTTAAAAGCTCTAATCAAGAAGCAGTTTTGACTTCTTGATTTTAGAGTTAAGTTATACAGAAATACAGGTGACTTACGTATACATTGTTTTATTCATCTCTGTTTTTCTAATTATTATTTTAATCCTCACCCGAGGACATGTTTTTTTTTAAAAAAAAATTGATTTTAGAGGGAGAGATGGAGAGAAACATCATGTGCAATTGAAACATCTATTAGTTGCCTCCCACATGTGCCCCAACTGGGAATCAAACCTGCAAAAGGTGTAGGGGATGGTGCTCCAACCAGCAGAGCCACCGGCGAGGGCTTATGAACATTCTTGAAGAAATGTCAACAAATTAATTTTATTAAATCTTGATCCTTAAACATGTCTATTTTCTGTTTGTGGAAGTAAAGTATGCATCAGGTAGGTCTGCTGCTCATTGAGGTATGATGGCTGTCTTGTTTGGTTGTTGTGGGATGAACCAGCCACTTGTTTTCTGAAACACCGTTTTTCCTTGGAAGATAACTGGTAGGCAAACCAAGATTATTCAGATTTGGATATTTGACAATATTTTCTAAAAAATAGAGTATTTAAACCTGTCATTTTATGAAAATAACTGATAATAATCACACATTAAATCAAATATTAGAATTTTGGAAAATTTCTCAACTCTACCATGAGCATGACAGACAGCTTTTCATTATCTTTCTGATGAGTGAGTGGTGATATTTATGAATGTGATGTGTTTTATTTTTTAATTTTGCATAAGGAAATGTGTTGACATTTGGAAGATTGGCATCAAGTATTTTCCAGATGATAGGACATCAATAAAAATTCATTTAAAGTGCAAGATAGACTAATGAATGTTAACTTTAATCCAGCAAAAAACAGTTCACTGATAAGGTTTCAAATTCCATATTGAAACTAACCTTTAGGAATTGTCACTATTTTTGGTATGATAACAAAGAAAATATCCACAACTAGAGGCCTGGTGCATGAAATTCGTACACTGGGCGGGGGGGTGTCCCTCAGCCTGGCCTGCGCCCTCTCGCAGTCCAGGACCCCTTGGGGGATGTCCGCCTGCCAGTAGTCAGACATCCCTCTCGCAGTCCGGGACCGCTCACTCCTTACCGCCCACCTGCAGCGGAGGCAGGAGAGGTTCCTGTCACCGCCACTGCTCGCCAGCTGTGAGCCCGGCTTCTGGCTGAGCATCGCCTCCCCTGTGGGAGTGCACTGACCACCAGCAGGCAGCTCCTGTTTTGAGCCTCTGCCCCCCTAGTGGTTAGTGTGCATTATAGCAACTGGCCGTTCTGCCGTTCGCTCGATTTGCATATTAGCCTTTTATTATATAGGATTATCTGAAAAAGCTATTACAATGCTCCTTTGTTCAACTATGTATCTATGTGAGGCCAGTTTTGTGTTTGTTTTGTTTTTTATATATATACATCAACCTAAACAACATGTCACAGCTGATTGATCTTCTGTTAAGCCAGCTACTAAAGGGATTTGCAAAAATATCAAACATTGTTACTGTTCTCATTAAGTTTTTTTATTTCAGAAAATATCCTATATAATAAAGAGCTAATATGCTAATTAGACCAGATGGCGGAAAGACCTCTGGAACCACCAGTGGGCCGGGGGGTGGGGCCACGAGGTAGCCAGGGCTGCGAAGGCCTACTCTTGCACAAATTTCATGTATCAGGCCGCTAGTACTTATCATAAAGTGCTATTTATTTGTTAGCATGTAATAATGGCTTTATTGTTATTTTTAAATAAAAAATATTTTAAATTTGTTTTAATTTTTGTACTCTATGCTTATTGATAAATAGAGCACACTGAAGCAAAGGTTCTTTGGGGTTCTCAGTAATTTTTCAGAATATAAATGAGCCATGAGACCTAAAGTTTGAGTACTTCTGTGATACATTGTATGTTTATAATGATCAGTTTTCACATATTTATGGCCACCCTATAGATAGAATATGCTTGCTTTTTTTTTAACAATTAGAACTCTTTTAATACTTGTTTTCAGCAATGTTTTTGGAACAATGCCAGTGGGTGCTTCTGCACAGACACAGCCTGCTTCTTCAAGTGTGCCTGCTCCATTTGGAGGTAGGTGTTTCTGGTAGTCGCCCTTTATGTGTGGAAGGTACATTCCAAGACACTTAGTGGATGTCTGAAACAGTAGATAGTACCAACCCCCATATTTACTATATTCTTCCTGTACATACATACCTATGATGAAATAAAGTTTAATTTATAAAATTTGGCTATGGACCATACAATTTTTTTTTTTGGTTTCCTTATTAAGTTGAGAACTTTCACCTTTTCACTTAAAGGAAGCACTTTACAGCTTCTCTTTGGCATATATGAATTGCCAGCATCACTACTCTTGCGCTTTGGGGCCATTAATAAGTAAAAATTGAGCAGGGTGGAGAGAGATTTCATCACGTTACTCAGATTAGAGCATAATTTAGAACTTGTCAATTGTTTATTTCTGGAATTTTCCACTTAATATTTTTGGGCTGCCATTAACTGTTGGTAACTGAAGCCATGGAAAGTGGAGTCATGGATAAGGGGGGAGGAATAATGTGGACACTCTATAGAGCCCAAATGTATATTGTATAGCATTTTCAGGGGAACCAGATGACAGAGCAACAGTCTATTATTAGGAAGCGCTAGTTTTCTATCTTCATAAATATATTAAATATATTTTTATATATTTTAGTATAAATGTATTATGATTTTATAGTGTACTTTATAATATTTTAAAGCTACGCCTTCCACAAATCCATTTGTGGCTGCTGCTGGTCCTTCTGTGGCATCTTCTACAAATCCATTTCAGACCAATGCCAGAGGAACAACAGGTAAGAAATATAAATTACGGAACAGCAAGTTTTGGAAAAGGTATTTATTGCAGAGAAACCATGTGAACAAACTAGAAAAATAAGGATTCTTTCTTACTGAAATGAGTGGTTAGTGGATGGGAGAGTTTGTTCCTAAAGACAAATACTTGCTGAAAGTTTATAAAATCCTGGAACTTAATGCATATTTGAGAAGGACCTTAGAAGTTAACTAGTGCCTACCATGCTCGGTCACAGCTTTCATTTTCAGGGAGGATGCCCAAGTATGGAGATGAGACTTCTTTGAACCACACAGCCAATTTTTGTAGAGATCGGACTTGTACACAGTAATTCTGACTTACTGTGGTGGTCTGCTTTCAGAATTACTGGATATGACTCATTCAACCATAGCAGAAAACATGTATAAGAAGGTTTTTTGCCTTGTTTCTGTCTTGACATGAGATTGCAAGGGCCGAATGGGCTTTATTACATGAGGTCTTAAGATCAGGTCTTTTTCTAGTGCATATCTCTTTTAGGATGTTAACATTTTAAAAATTGTGGGAACCTGATTTTATTTTGGGTATAATGTTTGAGTATTTTCTCAATTGCTGCTTCCCCAAATTTAATTGTTAAGTATGCTCATTTAAAATGAATGGACATATATTTTAGAAATAATTCCACCCCAGATGGTTAAAAAAACACAAAAAGGTTCTATTACATAACCTAAGTTTGTTTTTTATTAATTAGATTTATTTATATGTAGCCTCTCTGATCTCAGTCATGCCAGGTGGGAAAACACAAGATGCTTTTTTAAAAATATATATATATTTTATTGATTTTTTACAGAGAGGAAGGGAGAGAGATAGAGTTAGAAACATCAATGAGAGAGAAACATCCATCAGCTGCCTCCTGCACATCTCCTACTGGGGATACGCCCGCAACCAAGGTACATGCCCTTGACCGGAATCGAACCTGGGACCTTTCAGTCCGCAGGCTGACGCTCTATCCACTGAGCCAAACCAGTTTCAGCAAGATGCTTTTTTCTTATTCTGTCTTTTCAGCTATTGTATTTTAACTGAGAGTGCCAATCACCTTCTAATGAACTACAGTGAATAATTTTCCCCTTGTAGTACTCAGTTTACTTGAGTTACCTTTAAGTATTTCTAGTTAATGTAAAAAGTTGTAAATAAAAATCAAGTATTATCCAGGTGCTCTCTCCAAAGTTTGACTTTGCAGAAGCTAGGTCATTTTAGATGATCCTGTAAATTGCATTTTTGGGTGTGACTCATGAGGCCTACAAGTCTTTATGGATATAATTGTATCTTCACATGAAAAAAAAGTGCTTATTTAAAATGATGGATTTCATAAAGGTTTCTTCATTTGGTATTATCTAATCTCCCCTTTATTGCAAACAGTGTAAACATTACAGTGTCATGAATATAGTTCAAATAAACTGGATGTGTTTTATCACGTATTATGCTACCTACTTTGTAAGAGTACATTCTAACTTTAGAACTTTTAATGAAACAAATTTACTTTTATTTTAACAATAGTTACCATTAAGTTAATGACATTGGTCTCTTTATGGCTTTCCATAAGGCCTTTCTGGAGCAATGCATTCTCAAGTGTTTCCTCACGCTCATTTTGGTAGGTGGCCACAACTAATGTCTAGATTTCTGTGGCAGTTTGTCTGCCTGCTTGTGGAAGCTTCTGCTAGTGTTCTGGATCCCTGCATGTGGAATTAAGTTCTTCCATGTTTTAAAATGGAGTGGGCATGAATGTGTGGCATTGGGACTGCATTATATTTAAAATTACATGGAAATCTTCTGTAGTGATTTATGTTTTAATGCTGAAAAGCATTATTGCTTACCTCCATGGTCATATTAGAATGTCACAGCTTTTTCAATTGTTTTTCTTGAGTTTGAATTTATAGTAGTTTGAGTGACACCTTTTTGATATACCAAACCATTTTACCACATTATTCCATGGAGTTTGGTTTTGTTTAACTGTGCCCTAAGTTCTGCTTTTTAGTGCTTTTTAAAAAATGATTTGTCTAAGTTATGTCAGTGCATTGTCTGTTATGAAACCCTCCTGTTTCCTCGCAGTATGCTTATTATTCTTTATTCACTTGCTTCCCAGTGGCTGTTTCCCTTCTTTTTCTCCTTAATAATGAGAAAATAATTTAAAATTTTTTTACATTCTAATTAGGTTCATTGAGGATCATTGTTATAAACATTAGGATTATGAGGATTACTTTGGACAACATCTATAACATTTTTTTAGTTTTTTTAAAAGAATTTTTTGTAACATTTTTAGTATTTTTGTGCTTAAAATCAACAATTGAGTAAAATTTTTAAATCAGGAAATTAAGTGAGTTATGTTTTTGATAGCATCACTTAAAACTATTTCACTATATAATTACTACTATTCTGTATTAAAAGCAACATTATTGGCTCTTAGTTCACTGTGGCCTTCCCTAGAACACTTAATCTTCTCTAACAATAGTGATACACTGTTCTGCTACTACCTGTGTTTCAGTAATGCGAATTATTTCTTGAGTTAATTCTTCAATGGGAAATGATGGCAGCATACCACATATGTAATGGTAGTTCACACAGATTTCCCCAACCTGTGACTGCTCTGTTCCACAGAGTTAATAGTGGCTAGACGTGGCAAGCCTTGGAGGAGCACAGTGTTCATTTACACTGTGTGCTTTGTCTCTTCTAATAATGCTTAGTTCACGTCCTTTTCCATCTTTGTACATTTTGCCCTAATTTTTATAACTCAGCAGTACTAACCTTCCTTAACCCTTTATCCAGAGCAGTCTTTATTTACCGTCCAGAAAAGGAATGTGGGAGTCTGTATATTTCTTTTGGAATTGATTTATTAGGAGTGTAACATGTCCCTTTAACTGTGTTAGTGTTTTTATTAAGATTCCCCTCCCCCATTTGGCTCTGGTTACAACGCTGCATAGGTTTAGCGTGGCCTGCATCTGACTCCTATAAGTTTTGTTATTTTTGCTGAGCTGCTTAGCACAGGTTCTAAAATTTTTTCCAGGAATTCACATATTATGTTATAGTACACAGTTCAATAGTTAAAATTAAATATTGGGCTATTTTACTATATATAGCAAAACAAAATGAAAAACAATAAAAAAAAATACTAGTATGTATACATGTGAATTGCCATGATGATGGGCTTTAAAAAGTAGATTGCTGTTTAGAGTTGAATTTTATTAATATACTTTGAGAAATTTTTCTTCGTTAGTTTTATTCTGGTTTTTGGGTTTTAGGAAAATAAATTTTATAGGTTGTAATACTGTATAGTGCTAAAACTTAACTGACTTTGTTGAGTTTTAAAATTTAGAATGCCTTTAATGTACATCTTAATATTTTTCAAGGTAAATGATATCTCTTCTGTAATGTTGAATATGAGAAACGAAATGTGCCCTTTTAAATGTAAGTGATCAGCCCTTTTCTTCTCCTGTCAGCGGCGACCTTTGGCACCGCATCCATGAGCATGCCTGCGGGCTTCGGGACGCCTGCGCCCTATAGTCTTCCCACCAGCTTCAGTGGCAGCTTCCAGCAGCCTGCCTTCCCAGCCCAAGCAGCTTTCCCTCAACAGACAGCTTTTTCTCAACAGCCCAATGGTAAGATCTGACATTTATTTGTAAGTCCACTGTAGGTCTCTTGTCCTGTATAATAAAAGCCTAATATGGTAAGTGTCCAGTCATTCAGTCATCCGTTCAACTAATCAAAGCGTAATATGCTAATGATATGCTAAGGCCGCTCAGCCGCTCACTATGATGTGCACTGACCACCAGGGGGCAGACAGTCAACCAGTCACTATGATGTGCACTGACCACCAGGGGACAGATGCTCTGACTGGTAGGTTAGCTTGCTGCTGGGGTCCGGCCAATTGGGACTGAGTGAGACAGGCCAGACACGCCCTGGAACCTTCCCATGGTCCCTCCCCAGTTGGCCAACCTCCCACATCCCTCCCCAGCCCTGATCATGCACCGGTGGACCGGGCTACCCCTTTGGGGGGGGTCGAATGACCCTTTCACACTCAAGGGATGTCGGGGAGCTGGTTTCAGCCCGATGCCGCTGACCAGACCAAGGGACCCCACTGGTGCACGAATTCATGCACCGGGCCTCTTGTATGTCATAATGTTATGTGTTTGGACAAAAGAACTTAACTGAAGAATGTTGTAGTATGGTCTACTGAATGTGTATTTGGGCCTCAGAAAATTGACAAGTAAGTTTTTGTGACTAGATTATAGATGTAGGAGAAATCAGAGACTCTAAGGCAGCGGTTCTCAACCTGTGGGTCGCAACCCCTTTGGGGGGGGTCGAATGACCCTTTCACAGGGGTCGCCTAAGACCATCGGAAAACACATATATAATTACATATTGTTTTTGTGATTAATCACTATGCTTTAATTAGTTCAATTTGTAACAATGAAATTGGGGATCACCACAACATGAGGAACTGTATTAAAGGGTCACGGCATTAGGAAGGTTGAGAACCACTCCCCAGTGTCTTTCTTATTCATTTATCTGTGTTCTGATACATCTCTTGATTTTAAAAAGAAACTTTTAAGGACATAGAGTGATTTTTTTAAATGTATTTTTATTGATTTCAGAGAAGAAGGGAGAGGGAGAGAGAGAGAAATATCAATGATGAGAGAGAATCAGTGATCAGCTGCCTCCTGCACGCTCCCAACTGGGGATGGAGCCCACAACCTGGGCATGTGCCCTTGGCCGGAATCAAACCTGGGACCCTTCAGTCCGCAGGCCAACACTCTATCCACTGAGCCAAACCTGCTAGGGCTAGAGTGTTGTTGTTTTTTGTTTTGTTTTGTTTTGTTTTCCAAATATTTTTATTGATTTCAGAGAAGAGAGAGGAGGGGAGAGAAATATTAATGATGAGTGAGGATCATTGATTGGCTGCCTCCTGCACCCCCACACTGGGATCAAGCTCACACCCCAGGCTTGTGCCCTGACCAGGAATTGAACCATGACCTCCCTGGTTCATAGGTCGATGCTCAACCACTGAGCCATGCTGGCTGGGCTAGAGTGTTTTTGTTTTTTAATTTAAATTCTTTATTGTTCAATGTATTACATAAGTCTCCGTGTCCATTGGTTATGCTCAAATGCAAGCATACAAGTCCTTTGGTTGATCTCTGAGTGTTTTTGTTTTGCATCAGAAAACTGTGCCATTTTGTTTAAGGTTTTTTTGGTGGGTGGTGGTGACAATAGACTGATAAATAGGCAACAATATATATTATGGTTAGAAATTGTTACTTGTTCTCAGGAAAATTCACTAGAGACTAGTTTGTGTGGTTCTCACCCCTCTCCACCCTACCCTCCCACCCCAGATTTTGTTTATGGCTAAAATTTGAATTCCATAGATTCAGAGATTATCCTAGAATTATGGATGTTCTTTTCTAAAGTTGTGCTTAACTAAAAAATTGGAAATAGGGTCTGTGACAGCCATAATGATGAAATGTTTCCTAAGGAATACTATGATGTCCACATAGAAACTGTTGTGTGGTCTTACAGCCCCTCTCAAATAGTCACCACCAGCTCATCTATTTATTAAATCCTTTGAATGTCAGTAGTTTACATAGCTGAGACAAATTGGAATTAACTATTTCAGGGGACTATATAAAAGCTCCTTAAGACATGCCACAGGAAGTTTATTTCTGGTTTTGAAAGAGCATAAGACATAACAATTTAACATTGATATTTTATTGTTGTTCTGGTAGGAGTTTCTCTGAAACGCATTATGAGGCTTTAATAAACATCAGATTGTCTCTCAAAGGTGGAATGGGTTGTAATTGGTGGTTCTGTTTTAACAAGGTGCAGGTTTTGCAGCATTTGGACAAACAAAGCCAATGGTAACCCCTTTTGGTCAAGTTGCAGCTGCTGGAGTATCTAGTAATCCTTTTATGGTAAGTGAGGTGCAGCTTTAAGCACTTTGTAAGTTGTTGTGTGTTATTTTCAAATTAGGAAAAGCAGGATGTGTCTCCTCCTGGATGCTGTTTGCTACTGTACTGATAAGACATTGCAGGAGTGTACACATTGAGGGAGCCACTATGCAAGATTCCTTTGCGACTCAAAAAACCACATTAATCATTTGAAATCAAAGAATTGACAGTAAATAAGCTATTTTATAACATGAAATTTGTCTGCTTTCTTGCAAAAGGAACACTTTATGAGCAGCTATAGACATAGTAAACATTGTGGAAAGGGGTCTTGGAATCAGATTTAGTTTGAATCATAAATGCATTTTTTTAGAGTCAAGTCCTTTTTTGAGAATTATATGAAGTAATTATATACAAGGCACAACACAGTGCCTAATACCTAATCTTTTTATTATAGTATGTTGCTAATAACAATAGTAATAAATTTGATTGCCAATAATTAAACCTAATCTAAATACTCTTAATATTTTCATCACACACCACTTTTGTCTGTTTATTTATTTTGTCTTATGTTTTCCTTTAGACTGGTGCACCGACAGGACAATTTCCAACAGGAAGCTCATCAACCAATCCTTTCTTATAGCCTTATATAGACATTTTACTGGAAAGAACTTTTACATGGTCACATTACATCTCTCCGCCTCTTGCACTGTTGTCTTGTTTCACTGATCTTAGCTTTAAACACAAGAGAAGTCTTTAAAAAGCCTGCATTGTGTATTAAACACCAGGTAATATGTGCAAAACAGAGGGCTCCAGTAACAACTTTTAACCTGTGAATTGGCAGAAAAAGGTAGCGGTATCATGTATATTAAAAATTGGCTAATATTAAGTTATTGCAGATACCACATTCATTATGCTGCAGTACTGTACATATTTTTCTTAGAAATTAGCTATTTGTGCATATCAGTATTTGTAACTTTTAACACATTGTTATGTGGAAAATGTTACTGGGAAAATAGATCAGCCACTTTCAAGGTGCTGTCATGTATCTCGGAATGAATGACCTGAAATCATTTTAACCATTGCTACTGGAAAGTTACAAAGTCAGAAGTGGAAGGTTTTATTCAGTCTTGGATTTTTCCCTCCTAAAGAGCTCTTCTATTTATACATGCCTAAATTCTTTAAAAATGTAGAAGGATACCTGTCTGCATAATAAAGCTGATCATGTTTTGCTACAGTTTGCAGGTGAAAAAAATAAATATTAGAAAATATGCTATTGTTTTTGTGTTCTTGCTGCAATGCCTTTACCAAAGTGGCCTTAAATGTGAGTAGTGAATTGAGAACATCTTGAATTCTTAAATTAGGATTTCAGAAGACTTCTAGTGACTAACTTTTATGTCTAAAAGAGAAAATTTTATAAAAAGGCCATGTAGAAAATGTATTAAAACTACTATGACTGCTATATTCATGAATATGTCAGTGGTAAAGCATTTACATGTAGCTTGTCAGATTCACCATAATCCTTCTAATTTCTTTGCAACTTCTTAATTTTGTGAAATTTGTAAATATGAAGAATTTGCATGTATGTGTATTTACAAATTTTTTAAAGTATCTTGAATTCTCAGACTTCAAAAGGCCTATTTTAAATATTGATTTAAAAAATACTGTCTTTGAATGTATTGGAAGCAGACATGCATTAACTGTGACATGATTGCACCTCAGATTTGTTTTCTGTTTAGACAAACTGATATTATTAATAGGACATTTGTTTATGTTCATTTCTGGGGGCGTAAAGAAACTGGAACCCAGTGTTACCTTGAAGTTATAGAATACTTTGTTTAAAAGGGCAGTGATACTAATATTTAGTTATATCTTTTTGTTAATATTCAAATGAACTTGTTTAAATATTTATGTGCAGCAATGCCTCATTCATCCAGAGATAATCTGGCAGTCTCATCAAAACAACACAACTGGGAAACTTGGAATCATCTTTTTTTTTCCTTTCTTTTTTTTTTTTTAATGCCTTTGAGCAACCTACTTAAGTCATGAAGTCTTTACTGATTATTTGGTTTCCCAGCCCATAGCAAATTAGCAGTTCAGAGGTTGTGGCTCGAAAGGAAGGAGATAGAAAAAACTATGAAGAGTATACTCTTGAAGACTATTTAGTGTAGGGGCAGCCACCCCAGCCTAGATCACTAAATCACATCATCTTCTAATAATTGTCTATTTTGCTGACTCTGTGTCATCAAGATAAGCTGAAATTACATATACAAATGGGTAGCATGTGTTTATAATGTTTTATCTTATAATGATTAGACATTTTTTTAAAAGCTTTGGTATTAAAAGAGGTGAACGTCTGTTTCCTCAAACATTTTATTCATGTTGAATACCTTTTTCAGTGGTGGCTACATGAGTTATCCTACTATCCTCAAGCTGTGTAGTGTTTTAGACTTGTTAAAACATTGCTGTTGCATATCTAGCTGAATGTGTGGTTTTCCTGACCCATTTGATAAGAAGACTGGGAGATCTCTGCCCCTTTTCTGAGCAGTATGCCTCTTCTTTTAGAATTAAATGAATGCTGCAACAGTTGTGGTGTGTGTTGGTGTATACTTGAAATGTCTCTACATTTGTGGGGTCTCCACCCTATTTTTCATGGAGGGAACACTAAAGAAATGTCTTTGAATGTCTGTATTTTAGATTGTATTGGGTCCCAATCAATCCACATGTACAAAGTTATAATATATAATTGTAGGCATTACCCAAATAACCTTCCAGCTTTCCATCTAAGAAATAAGTAAATTAAACTGTTATTATGAAAATAATTTTAAAGACTATTTCTTCTGAGTAAATTTTGAATTTTGTAATTAAATGGGAACTCTTAATGACTTATTTGAAATGAGTGCTTATAAAATTAAATATGTAGTTTAAGAAGTCCAGAGTTATAGTAGATTTAAATCAACTTCAGTTAGACTTTCCTATTCAGGTTTGCATCTGCTTTTCGATAGACCATCAGAATTGTCTCTACATTTGTGGGGTCTCCCTCCAGGCCCTTTTTCATGGAGGGAACACACAGAACTGAAGAGAAAATTCTTGAGGTGACAAGGCTGAAGACCTTCGTGTTTCCTGGCTTCTGGTTGAATCAGATCTTTTTCTCCTATTCTATCTTTACTCAGGAAAGAAAATTTTCTTTTCTTTTAGGGTGGAGAACTTTGTTACATTTAAAGGCATGCTGTATTTTCATTTTTGTGAAAAATAGAGGTAATTACTTTCTTTGTTCAAATAATTCCTCTAAAGTTGAAGGAGCATATCAGTGGTTTACCTGTGAGTTGTCCCTTCCCCCAGTGCACACTGTCTTTGCTACATACAGCTCCTGGAAATTGGTAAAATGGATGTTTTTGTACCATTTCCCCAACAGTTTTGAGAAACTGGGTCTCAGGACCATAATCCCCAAAGAGCTTTTGTTTATATAACATGTGTTGGTCAGAATTTACTGTATTAGAAATTAATACTAAGTCATTTAAGAACTATGTTTATTTAAATATAACAATAAATCCATTACATGTTAACAAATATCATTTTTATAAAAATAAGTGTTATCCAAAAACAATGAGAACATTCTGTTTTGCTCATCTTTTAAATATCTGGACCAAGAGAAGCAGCAGAGTCTCATTGTGATTCTTTTTCTATCATGTGGCATGTGGACACTGGAAAACTCCACTGTGAACTTGCAAGATCATGGGTGAAGCAGAGATACAACATTTTGGTACTGTTATGAAAATAGTTTGGATTTTGTGTTCTGGGACCCTCAAGGCTCCTCAGACCAGTCTTTGAAAACCACCCCACTAGACTTCAAATGTGTATATTTTTGGAACAGCAGCATTTTGTTGTATGCATAGTGCTCCCTGAACTTCTTTTTTTTTTACTTAGTTGGTGGGAAAAATGAAAATTCCTGTTGAAGTTGCAAATGTTAAGCCCGGCCGGTGTTGCTCAGTGATTGAGCATCAGGAGTTCACTACTGTTTGATTCCCAGTCAGGGCACATGCCCAGGTTGCAGGCTCAATCCCCAGTAGGGGGCGTGCAGGAGGCAGCCAATCAATGATTCTCTTATTGGTGTTTCTCCCTTCCTCTCTGAAATCAAGAAAATATATTTTAAAAAGTGCTATCATGCTTATGTGTAAGATTTTAAAAAATATTTCCCAATCCTGAAAGAGTTTGCATATCCTATATATCTAATAAAAATTTAATTTGGGTTCCATTTATAAGTTGATAAAATCAATACAGTTTATTCTTGAAGGGCTTAAGTTTACAAGTAAATTAATAGGGTAATTAGTGGAGCATGTTTTAAACTAAAGAGCTCTTTAAAGTATAATTTGTGAAAATTTTATTGACAGTTTGTTCCCCGGTTTTTAAATTTGTAAAATATGTTATTCACATTTGTATTAAGTTAGCCTATTGCATTGAATGCATCCTCATTAGTTAAAATTTTCTTTGTATATTTTTAAATGTTATAATGTCAATAAAATTTTTATGTGATGTATTTGGACAAGCAAATATATGGCCAAGATGTAATGAATGTTTTACTGCTGAATGTTTAGCAACTGCTTCTGATGGAAACGTGCCCTGTTTTGTAGTGTTGACTGATTGATACTTGTGGTATAAATATTGTTGCCATGGCTGATTAAACTTGAAGAAAGGTATAATATACTAGCAGCTCTCCTAAGCTTTTGCAAGCCAACACTAGCACACACTGACATATAATTCCACAACTCAGTCATTACATTTATTGGTTATTTGGTGATTGTATCCAATATTTGAAGAGTCTTGTATTGTTCAGCAAGATTTGGACACTAATTCATTTCTAGAAGCAAACTGGGTCTGAGGTATTTAATCTAAAAATAAATATTGTGAAACCCTTATTTTAAAACCCTGGTTTTAAAAAGTCCAGTTATTGTGCTGCAGGGGTTGTACATTCATGGCATATACTCGGAATTCTGTCTACATTTGTGTTTTGTTCAACAGTTTAAAAACTTGTATTTTGAATAGTTTTAAGGGAAGATGTGCTCTTAAGTTGGCCACTAGCCTACCACTCCCAGCTTTCTTAGGCTCAAACATTCAAATGAATTTTAAGGCTATTCAATTGGAAATCCAACTTGACATAAAAGGGCTCTTATACTTCCTCTTATTCTGATTTTGGGGTCAGTCCTTAGTATTTGAATTTATGATATTTTCCAGTGAAGGCTTTTGCCAATAATACATTTTCTTTCAAACCTGGTAACCTCTGTGCATTCTGCTTATTTTATGCCAATGGATAAGAATTTAACATATCTTGAAATAAATTTTTGAAATCTGCTTGTCCAACTCACAGGACTTTTGGAGTTGAATGACAAAAGGATGTTATTGGGGATTTCATGTAAAGGAAAAGTGATCTTTGGTAAAATACTTCAGTTGGGAATTTAAATGCCCGTTGGGTTGGTTTGGTTTTTTTTAATTGATTCTTTGGAATTTTGAGTAGATGTTACCCAAGTTGTAGTTTAAGCAATATTTAAATAAATTCTCAACGTTTCCCCTCAATCTTGAGGGACAGAGGAAGCAGACACCAAAGAGCCTTCTAATTTTCACTAAATATTAAGTAAAAGCAAAGGATTGTAAACTGTTTCATAGAAGACCATGGGTACAATCAGGCTTTTTAAATACTTTAAGTTTTTTTAATATTAAAATAATACATGCTTACGATTTTTAAAAATCATGCAATATACAAAGGGTATGAAGTCAAAAAGTGTCTCCTTCCTGTGATCTTATTCCCATACCCCCGAGGAATATTGTCTTGTATAGTCTTTTAGAAATGTTATTTAATACTGATGTATACATATATATGCCTCTTGTCCCCCCTTTACTTTAGATGTACGATTTTGTATATTGGTTCTTTTTAACTTGGTTATCTTTATTATCACATCCAGTTCTAACTCATTATTTTAATGGCTCCAAGATTTCATTATGTGGATGTTCCTTTTGAAGAACATTTGTTTATAGATTTTTGTACTAAAAACATTGTTACAATGTGAGTATCTTTGTGTATAATATATATGAAGATTAGTCTGGATTCTGCCTGATGGGAAACTCAATAAAATAGACATTCTATTTTTAGGCTTACCAGCTGTTTAAGTATGAATTTGCACTTCCACTTAGGAAATTTGCACTTCCACTTAGGAAATTTTCATCCGAAGAAGGAAAAAAATCACTCAAATCAAGTACCTTAAAATATTTGGAAAAATCCTATGCTTTCTGGCATTTAGTCAGTCACATTTGTTTTGCATGCTGATTTTGCCATTGCTCCTACCCATGACTCTTGGAGTTTCTAAACGTTCACTTTGGGGCTCTGCTTACTACCTGTTGGTATTGTGCCTTATCTATGTTATCTTAGAATATATTGTATTTTTTAAAAATATTTTTAATTGATTTCAGAGAGAGGAAGGGAGAAAGAGAAACATCAATGATGAGAATCATTAATCAGCTGCCTCCTGCACACCCCACACTGGGTAGCAAGCCCAAAATCACAAGTGTGTGTCCTGACTGAGCATTGAACCGTGACCACCTGGTTCATAGGTCGACACTCAACCACTGAGCCAAACGGGGCCAGGCAGAATATACCATATTTTTAAGAAGAAAAATACAAATTTACTGTGCCAAAATAATGGCACAACTACATGTTTTATTTATTATTTCTTCAAAATTAATTCTCTTTGCCTTAGAAAAGACGTAAAAACGGAAAAGTTCTGCTTTTCATTCTTTACAAGATTAGAGTTCAGAGAGTTTCTCTAAATATATTTACCATTAGTCCAGGACAGGGTTTGCTTCCTGGAGTAATTTGTTTATGAGGAATAATATCAGCCCTAATTATTAATAGAAAAGATATCTTAGCACATGAAGTCTAGGAATCAGGAACCAGAGAACTTTATGAGTAGTCAGAGGAAGAATGAGGCATTTTTAGTCAGCAGTGTATGTCTTGGAAGTTGTATTAATCTGCCAAGATTTATGAAGACCAGTTTTGATGCAGGAGCACTTCATACAATTGATGTCATTTAATGGCTACAACAACACTACTGCTTCCAGGCAGTATTTGTCACAGGGAAATTGACATTTAGTGTTTAGTTGGCCAAGATTATTCAGCCATGTGGCGAGTAGACTTATGGCTGACTTTGAAGTTTCTCATTTATATTGTACTAAAGGCCTGATGTATGAAAATTTGTGCAAGAGTAGGCCTTCCTTCCCCCTGGCTGCCAGCACCGGCTTCCCTCTGGCACCCAGGACCCATCCTGGCTTCCCTCAGGCTGCCCGCAGGCACCCAGTTCCCGGCTGGCTTCCCTCTGGCCCCGGCTTCATCAGGAAGGACGTCCGGAATGACATCTAGAAGATGTCCAGTCTAATTAGCATATTACCCTTTTATTATAGACTAGAGGCATGAAATTTGTGCAGGGGGGGTGTTGTCCCTCAGCCCAGCATGCACCCTCTCCAATCTGGGACCCCTCGGAGGATGTCCGACTTGCAAACTGAGACCCTGGCACCTAACCACTCACCTGCCTGCCTGATCGCCCCCAACTGCCCTCCCCTGCCGGCCTGATTGCCCTTTAACTGCCCTCCCCTGCTGGCCTGACCATCCCCTAACTGCTTGCTCCCCTGCCGGCCTGATGGCCCCTAACTGCTTGCTCCCCTGCCGACCTGATCACCCCTAACCGCCTCTGCCTTGGCCTCTGCCACCGTGGCTTTGTCCGGAAGTCAGACGTCCAGAAGATGTCTGGTTGACCTGGTTTAATTAGCATATTACCCTCTTATTAGTATAGATTACTACTTTGAAGCTCCTGGTTCCAGCAGTTTTAATAAGAGTTTGGGTTCAAAAAACTTGTTTCACCATCATTGATAGGAATTAAAAGACTCACAGCCTTTCTATCTGAAATTGTCTAATTTTGTTTTTTTCTCCATGTTTTTGCCCATAAGTTTTGCATCGCAAGCATAGCCAGTTTTTAATATTGTACTTTTGCCACATAATTTTCCAATATGTTTTCAAAATGGAAACATATATTTCTGATTGTGAAAATAATATATGCTTGTAAAGAATCTGAAAGTAGAGATTTTTTTTAAAAAATCCTGTGCAGATATAAATACTGGGTTGTGTTCCACGTATAGTTAACATAAGGACCTCTTACAGAATGGAATCATGCTTCCTATTTTATCACCTTTTACTCAATATATCATGGGTTTTACTTTCAAATATAGATTTCCATTCTCTTTAGTGATGTTTTATTAGGTGGGGTTCCAATTTTTCAGCATCGGAAATGTTGCCTATACTTTTGCACATGTACGGTTTGGCGTCATGTCTTAGAAATGGAATCGCTGAGTGAACAGTGTACATCTCAAACATTTTCTATATTGCTCTGTAGTCGTCCTGTTCATTTATCATTTTTTTTCATAATTTAAATAACGTTAATTGAATACCTTGCTGTGTATAACCTTTTATTTGTATTATATCTTGGAATAAATTCTTATGAAGTCACACTATTGGCTTATAAGCATTAACATTTTTGTCCTCAACTAAATTGCTATTTTTACAGGGATTGCTTTAATTTTTACAAATACCAAAAAGGCACATGGGCCATTTTTACCTCAATTTCTGGTTGTCAGAAATCTCTGGGAATTATTTTTAATAAGTGCTAATTTAAGGGAGCTGAAATAATGCCTCATCTTTTCTTCTTTCAATTACTGCTGAGGTTGGTTTTCCCCATGTTTTACTAGTTACATTTTTTCACTTATAATTGTTTTAAAGGTTAAGGTAGACATAGTAATGAGATCACCTAAATTTATATTTTTGTTCATCACATTCTATATTGTTTTGGAATTACAGAGGCACCCTCGAGGAAGAGACCTCTTTTCTGGAATGCTCATCTTTTAAAAATTGTTTTGTTAGAACTTTTTGTATATTGACATTAAGTAAAATTACTTATGTATTTACCAAATATTTCTCCTATTTTTTTATGTATAGAGCAGTGGTTCTCAACCTTCCTAATGCCACGTGACCCTTTAATACAGTTCCTCATGTTGTGGTGACCCCCAATTTCATTGTTACAAATTGAACATAATTAAAGCATAGTGATTAATCACAAAAACAATATGTAATTATATATGTGTTTTCCGATGGTCTTAGGCGACCCCTGTGAAAGGGTCGTTCGACCCCCAAAGGGGTCGCGACCCACAGGTTGAGAACCGCTGGTATAGAGGCTCTATGTTTTTATAGAGTCAAATCTATCCGAGTCCCTGACATTAAACCAGTGCTGGCAAGTGGTAGGCACTTTTTTCTTTCTTTTGGGTAATTTAACCAAATGAATGAAATACATATTCAATCCTAAATTAAATTCCTTGACTCACTTCCTGGAGTGATAAAATTGAGTCCTATGACTCATTTCCCAGTGGGGAGGTGGCTGCCCTGCTTCCTGGCACATCCACGGCCTCCCTTGCCAGATGGCTTTGCCATCAGCCCTTGCCAAATGTTACCCACTTGCTCAAGTGACGTTGTGCTGAGCAGCCTGGTCATCACTGGTTATGTTCCAGCACTTATTGATTATCCTAAGAGTTCACATGCGATGCCATGATAAAGGGGGAAGACCCCAGGTGGATGTTTCTGCAATGAAAGAATCTACTTTTGTTATGCCATGTATGGGTTGAGATGGGGGACATACGGGAAGAAGAGAAGATGTAAGTGTCAGGGAGAAAAGGGGTGGAGTAACCAAGGAACAACTGGAAAATCACCCTACCCCCACCCCATTCCATTAGAACCTGATATTTTACAAGTCTCTGCTACTTTTAAAGTGATAGAAAGCCGACGCTGTTCAAATTGAGAACAGAGTTTAGTTGTCCTTCAAGTATTTCCTGATAAATTGGTTTTACTTATCCAGGGAGAAGGAACATTACCTGGGCATCTAGTCATCCCAGCCCGCATTTGCCCTTGTTTACCCAGCAACCTGCTGGGCGCAGCTGCTGGTGTTGAAGGGCAGCAACCAGGCGATAGAATCTCTCAAGTCTGGATTCCCAAGCCAGCTCCCTACCTCAGAAAGCCTCCCACCTGTGGCACTTGTTTAATCTCCCTGAATGTTAGTTTTTCCATTTGTAAAAAGGGGAACATGATATCTTTCAAGATTGTCTTCAGAATTAAATTTGATTGATGTATGTATGCCCTCTATAAGTGGCAATGATTTAGGTCCTCATTATTGTCATCATGGCTTTTATTTTTGAGCTCTTATGTGTTCAGAGTCTATATTTCTTTTATATCTGGCCCAATTTTAAAAATAGAATGTGGTTCTATATCCTTATATTAATGTAAATTAAAATTCTAGCATTATCTGCTTAACCCTCATCATGAAAGTAAATTTGACTGAAATCATTTCACATTAGTTGTATACATCAAGTTAGTAACAATGAAATCTTCAGATCAAATAAAAATAACTCCTGCCTTCGGTAGACAAATCAGTACTTTCCTTAATAAGTGTATATCTGGGGAATAAATTTTAGTTAAAATGGACCGTTCTTTATTATCACTGAACTCTGAAGAATTTAGGACCTGGAAGGACCCTTGGCAGAATCTGAGCTCAATGTTTACAAAAGGAAGAAATGGCTGCTTAGAGAGGGTTAGTGACTTGTGGACATCCAGACAGGTGCAGGGTGATATGGACAAGACCAGAGGGTGCTGTCCCCCATTCCCATTCGATGCATGTTCCAAGACATCGACTCCTGAGCTAAGAAAAAGACAAATAGTGATACTGGTCACTTGCCCTTAACATTTTGCTGTATGTTATCCCTTCAATTACCTGTGCGAACTCTGGTGGACGTCTCCCCTCTCTCACGCCCTCATGATCCATCCTAGCTCATCAACCTTACAACACCCAAGTTCTTCTCTGACCTCAAGTTCAAAGGCTTCGTAGATCTGCCTGTGGCAATTAAAGCCTCCCACACTGTATTCCCACAGTCTTATGAACGATTACAGATGTGGTTATTTCTGGGTAAAAATGCTCAGCCCTATGTCCCATGGCTCCCATGGAGAAGTGTTTGATGAGGACTGGCACCTAGTAGGTGAGCAAACCTTTCCTGACACCTGTTTTCTGTTCCTTTCCATGACTCCTAGTTTCTAACTCTTGATTCTGTTCTGTGTCAGAACAACGCAAAGGAAAAAGAATATTCATTAACATCCTCCCTAAAAAAGTAGTCAAAAGCTATTTTGAATGCCTTAGGTTCCAGGAAATAGATGTGTCTCTTTGTTCTTGTCTTGGTCCTGCTGGCAAAATGTCTTAACCCAGGATCAAGAGGCTGGTGATTGAAGGAAACAAAGGTGCTGCCCCCTGGGCTAGTGTGGGTGGAATCTGGGTGGGAGATGGGGGCAGGTAGGTCTCTCTGGAGGGTGAATTTCCAGCCTGTGGAAGCACGTTGGATGGTCTTATGAAATATCCTCATAGATTAGACATTTTAGATACCTCATTCCAAAGGTTTGCTTTTTATTGCCCAACTATTTGGCCAGAATTTTAGTTTTTTGGAAGCTCAATTTTGCTTGTATCTAATTACACTTTTTTTGTAACAAGCAACAAAAACCACAATAGCAAAAACAAACAAAAACACAAAAAAATCAACTCTAGATGGATCGAGAGATTATTTTTATGCCTTTTTAAAAGAGTACCAGCTCAATCATAAAAACAAACAAAACACACACACACACACACACACACACACACACACACACACACACACACACACCAAAAAAACAAAAAACGGAAGGTTTGCTTTCAAGATGACGTTATTTTCTGAGTTCCATCACCTGCTCTGGTGACCTCCAGAAGCTTGGAAGACTGACCTCAGAGGTCACCTAGGCATCCTTTATGAAAACCATTGATTTTATTTTAAATGAACTTCCTTGTATTATTATGAGGCGTTTCCCCCTGCTGATTTAGATGACATGCATTTTTTAAAGTGTTTCAATTTAAAATCTTTCTGGAAGACACATTGTACTTTGGGTTTGCTGCTTTGCTTCTCTGCTTGGTGAGTTTTCTGTGAAGAATGTCGTTGGCCCAAAGCCTAATGACGCAACTGAACTGCATACTCTACCGAGAAAAGAAGGGTCAGATCTCTGTGTGACCCACACGCCTCACATAGACACTGTTCAAAACCCAACCTCTCTGGCCTTGGAAATGGCTTTAAATTGATTCTTGGTGATGTGACCACCTGCTGCCATGCCCTGGAAAGAGGGTGAAGTCATTCATTCATCAAATATTAATTGATGCCATACACTGTGAAAGGACCTGGGAGTTCAAAACCAAAGCCATGTGGTTCCTGCCCTCCAGAACTTCAGGGTCTTGTAAACAGGCACATACCAGTCAGACCATGTAAAAGGCAGGTGCTCACACAGGTGAGGGGGTAATCGAGTCTGTGAATGAGCTTCCTTTCATTTATTCAGTAGACATTTTGATGTAAGGTTTAGGTTAAGATTTTTTGCATGGATGTGCCATTGCTCTAGTATCATCTGTTGAAAAGATTATTTTTCTTCCATTGAATTACTTTTTCTCCTTTGTCAGAAATCAGTTGGGCCTCTTTGTGTGGGTCCTTTCCTGGACCCCTACCCTGTTCCCTTGACCTAGGTGTCTGTCCCTCTTCCCATCCCATGTGGTCTTGATTACCGTGTCTACATAATAATCTGGGTCGTCAGGTAGAGTGATTTTGTTCCCTTTATTTTTCATTTTCAAAATTCTTTTAGCTAAATAGGTCCTGTGCTTGACCAATAAACTTTATTTTTTAATTGAATTTATTGGGGTGATGTTTAATAAAATTATATAGGTTGCAGGTGTACAATCTATAATATATCATCTGTATTTGTATTGTGTGTGAAGGTCAAGTCTCCTTCTATCATTTTCCCCCCTTTACCCTCTTCTCCCTCCCCTAATCTCCTTTCCCACCAGTAATCACCATACTGTTTGTGTCTATAAATTTGTTGGGTTTTGTTGCTTAATTCCTCACCCTTTTTTTTACCCTGTCCCACAACTTCTCTCCCCTCTGACAGATGTCAGTCTGTTCTCTGTATCTATGAGTCTGTTTCTATTTTCGTTTGTTAGTTTACTTTGTTCATTAGATTCTACATATAAGTGAAATCATATGGTATTTGTCTTTTTCAGATGGCTTATTCACATAGCATAATGCTCTCTAGGTCCATCCATTCTGTCACAAAAGAAAAGATTTCCTTCTTTTTTATGGCCATGTAGTATTCCATGGTGTAAATGTAGCACAGCTTTTTTATCCTTTCATCTACTGATGGGCACTTAGTCTGTTTCCAGATCTTGGCTATTATAAATAACACTGCAATGAACATAGGGGTGCATATATTCTTTTGAATCCATTTTTGGGGATTCTTTGGATATATTCCCAGAAGTGGGATCACTGGGTTGTAAGACAGTTCTATTTTTAATTTTTTTGAGGTTACTCCATACTGCTCTCCATAGTGGCTGCACCAATTGTCCAGAATAAGCTTGTCTACATCTACACAGCACCTGGCTGAAATTTTGGAATTGTATTTGACCTATAGATCAATTGGCGTCTTTACTTTGTTGAGTCTTCCCATCCATGAACATGATGTGCCTCTCCATTTATTTAGGTCTTCTTTGATTTCTTCCTCCTGCAGAAAACAATCCTGTAAAAAAAAAAAAAAGAATACAATCCTGTAATATTTTGTTATATTTCTACATAAGTATTTTTTTTCTTTTGGGAAACATGAAAGCAAATGATATGGTTTTAAATCTGTTTCCATATGCTTTTTGTTAGTATAGAGCTTATTTTTTGCTCTTCCCTTTAAAAAGAATCTGTCATCAGGTGGAAGATTGTTCCTTGCGATGTACAGAATCACTAAGAGTATCACAGGTCCTAGAATTGCAATTTCCCAAACATGATTTCAGTCCTGATTTTCTGGAATCTTCTCCTGGGTAGGGGTTAGACCACCTCTGCAACCTTGGAAACTTGTGATGTTTGGTTGAGACTCATTGGGACTTCATGTGTAGGGGACAGCAGGGGAGCCTGATATCTAGAGAAAAAGATTTTGTTGATAGCCAGATGGCTACACTGCTCTTTGCATTAGCTATTTTTGTCTTTTCAGATGTGTCTAGAATTAGGCAGCTGGCCATTGATGACAGGGCATTGGCACATGGTTTAGCTTGAATAGCAATATGAAGCCAAAAACTGTGACTCTATTTCTTATTGTATAACTAACTGACATTATAAAAAGAGTGTTCCACACTTGGTATTGTTAGGGTGATCATGCTTCCAGACCCCAAACTGGGCTTATATTTGAGTAAATGGGCTCTGAGTTATTATTTGTTGAAATGAAAATCACATATATGTTGAGATGTGTGTGTTGAGATGTGAGCCTAGAAGTACAGGAGAATTATCAGGAAACACTGTGTTATGGGTTTTATTGTGCAAATTTAGCAGATGATAAAGTCTTAGCCAGAAAAAGATGCTGCTTTCAAAGTAGTAAAGATCAGCTCATAGCTCTAAGAAAACATGTGGGGAAAAATACTGAAGGCAAAGTAAACATAAGAAAAGTGACTAAATAATGCAAAATGGTAAAAAGTGATCTTCCCCTATATTGGCATATTCCAAGGGTCTCAAACTTGAACAGGCATCAGAATCACCTGGAGGACTTATTAAACACAGATTATTGGGCACCACCCCCAAACTCTCTGAGAATTTGCATTTCTAACACCTTCCCTTGTGATGTGGATGCTGCTGGTCCCTGGGGCCCCACCTTGAGATCTATTCCTAACTCCACTGAAGGCTAAAAAAATTAGGGTTGTTAGCTATTACCAGAAAATTATTGAAGACTGTCCTCAAGTCTATAGTTTTGATGATCAAACTCCTAGATTTCACTCTTGGGTCTACACTGGACAAGAGGAAACATGAAAGCAGGGAAGATTGCTGTTGTACCCACAGAAGACATTAAGTACTAGCGGGATAGTGCACTGGGATGGTCCAACAATGGAAGGCTTTTCTATACCCAGAGTCCTCATAAAGAAAATAGGCCATAGGCCTTCCTTTGCCCCATTTAGAAGTACTCCTGTCTAAAGGTAAGCAATTGCGTTTCTAAAACTACAGGATATGCCACAAAGTGTAGATTAATTCTTTCCAATTTCTAAGTCTACTGAGTGTCGTCATTGAATTCTTCAATTATATGGATGTTTGAGAATTACTGCTCCTTCCTTCTATTTCCATACTCTGAAGTGAGTGTGTTAATGGGATTTCCTAAATCCACCATCAAATTCTGAGCTCTCACCTGACTAGAGTGAAAGTCAGTTCTGTGGTCTAGTAGATTTGACTCCTTGTGAGTCATAGGATAATGACCAATCGAAGCCTCTTAGAGACCTAGAGTCAAAAAGACTGATTAGCTTATTTCAACAGCTTACTTTCAAGCGTATTTGAATCATTTTTGTGTTGCATGCTTTAATATCCTAAGGAACTGTCATAAGCACTAGAAACACCAGAAAAGGTGTGATTGAACAGCCCCCTCCTTGGTTCTTGTAGGAAGGAATTCAAATGAGTGACTCCAAGCAATTGCATTATAATAAAGCCAATTTATTAAAAAGTAAAGCAAGTAAGTTTATTAAAGAAGCAAGGCAAGCAAATCTATTAAACTACATCTGGCCTAGAGCTAACCTGAGAAGTGAGCCTAGTGGGGGTTCAAGAGGTAATATACCCTTCTGTCTATAGGTTTTTAAATTCCTCTGCCAGATATCTTGGTACAGATTAACTCTCAAGGTCTTCCTTTTGCTCTGTTACAGCTTTCCCAGAATTTATGAGAAATATTTGGCTGTTTTATCTTGACTAGCCCTGAGACTGCTGGCTTCTCTGTTTAAACAGTGAAGTGAACACTCCCTCTTCTCTCCTACATCCCCCAAACGGCTGACTTCTTTGAGATAAATCTCTCCCTCTTCCGTCCCCCTTCCTCTCTCCTGCCTTAGCAGTTCCAGGGTGACTTACACCATGCTTTCTATGGTTAGGGAGAAGAAGCATCGAAACTCCCTTTCTTTTTTTTCTTTTTTAAAATATATTTTATTGATTTTTTACAGAGAGGAAGGGAGAGGGATAGAGAGTTAGAAACATCGATGAGAGAGAAACATCGATCAGCTGCCTCCTGCACACCCCCAACTGGGGATGTGCCTGCAACCAAGGTACATGCCCTTGACCAGAATCGAACCTGGGACCCTCCAGTCCCCAGGCCGACGCTCTATCCACTGAGGCAAACCGGCCAGGGAAAAACTCCCTTTCTTGCTTGCATTCTTTGGGTAGAGAGGTAGTAGCCATTTGTTCTCAAGAGTCCTTGGTTGGGAAAGATAAGATTTTACTGCAAACTAGCTGCCAGCTGCCCAAACTGTTGTTTAATTTTCTTGTCTCAGTTTCCCTATTCCTCTTGTCCAGGAATTTGCCTAGCTCCTCAGTATCCTGTAACAGAACTAGTGTTCTACCAAACAAATCTTGGGAAGCCTCTGTGGCCAGTGGATCTTGAGCTAATACTGTAGAAATCAACCCTTAGATGACAGAGTCCCCAAAAGGGACAGAGGAGCTTCTCAGGGCCTCTGAAACCTCAGGTCAGTGGCCTTGTTGCCTGCTTTATGATCAAGCCTGGGCCCACAGATGTGACTCATGCAAGAAGAATTAATTACTAGGCAGAAAGGTGAGGCGATCCTTAAGATGAAGCGGGAGCCTGTGGGTGTCCCAAGTGGGTGATTTTTATAATTCACTGAATGACTTCACGGTTTGCAGTCAGGGCATCTACCCAGGGAGAAGAAGCAGACATAATCGCAAGTTTAGATATACATGGCCCCAATAGCAATGTTGGAAGTTACCTTCTTTATTTAAGTTTGTTTGTTCTCCTTCTCCTACTGAGGGACCTCAGGAATGTTCCCTGGAGAGGTGTCAAAGGAAGCACATGATGTCCCTGGGAAAATACTAGTGAGCAAGGAGAATGTCGATGGGAAGATGGGTCTCCCTGGCTCATGTCTTCCAAGAGAGGCTCTATTTGAAAATAGGGATAGGTCCTTTGCTAAATATTCTCACCGGGTGAGACAGAGTTAAATTTAGCTAAACTGAAAATATGTGATTTAATAAGACTAAAGGTATCTAGTAAGGAAATAAACAGTAGGAGCCTGACGTTTTCCTATAGAAACAGAAATAAACAATAACAAGGAAGTGGTCACATGTCCTCCCTCTCTCATACCCAGAGGTGCTATATAAGGGCTCCCCCAGCAGAAGGGGCATCAGACCTCCCTCACCTCCTGACTATCACTCCTCACCTCTCCTGAATCCTCTCTACTGACACCATGGGTTGCTGTGGTTGTGGTGGCTGCGGTGGTGGCTGCGGTGGTGGCTGTGGTGGCTGTGGCTGTGGTGGTTGTGGTGGCTGTGGTGGCTGCACCACCTGCAGATGCTACCGGGTCGGCTGCTGCTCCAGCTGCTGCCCCTGTTGCCGTGGCTGCTGTGGGGGCTGCTGCAGTGTTCCTGTGGTCTGCTGCTGCCGCCGCTCCTGTGGCTGTGGCTCCTGTGGCTGTGGCTCCTGTGGCTGTGGCTGTGGCTGTGGGAAGGGCTGCTGTCAGCAGAAGTGCTGCCAGTGTAAGTGCTGCTGCCAGAGGCAATGCTGCTGCTAGGCAGCGGCTGAAATTCACCCGGCCCAGCAGCTGAGGGAGGCCACACTCTCTCCTGCTGGTAAGACTTTGCTTCGGCCCATTCTGTCTACTTTTTCCTTGGAGCCCTCTCTCACGAGCTTTCCCCCTCATGCTTCCTGTGCCTCAGGCTTTGTCTTCCTGGGATCTCCCTTTGCTCTCACTCTGCACAAAGTTGCCCCAACCACATAGCGTGAAACAAATATGCGACCAAGGAACTGATGCTCCCTGAGCAAAGTCAGAGTCTCCTGGGAACCCTCATGCTAGTAGTTTCTCTGCTTGTACTGTCCAATTTTTTTTATAAATAACTGCTGCCTGGATTTGGCCATGTGGAGTTTTCTGCCTGTGTGCAGGCATTTTCTACTCCTCTGTCAACATTTGCTGTTTACAATTTGCTAATAAAATGACTTAGTGCATGATCAAACTCTCCATCAGTCACACGTGGTATCATTTCCTTTGTTGGCTGCTCCCGCCACTGCACCGGGAACCCCGTCCTGGCTCCCCCACTGCTGTGCTCTCCTGCAGCCGGTGGGGGGCCTGGGCCCTGCGTCCAGGGCCGTTTATTAGCGAGAGGGACAGCCCTCTTGGCTGCTGCCCCCAAATGACATTTTGCCTGAGGGATCCCTGTACTCACCCAAGGATTTTCGAGGGTGGGGTGAAGGTGATGGGGGTTGGTGGTAGTGCTGGGGTTTTGTTTCCTGAAGCAACCAAAACATGAAAAATGGGGCCCCAAGGGAAAAAAAAAGAATATGTGCCAGAGAAGCCTGGGCTATTATGGAAACACAGAAAGGGTACCTGAGTCAGGCTTTGTGTAGGGGGAGAGGGTAGAAATCTCAGGGGATGGTGACACTTGGGCCAAGTCATGAAGGACGAAGGCTACCTCTGGGACAAGGGTGTGTCAGGGAGCATTTGAGGGAAGGCCATCGCAGGCAGAGGTGACTCTGTGTGCAACGACCAGAGGGGAGAGGCAGTGTGACCAGTGGGGACAGCTAAGCTCAAACTGAGTTGAGTGTGAGGGGATAGCGTGATAAGAGATGAGGCTGGAGAGGTGAGCGAAGTCCAGATGCAGAAAGTTGCATTCAAGTATTTGGATGCTTTATTCCACACTAAGAAAAATTCTTTGAAGGATTTTGATGGGTGAATGATGCCCTTTGTAGAAAATGTCAGTCTGGCAGCACAGGGAGAATGGGCTGGAGGGAGGTAAGTCCAGAGGCAGAAAATCAGACAAGACACTGCTGGGGGGATCTGGGCCCTGGGGATGGGGGCCTGAACCACAGTGGAGAGATTCAAGAACGGTTTATTTTTAGTATATTTTTTATTGATTTCAGAGAGGAAGGAAGAGGGAGAGAGGGATAGAAACATAAATGATGAGAATCATTGATCAGCTGCCTCCTGCACACCCCACACTGTGGATGGAGCCTACAACCTGGGCATGTGCTCTGATTGGGAATCGAACTGTGACCTTCTGGTTCATAGGTCGATGCTTGCCACTGAGCCACACTGTCTGGGCCAAGAACAGTTTCGATGTAGAGTGGGATTCAAGGAGAATTCAAGAACGATGGTTCCAGCTTACACAAGTGGGTGGGTGATGGATGGTGGCGATCTAACTTGGACCGGTGGGGAACAGGGTGAATGAATCATTTGGTCACCCACTGAGATGGTGATGATGATAGCAGCAGCTCAGATGGCCAGCAAGCATCATCCCATTTAGTCCTCCCAACGATGTAAGAGGCAGGCACTAACATCATCTCCACTAGCTACTTCAGGTATCAAAGTTGTGAAGAGAAGTATCAGCCACTACACGGTGGGGCCAGGATTCAGATCCAGTCTCCTGGACACGAAAGCTTGCTTTCTTAGCTCCCAGACTGCAGGCTGTAGAGGAGGAGTGGGGTCGGGAGTGAGCCTCGCTCATCTTTGTGGCCTTTCGGACCTTGGCACGGGATTCATGGTGGAGCTTCCCAGAAATATTTTGTGCAGTGAATATAACTGAAAATCTGCTCCACGGGGAATGGGACCTTTGGATTCCCTACTATTAACCGCAGGTCTCTTTCCTCCTGCTACGATCTTCACTAGATGAGAGGTAGAGTCGTGTTTATATCTGCAGAATCGTGGCACCATTAAAATTCTTAGTTGGTGCTAAACTGTATCAAATTTTGTCAAGAAGCAGCAGGGCTGGGACCAGGGGAGGACAAATCAGGCAAGTGCAGAGTCCAGTCCTGTCTTTATGTAAAAATTTGATATTTGGCTCATCATGGATATTTTGCCTTTTTAAAATATATTATTTATCTTGAGAACTTGAGTGTTTTGGTGCCACCTTAAATTTTGCAACCCAGGCAAGTGCTTCATTCATTCCATCCTAGTCCTGGCCAGGGGGAGAAGTATTACATCGATCCAAATACACCCTCATCCCAACCCCCACCCCTAACCCCAACCCCAACTGTTATTTCTGTGCTGGTTTAAGTAGATTGTCTACATGGAATCATATTCATTTGTTGGAAAGAATGACTACTTCAAATTGGTTAGTCTCACACCCTGACATGGCTTCTGTGAGCCCAAGGACTGGTAAACAAACAGGTAGCTCACCTAACACTTACGGAAACAAAACCAGATTCCACTTAAGGAGCGAAGTCAAGTGTAAAAGTTCATCGAAGCTGTGGCTCATTAGGGCTGAGAGAGAGAACAAAGGTGTCGAACTCCTTTGCATTGCAGCTTATCACAGTGAATCAGGTCTAAAACAACGTGCTTGCACTCAAAAATTGCCTTTCAAACTAAAAGTTCTACAGGAAATAGGCCAGTGTTTGGGAGACTTTTCTATAAAGAACCAGATAGTAAGAACCCTATGATTTTGCTCATATGTGGGATATAAAACAAAAAGCAACAAATGAACTAACAAAACAAACAAACAACAAATCTCATAGGGCCCTAGCTGGTTGCTCAATGGTTTGAGCATAGGCCCACAGACTGTAGGGTCATGGGTTTAATTCCGGGTCAAGGGCACCTACCTCGATTGTAGGCCCGATCCCTGGTCCCAGTCGGGGTGCGTGTGGGAGGCAACCCATCGATGTGTCTCTCTCACATCGATGCTTCTCTCACTCTCTCTCTCCCTCCCTCCCATTCTCTCTAAAAATCAGTAGAAAAAATACCCTCAGTGGACGATTAACAAAAACAAAACAAAACAAAAACCTCAAGTAAAACAACAGAGGGAAAGGAGTTGGGGAAGCTGAAGAGGGTAAAGAAGGTCAAATACATGGTGGCAGAAGGCGACTAGACTTCGGGTGGTGAACTCAATAGTGTAGACAGATGTGTTATAAAGCTGTACACCTGAAATTTATGTCATGTTATTAACCAACGGTACTCCAACACATTAAAAAAAACAACAACAGATAGTTAATGCTTTCTGCTTTGCAGACCATGATCTCTGTTGCAACCACTCAGTCCAGCCATTAAGACTTGAAACAACTATAGACAACACGTAAATGCGTGAGTGGCTTTGTTTCAATAAAACCTCATTTACAAAATGAGGTGGCAGGCCAAAAAGTGGGCCTTAGTTTGTTGATCCCTGATCTAGACATTGAACTTTGCAGGACTGGCTCCAGGATCAGGCTGCTGTGCTTGTTTTCTGACTCTCCAATTTCTCTGTGACCTTAGACAATGAATGTTCCTGTATCCTACTTTTTCTTCATCAGTAAAATAGGAGTATTAACAGTCTCTTCATTGGGAGATTATTGCAGGAATTAATGAAAATGATACACGTAAAATACTTAGAATTATGCCTGGAACATTGTAATAGCCCCAAAATATTGATTGGTACACGGAACCAGAGGAGGGTGAAGCATTATGGAGGAAGTACTTGTAGAATGGATTTGATTTTCTCTGCAAATGGAAAAAACACACCTTTGTGCTTGAGTGTGCTGGTCGGCCCCAATCTCAGCAAGACCATGCAGGGAATGTGAGCCCCTTCAGGGAGTGGGCTTTTTCCTCGTTCCTCAGGGTTTAGGTCAGATCCCATCTCTGGGGTCCTGCGACTGCTCTCTCCCAGGACCCAGGACCCCTTCCCAAATCTCTAACAAAACCCTTTGACATTGGACCAAGAGCATCTGCTCAGTTTTCCGTCAGCCCATGAGATGATTAGAGCACAGGCAGGAACCCTGTCTCAGTCACTTTTGTAGATGAGCCTCCCTCCCCCACCAAGGCCAGTGCTCAGAATGGCAAAGCTGAATGCAACATGATTTGGTTGTCGGTCAGCTGCCTTGTGTTTCTGCTGTCAACTGTGGTAGCCTTGAAGGACTACCTTCATTGTATTCATTAGTGTAACGTATTGTGATGAATAAGAATTTTAATAAGAGCCCAGCCAGAGTAGCTCAGTTGGTTGAGAGTCATCTTATGCACTAAAAGGTTGCTGTTTGATTCCCAGTCAGGGTACATACCTGGGATGTGGGTTCTATCCCAGGTCGGGGCACGTATAGAAGGCAACCTATTGATGTCTCTTCTCTCTCTCTCTCTCTCTCTCTCTCTCTCTCTCTCTCTCTTCCTCTGTCCTTGGGTAAGAATTAAAAAAATAATTTCAATTTTTAATGAGGATTATATTTCCAACCTATAGGCATTTAACTGGTCTCTCTTTAGGTTTTCTTTAACATATCCTATGAGCTGCTGCCAGACACATCTTCCTAAAAAACCATTTTACCATGCTATATAATTCACCTGCAAAAGAGTTATCAAGGTCTCCACTCCCTAAAGTTCATAACTAGTTTCAACTTTTATTTCCAGCTTAAACACCTGCTAGCTCCCTTGAATAAACTTTCCACTGTATGTAATTCTGCTTTTCTTTCTGTCTCCTGAATAATTCTTGCATTTTCCCTTACAACGTGTAGCCTAACTTGAAATACTAGTAATAGCCAATATTTACTGCCCACTTATTGTGTCCCAAGCTCTATTCTAAGTGTTCCATTTCACAATAACCCTAGATTATAGGTATTATTATTTCAGGAGCTCGAGGTACAGAGGGATCAGGTCACATAGCTGGAGGTGAAGGAAGGAGGCAACTCAAGCAGGATGATGGCAGATGGCGCGCTCCACCCTTCACGCTTCCTCCACCCTCTGCATGTTCAGTTCCCATTCATGCTGCAGCTCAAGCCCTGCCTTCTACATAAAGCTGTCCTTTTTTCACTACCTCATTGGAAGCAATTTGGAACTCTGAGAACCTTTGTAAACCTTAATATTCACTTGGAACTTAATCAGCCAGTACCTTGAGTCAACTCTTATTGGACTATCAAGTCTTTTCCTGTCCTTAATTTAATCAATTATTTTTTTCTCTCATCTCTCTTAATAGTTTGAAGTTGCTTAGACGTACACTTCTTTGTATTGCCCACACTGCCTGGCACATAAAATGTGTTCAACAAGTATTTGTTGATTTGATTTGCATCTGCTCGCGTGTTTATCTTTAGCAATAGAACTATAAGCAGGAAGTTAATTGATAGATGCGCTAAATAGTGCCCTCTATTTAGGACAGCAACACCTGTTTATTTTTAACTGGCATGCTTACACAATTGAGCCATGCTTTACGTAGGAATTTATGCTACTGACAAATGGGTGGCACATTGGTTTCCTATGAGCTGGTTGCACAGGCTGGGAGCCAGGATTGTTGTCTACCTCTACAGGCTACAGACAAGCTGGCAGCCCTGGATGTGGGTGAATCTGAGTGCAGACACACTTTGAATGAGTTCTACCCAGATGTGCACCAGCATCTGGCCTAAGATTAAGGACACTCTGTAATGACCCTGATAACCAGGATCCCCTCTCCTCTGAGTCAGAGTCCTAACCTGTGTCACAGGATGGACAAATGCCCAGCACCTCTGCCTCGGGGCGATGACATGTTATGACCTGGGATCATCTTCCCCTTTCGATTTTCAAAACGTCCTCTTCTGTCTGAAGGGATGTTCTACAGCTTAGTAAATGGGTATACGTGGTGGAGGAATGAAAAATCTTTGTCCTGGGCTGCTACAACTGAGACATGTAAAAGTAGCCAGGGGAACTGTGATCTTGCTCAGATTTTTACAATTACAAAAAAAAAAAAAAAGGAATTAAGAGTTGTTTCCTTTTCTAGTTTAAAGATGGCTTTAAAAAGATAAGTCTAAGCTAAATTTACAAGGTTTTCAAGTCAAACAGACGCATTAAGGAAGTACACAAAAGGCCATGTGAGATGCTACTATGGATATTTGCATCCACAACAGGGAAGTGGCCTTGAGTCTTGGGTCAATAATCTCCCCCAGAGGTGGTATATAAGAGAGTTGTTTCCTTTTCTAGTTTAAAGATGGCTTTAAAAAGATAAGTCTAAGCTAAATTTACAAGGTTTTCAAGTCAAACAGACGCATTAAGGAAGTACACAAAAGGCCATGTGAGATGCTACTATGGATATTTGCATCCACAACAGGGAAGTGGCCTTGAGTCTTGGGTCAATAATCTCCCCCAGAGGTGGTATATAAGGGCTCCCCCAGCAGAAGGGGCATCAAACCTATCTTAACTCCTGAATCTCCCTGCTCACCTTCTCCTGAGTCCTCTCTACTGACACCATGGGGTGCTGTGGTTGTGGAGGCTGCGGTGGCGGCTGTGGTGGTCGCTGTGGTGGCTGTGGTGGCTGTGGTGGCTGTGGTGGCTGTGGCGGCTGTGGTGGCTGTGGCGGCTGCACCACCTGCAGATGCTACAGGGTTGGCTGCTGCTCCAACTGCTGCCCCTGTTGCTGTGGCTGCTGCGGGGGCTGCTGCAGCGTCCCTGTGGTCTGCTGCTGCCGCCGCTCCTGCGGCTGTGGATCCTGTGGCTGTGGCTCCTGTGGCTGTGGCTGTGGCTGTGGGAAGGGCTGTTGTCAGCAGAAGTGCTGCCAGTGTAAGTGCTGCTGCCAGAAGCAATGCTGCTGCTAGGCGGCCGGCAGAGGCTCTGTCTCTGGGCAGCAGAGGCGGAGGGCTTTCCTCCACTCTGTCCACCTGCCAGACCTGCTATCACCCGCTATTCTGGGACTTAGCTCTTGGCCTGTGACTTTGGTCCTGAATCTGGGTTCCTATCTTTTCTGCTTTCTGTGCTTTTAATTTTCCTACCCAAAAAGTTTCCGGTCGAATAGTTAAGAACCAAAACAAAGGCACGAGTATGGCCTTATTTCTAAAGAAAAGCTGACATTTCTGAGCTTAATCCAATAGGGTCTCCATTCCCAATATCCTTTACCTGTATCTGATTATTTCCTCCCATTTATGTTTTTTTTAATCTCTGTCCCCTTTTCCACTTGTATTCTTATTTGTCAACAGCTGTTTTTTAAGTCTCCAAATAAAATAAAATAATCATTAAAAGTTTCCCCTTGTCTTTATATTTGTTTGACCATATCCTACCTCCTGGAAAATCTTAATCTCCCTTAAAAGGCCTTGGTGGTGGGTAGTAATAGTGAGCAAGGTCCATGCGGATACTTCTCCTGTCCCTGCACCCCAGTTATCCACACAAACAGAACACCTAAAGTATGACTTTTATCTACAGTTTGGATTCTATTTTGAGGCAAGAGTTCCATTTACAGATAGACAAATTCTCCTAATTTATTAAGAATCTTAGAAGGGCCCTAGCCAGTCTGACTCAGAGGATAGAGCGCTGGCCTTCGAACTAAAGGATCCAGGGTTCGATTCTAGTCAAGGGCACATGCCTGGGTTGGGGGCTCAATCCCCCCGAGTAGGGGGTGGGCAGGAGGCAGCCAATCAATGATTCTCCCTCATCATTGAAGTTTCTGTCTCTCTCTCCTTCTCCCTTCTTCTCTGAAATCAATAAAAATATATTAAAAAAAAGAATCTCAGAAGGAAGAGGGGTGGGGGTTGGGAGGAGATTAACCAAAGATCTTATATGCATATATGCATTACCTATGGGCATAGACAATAGTGTGCTGAGGGCCTGGGGCAGGGCAGGAACGGAAGGGGGACATCTGTAATACTCTCAACAATAAAGATCAAAAGTAAATAAATAAATAAAAGACAACCCTAAAAAAATCCTGTTTTAGTCACAAAGAACACATTTAAATACATTTTCAGAAACAAGCCTACTACCAAGATAAGGATGACTACATTGATTTTTTATTTCCATCCACTGGAGCCATTACCTCTTTGCTCAGAGGGCAGAGTTCCACCTCTGCATCCATGCAGCCTTTTATTTTTTCCTCTAAATCCAGCCAGCAGTGCCCATTAGAGCTTTGGTGTTGCTAGTTTAGCTTTTACATGAGGCTGTGCTAAATGAGTGATCAGCAGTGGACATGGCCTTTACCAGCCTCAGGCTTCACTGGTTCTTTCCAAGTGAATTGCTGTTTGCTTTTCTGTCTGAATTAATATAGGCTTGAGTGGGATATTGTTAAGGCTTAGGATTTCCCTCAGATTCATTTCAGATCTTACTCAATAACTTAAACCATGTTTTCATTTATTTCTTCCCAAGCCTAGAGGGACCTTGAGCAGCCCTTATCTAATCTGTGCCTTTTTGACAGACTGGGATTGTCCATTCCTGATAGGAAAACCATTAGATAGGAAGACCTATTTCTTTTCTACCTAGAAAGGAAACTCAACTTCAGTTAATCCTCAACAACTATCACTCACTTTGAAAATACAAATTGAAATACAAATGGTATTTGATAATTGAGACCATGAGTAGTATTTAGGACATAAAAATTTTAGAAGACTCTTTACTTTTGCTGACACATGTTCCCATTGAGAAACACCTAGACATAAAGGCAGGCCTTTGGGAGACGTTGGCTGTGCTCAGATCATTAGGATCCAAGGGTGAATGTGACCCCTGCCATGGGTGTTTCCATCAGAGGTGGGAAGATAGCTCTTGCAAACATTCAGAATGACGTCATGGAAGTGAATATGTGGCTCCTTGTTCCCCGTAGACTTTTTGGTGTATGTTCTCTCCATCATATCTGGTTTATTTTGGACTAGAGGCAGAGAGTGGTAGAGGTGCTATCACTGCAAAGTGAAGGCCAGCCATCCCTGTCTTTGCAGTAAGTTTCTGCATACCTTCATCACAAGGAGCCAGTTTTCAGAGGGACTAATTCCTGAAAAGGAAACATGGTCACAATTAAAAATATATTCTTGTTGTTCAACTGAACTCAGCAAATCTTTTTCATTTTCAATCTGATAATGTTCTTGCTTAGTTTTCAAATCCTTATATGCCCTCCTATAAATATCCCACAGTAAGGGATATAGAACAGGTTTAGGCCAATTACTAGGATAACCTAAAGGAAGACCCAAAATGAAATCAGATTACAGAGAGGAAGCTACAACCATTCACCAACTGACATGAGA
>NW_005371173.1:8412630-8413826 GCF_000412655.1 Myotis brandtii
TGCTGCCGCCGCTCCTGTGGCTGTGGCTCCTGTGGCTGTGGCTCCTGTGGCTGTGGCTGTGGCTGTGGGAAGGGCTGTTGTCAGCAGAAGTGCTGCCAGTGTAAGTGTTGCTGCCAGAAGCAATGCTGCTGCTAGGCGGCCGGCAGAGCCTCTGTTTCTGGGCAGCAGAGGTGGAGGCCTTTCCTCCACTCTGTCCACCTGCCCGACCTGCTATCACCCGCTATTCTGGGACTTAGCTCTTGGCCTGTGACTTTGGTCCTGAATGTGGGTTCCTATCTTTTCTGATTTGCGTGATTTTAATTTTCCTACCCCAAAAGTTTCCGGTCGAATAGTTAAGAACCAAAACAAAGACACAAGTATGGCCTTGTTTCTAAAGAAAAGGTGACGTCACTGAGCTTAATCCAATAGGGTCTCCATTCCCAATATTCTTTACCTGTATCTGATTATTTCCTCCCATTTATGTTTTTTTAAATCTCTGTCCCCTTTCCCACTTGTATTCTTATTTGTCAACAGCTGTTTTTTAAATTTCCAAATAAATTAAAATAATCATTAAAAGTTTCCCTTTGCCTTTATTTTTGTTTGACCATATCCTACCTCCTGGAATATCTTAATCTTCCTTAAAGGCCTTGGTGGTGGGTAGTAATAGTGAGCAAGGTCCATGCGGATACTTCTGTCTCCACACAAACAGAACACCTAAAGTATGACTTTTATCTACAGTTGTTATGGGTTCACTCAGCGAGATAGACCACCGACTCAGAATTTAAATTTAAGAGCCTTTATTAAGCTGGCCAGCTGACTACAGTTACAGCATCCTGCCGAAGCAGAGGATGAACTGCAGCCCAGACTACAGGAATTACAGCATTTTATTATTAAATTTTGTGGCGGCCCAGAGAAAAATGTGTCTTTCAAATTCTGGGCACCCCAATATGGAGGAAACTCTCTTTATTTATACTTTTTCCAGTCCTTTGTTTCCCAAATTTGGAATGAGACTTCCGGGCCTTCTGAGAAAGAAGGCCTGCGTGCTGGGAAGGGGCCATGAGACCATATCTCAAGGCCTGGCCTGATGTCAGTACCTTCCTATCTATGTGTTTTAGGAACCTCCTGTCCCTGCACCCCAGTTATCCACACAAACAGAACATCCAGATATGCAGCCCAGCACACAGTTTGGATTCTATTTTGAGGCAAGAGTTCCATTT
>NW_005371174.1:0-782 GCF_000412655.1 Myotis brandtii
TCAGCCCAGAAAATAAAACCACCCCTTCCGGCCTCTTTCCCAAGGCACCTGCGGAGGGGTCACTTCATGAACCAGTTTTGTCTGGAATCCTAACATTTGACAAGCACGAGGAGGCCACCTGTGTTGTTGTGGAGCGTTCTCTCTCGAAAATCAGTGCCTGCGAGCAAGGGCCCCGCTCAGAGGACATGAGGCGGCTGAGGTGCTGAGGCTCGACTCTGGGGCTGACATTCCGGCCCCGTCGCCCGGAAGCCATGTCTCCATCCCTCCCTCCACCCTGGGCTCAGCTCCCAAACCGCCATGGTTTTGTTACTGTCGGTGGGATTCGCAAAAGGCACCACCAACTCCTCCATTCCACCGTCAACTGTCAACGGCTGCTGCAAAGGGCACCAACTCCCGCATTCCATCCACCTCCAACTGTCAACGGCTCCCTCAAAGGGCACCAACTCCTCCATGTGTCCAGGCCAATGGTCTGGCAGGGTTGGGCAGCAGGCAGGCAAGGACAATGCTGCACTTGACCCTCCCTGCAGGCCCCTGAGGGTCCCCAGCTGTTACCCTACAGGGGTGTGGTGTGGGGGAGACAGACCCCTTTTATCCTTCCAGACTCCATCCTGACCCCCAAGTAAAAAGATCCTTGGGAGGCTCAAGGGCTGCCTAGGGGATTCTGAAGAGGAAGTGGGAGAAGAAAAATACAACTTTCATTCCAATTGATTTGTATTTTACTCTTTCAATTTTTAATTTATTGTGTTTTTTTTTTTCAAATAAGCAGCACATTCATATGCTTT
>NW_005371175.1:0-933 GCF_000412655.1 Myotis brandtii
AGTATTTTCTTACAATCCTTTGTATTTCTGTAGTATCGGTGATTACTTCTCCACTTTCGTTTTTGATTTTATTTATTTGGGTACTCTTTGTTTCTTGATTAGTCTGGCTAATGGAGTCTCAATTTGATTTATCCTTTCAAAAAAACAGCTCTTGGTTTCATTGATTTTTTTTTAGTGTCTATGTTATTCATTTCTGCTCTGATCTTTAATATTTCCTTCCTTCTACTTACTCTGGGCTTTTCTTGTTGTTCTCCTTCCAATTCTTTAAGTTGTAGGGTTAAATAGTTTATTGCTAATTTTTCTTGCTTTTTGGGGTATGCCTGTAGTGCTATGAACTTCCCTCTCAGGACTGCTTTTGCTGTGTCCCAGAGATTTTGGATTGTTGTGTGTTCATTTTCATTTGTTTCCAGAAATTTTTTTACTTCTTTCTTGATCTCATTGGTAACCCATTCATTGTTTAATAACATGCTATTTAGCCTCCATGTGTTTGAATATTTTTGGGTGTTTTTACTGCAGTTGATTTCTAATTTCATTCCACTGTGATCTGAGATGCTTGATATGATTTCAATTTTCTTGAACTTGTAGAGACTTGTTTTATGTCCTAACATGTGGTCTATCTTTGTGAATGATCGGTGTGCACTTGAGAAGAATATATATTCTGCTGCATTGGGGTGAAATGTTCTCTAAATGTTAATTAAATCCATCTGATCCACTGTGTCCATTAGAGTCTCTGTTTCCTTGTTAAATTTTTGTCTGGAAGATCTATCCAATGAAGTCTATATATATTTAGGTGCTCCTATATTGGGTGCATGTATGTTTACCAGAGTTATAGCCTCTTGTTGGATTGATCCCTTTAGTATTATGTAGTGACCTTTGTTCTCTCTTGTGATGGCCTTCATTTTTTTAAAAATAAATCTTTATTGTTCAGATTAT
>NW_005371176.1:0-2012 GCF_000412655.1 Myotis brandtii
AGCAACAAAGGCCCATCAGACCACTCACAGAGGAGCTAAGCGAGGGCCAAGGTCACGACCCCACCCTCACCCTGACACAAGTCCGCCTGAGGCTGGGACTGAGCAGGCGGCCAACACACAGTCTCCTTCGGGCTCACGGGCGGCCTGGTGCACTGAGTCAGGGTCCCTGCTTCCTGTGCAATCCGCTCAGACCTGTTCCTGCTGTCCAGGTTCCTCTAGATCAGCGGTTCTCAACCTGGGGGTCGAACGACCCTTTCACAGGGGTCGCCTAAGACCATTGGAAAACACATACATAATTACATATTGTTGTTGTGATTAATCACTATGCTTTAATTATGTTCAATTTGTAACAATGAAAATACATCCTGCATGTCAGGTATTTACATTATAATTCATAACAGTAGCAACATTACAGTGATGAAGTAGCAACGAAAATAATTTTATGGTTGGGGTCACCACAACATGAGGAACTGTGTTAAAGGGTCGTGGCATTGGGAAGGTTGAGAACCACTGCTCTAGATCCTAAGTTTACTGAAACATTTGCAGAATGACAGAGAACACCAGACCGAGCAGAGACCGACTTCCCAGCCATGAGCCTATGCCCTGGGGATCCCTGATCCCATTCAGGAGCCCGTCAGTGATGGGAGCAGAGCCCATGCACAGGCCTTCATGGGAAGCTCTTTATTAGGGGAAATCTGAGACAATGCTCACGTCACCGACTAGATGTTGCCTAAACACAGTCCTGGACATCACCACGGTAGCATGTGAGAAGCCTTAAACTAATTTTTCAAAAAGGCAAAATCTGGGGAAGTTTGCAAAGTTTACAGGAAAAAGCAAACTATAAAAGCGCTTTTCCCCTCTCCAGAGGCACGGGACCGAAAGGGCACACTTAGCTGAGGGACCAGCACGCTGCTTCTGAGGGAGAACATTGCAGATACAACTTGTTTTCTGCTTAATATTTTCAAAAATCTTTCTATAAAAAGCTTATATTGATTTTTAATAAAAAAAATAGGATAGATGACTTGGCAACATAGGTTTTCTGTCTGCATCACACACAGGCTGCCTTTTCCCCGTCTAGTTTCTGTGAGTTTCCAAAGCTTTTACCATAACTCAGTGGTCAGCAAACCATGGCTCATGAGCCACATGCGGCTCTTTGGCGCCTTGAGTGTGGCTCTTCCACAAAATACCACGTGCGGGCGCGCACATACAGTGCGACTGAAACTTCATGGCCCATGCGCAGAAGTCGGGTTTCAGAAAGGAGACAGACGAAACAAGTACACAAGACGAGTGTGGATGGGAGAGTTGGAAGGGGTTGACCTCAGCAAATGTACCTCAATCAGATTGAGGACGTTTTTAGCAAAGGCCAGCTTAGGAGTACCCTAATTAAGTTAATAACAATGTACCTACCTATATAGTTTAAGTTTAAAAAATTTGGCTCTCAAAAGAAATTTCAATCGTTGTACTGTTGATATTTGGCTCTGTTGACTAATGAGTTTGCCGACCACTGCCATAACTGGTCTGTTGCCAATGACTGGGTTCCCATGTAATTTATGTTCCCTAAGGATTAGATTCATTTGCAATGTTTTTTGTAGTGATTTTTCTTTTTTAATTTATTTTTATTGTTGAAGGTAAGCCATATACCTCCCCCTCCCCCCATTGCCATGGTTTCTAAAGACGAGCTGTCTGCACAGAGAGCTGTTTTCAAGCCCAGGTTTTGCCATGGAGACCCTCGGGGCTCTGTCCTAGTTAATCTATAACCCACTTAACACTTTTGTGTAAATGAAGGCTGACAGGACCAGAGTCTAAGGATTGATAAAGCGACGAAGTAGCAGAATGTAAGTGAGATGCCTTCACACTGGCCTCCTGCCTCCTTCAGGGGAAGAGTGACCGTGTACACCTGCTTTGAACTGCGAAGAACTTGCCGGAGTCCATTCATTGTCTTCACTAGCTGAGTTTAGACAGAGACCCCCAAAAGCTAGTAACCTTTGAAGTCCTAGCAAAGGTCAGAACTG
>NW_005371176.1:2314-9463 GCF_000412655.1 Myotis brandtii
CCTGGTCCCCCAATATTGCAAAATTATCTCGTGTCTTTTTCTCTCATTTGTTGTGCGGCTCCTCTTTCAGATACCGAACCCTACTCCACACAGAACGTGGAGGGAGTGTTACTCGACAAGAACTCATCATAAACTCCTGGGGAGGTGACTCTGCATCTTCAGCTCTTGAAAACATTAAGTGAAAAAAAAAATTGCTTATTTATGTAAAAGAAAGTAACAGATTGAAAGTTTTCTTCTTCTTACGTTAATCAATCACTTCCAAAAATTATAAAATTCAGTACTAATAACACCTTTTAAATTTTACCAATTACCTCCAATTGCTGAAATAAAAGAGAGTTCTCCCCAGTGGGGAACCAGCACAGAAAGAACCAGGGGCTCAGGGGTCACTGAACGACCCTTGTCTACTCCCCCCACATTCACTGCCGCAAATGTCAGTAAAAACAAAACCTACCACGGGAACCCCAGAAACGCATGATGAACACACTTAGTGAGGAGAAAGGGATGGGGATCTCAAGTGGAAGTAAAAGCAGGTAAGAAAGTAATGGACAGGTGGGAAAAACATATATCCTATATAATAAAAGGCTAATATGCAAACTGTCCCCTCGACAGGGAGTCTGACCGGGAGTTCAACCAGGGGGCAGGGCCAGCCGGCCAACCGCCCACGGCCCCTCCCCACAGCTGGCCCCGATCTGATTGGCCCCTTCACCCCAATTGGGGCGGGCTGGCCGGACCCCACCTGTGCATGAATTCATGCACCAGGCCTCTAGTAAAAATACATTTTTAAAAAATCACTGACCATTCACATTACAGACATGAATCAAGGACAGAGTGTATGTGCTATTCATCCTTACGTTCCTAATACCTGAAATGATGTCTAGAACTTTGAAGGTGCTCAGTAATGACAGTTGAATGACGAAAACTATATTATTAATAGTTCCCTTTGACTGAGCATTGAAGTATATAAATATGCCATGCTAGCATATTATCTAGTGCATGGCACTTCATTTTTATTTTCCCAGCAAGGTTCTATATGCTATTTCCCCCTTTCATCTATGAAATAAGTGATTCTTAGAAAAATTACACTACATAATACAATCTTGGACATGGAACACATTGGTAGGATTGCTAGGTGTGGCAGTATTTTGAGTTCAAACCATAGATTTCTCTACTCTGTTATCATAAAAATAAATAATATGCATTTTATGTAGTACTATTTTACAAGACACTCTGGGAAAAATTGGGGTTTAAAGTCAGTAATTGGAGTTTGAATCATTTTTGTCCCTTGGCATTTGGATACTCTAGGAGAAAGTCATTTAATTTATTTTGGTATCAGGTTTTTATCTATAAAAATGGAGATAATTTCTACCAAACAGAGTTTTGTGATGATTATATAAGTCCATGTGCTTAAAATGCCCAGCACAATGTTTAATACAAAGAAGGCCCCAACTAAATGGCATTATACATACTTATTACTTCTTCTCCTGATATATTTTAAAAGTTTAAGATAGTATTAGAAAACAAATCAAAATGAGAATAAGAATGACAAACTTCTGCACTGTACTTTAAAGTGCATATGAGACTGAAGAAAACTACCATTTCTTTTAAAAAAATGCTTTTAAAATCAAGTTGGCATTTACTTTGGAGGTTTGAAGCATTATAAATAAATTATATCCAATAATTTTAAAGTCGGTAGTTCAGTTTATGCACAGATATAGCTTGACCTTTTTAAAGAAAATTTAATTGGATGTGTGTATCATATGCCTACCACACCTTCTTAACCAAAACTGGGAAAAGGGCAGTTCATACAGTGCTGGGCATGATTCAATGAAACCCTTGTGAGTTGTCGCAGTCCAGTGGCCGGGACTGCTTAATGAAATTACCTCGACAATGGCATGGCTCACAGGAAATGGCCAGAGTCACACCGGAAGTGGCATCATTGCCAGATTTCTTCCCAAAAAGGTTAAGATGAAAAGTCAACCAGGAAGGTGTTGGTCATGACTAAAAGAGTAGAATTAAGTTGTCTCTCGCATCACAGAAGAACAAAGGACATTCAAAATACAGGAGGGTGGCAATTCAGGAACCATGCAAACAGGACGAAAACCTTTCTCTGCAAAATGTAATCACCAGCCATCACTTTAGAACTACATAGTTAGGGAAGGCAAAGCCTCCTTAGGAATAGCATGGTTGAAAGATGAACGGTAGCATATATTTAGAGCAATATTAGTGAGGCTGGCCTTCCCTTCACAAAGGTCCTGAGAAGAATATGGAATCCTAATGTGAACAATTACAGGCGTACCCACCTCCACGGGAATGAAAAGGCTGGACTTGGGCTGAGGAGCTCGATGTGGATACACAGACTGGACATGATGCTGGGCCTGGCCCAGTGCCATGCACCCACGGAGCCAGGCCAAGGAGGGGCGATCCCTGCCCCTGTCCCCACAGGGAGGAGCATGCGCACTGTGACAATAAGCCCGCGAGACTGAATTTCATTAAAAGACCGAGGGAGATCCTCTAAAATGGTTCTTAGTGGAATGGTCTCCAGCTAAGCAAGTCAAAACACAGCTTTCCCTCGATTCCATTCACCTGGATGCCATGTTGACTGCGACGCCCACGGGGACTGTTCCTAGCAACAATGCTTCCTGTTTACATGGTTCCTTTCACAGGAGATCCCTACAGCGCTTTACAAATGCCACCTACCGCCTCACACGGCCTGTCAATCACGGAGCCGGGGTGGAGCCGGGCCTCGGAGCTCCCTGCCATTGGTTCTCTCCGCAGCACCAGCGGCCTAGTGTCCCATGGGTTTTAGTTGGGAAATGAAGTTTGATAGACACTATTTAGCTTATGACAGCGTTCCACAGCACACCCCAAAGTGGTGGCCATTCAAGCACTCACATTCCAATTTTTCAAGAAACAGCCATTTCCTCACTCGATTTCAATGACCCGTGGGAAGGGACAGAACGAAATCCTCTGATTACATGAATACAACATCCTGGTGTCCACAAAACAATCCCCTTGTAAGCAGCGAATGGATGCTCTGAACGGGTGTTGATAAATTTGCTCTAAACGCGAGATAATTTATTAATCTCGTGATTCCTGGGTTCAGCAAACATATGTAGCATGCTCTGAATCTTGGAATTTTGGAATGAATATGGGGTCTCCTCAGGCCTAACTGTTGGGGGATTTTGCACATAATAACCTGATGATGGCAGCATCAACAGAAACACGACTTACCAGCTTCTCAACTTTGGATATGAAGGAAAGTACATTTGAGCATTGGGAATAACTTTGAAGAGCCACAGAGCCAGTTTTAACGTGTCTGCATATTTCATCAGAAGTGAGGAAGCATGTCTTACTGCATATCAATGACAGCAGCAAAGGGCTGGTCCACAGCTTTGCTCGCTGAGATGTCTCCCAGACACATTCTTGGACAATGTTGAAAGCGCCATCTGCATTATTATGAATATTCATGGTACAGTATAGTTTTTGAAAAGCTGAAGGACACATTCCATCAGATCCTTTGAAGTTCAGGAAACAAATAAATAAATAAATAAAGAAGATGTAAGGGATACAACAGGTTGGATGCAACGAAACAAAGCCGTCTTTTCCTTGACAAATACCTTCGTCTGGCTTCCCGGCCCCATGAGACCCCAGGGAGCGTCTCTGCTATGCATTCCTCTACCTCACACTTGTCTCCTGTTCACCTGCTGGAGGCTTCCAGCTGACGACGCGGGGACTGCTCTATGGAATCCCACTGGGGCCTCTTACGGCACCTTCCTCACTAGTCGGCATCTATACTAATATGGGGGTAATATGCTAATCAGACCGGGCATCTTCTGGACAACCTTCCGGATGTCCTTCTGGACAAAGCCATGGTGGCAGGGCCAAAGCAGAGGTGGTTAGGGGCAATCAGGCCGGCAGGAGGGGAGAGCTAGGACGATCAGGCTGGAAGGAGAGCAGTTAGGACGATCAGGCCAGCAGGCAGGTGAGTGATTAGGAGCCAGCGGTCCCGATTGTGAGAGGGATGTCTGACTGCTGGTTTAGGATCGGGCCTAAACCAGCAGTCAGACATCCCCCGTGGGGTCCCAGATTGGAGAGGGTCCAGGCTAGGCTGAGGGGACCCCCCCCTTACACAAATTCCATGCACTGGGCCTCTAGTAGGTCTATAAGGATGATTAAGACCATTAGGCAGATTAAAAGGGAAACCTCCACTCAAGGACTCGCTACTAACCTCGTCACCTGCCCCCTCTTCAGGACGTGGGTCTCATCACCACATTAAACGTAAAGCAAACAAATTAAAAATAAATGAACAAAAGTAACGGGTTCAGAGGACAGACCGTGCCTGAGGCACAGCGCAGGTCCATGGCGAGGATGGCAGAGCATCCCGCCCATGGTCCCTGGCTCCGTTTCTGGGTTTCCTTCCACAGCGACACGCTGACAGCCATGCGCATAACTGAGGCGCACCCTGCAGGGCAGTCACTGGTCCACGCATCACAGGTCCCCTTCGCTTGGTCCCAGTCCCGGCCTGTCACCCTTTCCAGGGCACCAGGAAATCATAAACACTCACAGAGACGCCCTGGCCCCTCCTGGAGAGGGCTCTTCAGCACTTTACGGCCTAATTAAAGTAAAAAGCTACGTGAAAATTAAATCGGCTACTGCCCACGTTCTCTCCTGCGGCACAGATTACACCGAGGAGTGTTGCTAGCACGCTCAGAATATTAAGTGATTGAAGAGACAAGATGGTCTCAGAATTTGAGGAAATGCCAGACTCTTTGATTTTTAGATTTGTATGGGTTAATACTTTAGGATCTTTTGTCTGACACTCCTTGGAAAATGTTATCTCTGTGATGGTGGAGCATTCCAGAAACAGGGCACATGCTAAATCCAGGGGTCTGCGGTCAGCGGAAGTGTGCATGTCTGTGAACCAGGCATGCAGTAGGCAGAGTCAGGCCAACGTCTGCCATCTGACTTTACCAACGGGATGATTATTTGGCCGCCTTCTTACACGGACCTAAAGTCTTGACATTTTCGTTAGAGGACACCATGAAACATGCGCCTTTAAAATTTCAAATACATGTATTCCATCTTAACGATGGACAGAAATGGCACAATGACAGATGGCTAACGGAGCATCACGGGAAGTAGGGGATCGGAGAACGTTCCCAAGGAAAGTGGGGACCGCCACAAACCCGCAGCCACGTGGGGCCGACAGAGATTCGGCCGCATGGGAGGTGGCGGGGCCGGCCGACCAGCCTCCTCCAGTCAAGTCACTTCACTTCAGTGACACGAAAAATAGGAATATTCTGGGGCTTAAAACCTCACAGGACATTCATCCCTGACTGACAACGTACCTGGTCGGTTTAGCTCGATGACACCCTGCCCGTCACAGAATGAGCTCCGCTCCGAGTCAACAACACGTTTAGAATCACAAGGAAGGCTTTCCAGGAAACACTGCTAATCACCATCAACGCGGCCTCTTCCTGAGGCTGATACTCGGAATCCCTTAATGTGGGACTTCCTGTCCATTCTGAGAAACGAAAGGGCACCATTTCCAGAAAAAACAATGACAGGGGGTAAGGTGTACAATATTTTAGGGATCCATCAGACCCTCTTTCATTGTCATACGTTCAACGGGGGCAGCATTAAAACAGGTGTTTTATCGTCGGTAGAAAGTATCTTGAAAACTATTACATGTTCTCATCGTGGATTGTATAGTTTCAAAAATATTTTAAAATGAGAAATCGCCCCCAGGGTTTCAAAATATGCCGTGAAAATATGTGTTTCCCAAAATGGACTGGCATTTGAAATTCTGGGGGAAAATCTGGTGATATTTCTATTTCTGATGGTCCCACATGGTGATGGTCTGAATCAGTGCATACCATGTATAACGCGCATCTGCGGGCTGTGCCAGAATAAGTGATATCAATTAGATGACAAATCTGGCAGGAAAAATAAGACACACGAGAAACGTGTACACAACCATTGAAAGAGATTCAACATTTCTCTGCAAAACAGAGAGCTCCACGCTCTTGCCTGCGTGGTGTGAGCCCACGGTTCCGAGTGCTGGCGCAGTGCGGGCAGGGCGTGGGGAGAACAGTGAAAGGGTGTGTGTTACCATCACCTGCGGAGCAGAGGGGTGCATGAAGCACACCCTGCCCCCCACCCCCTTCGGCAGGACGCACAGGTCTGGGGGCAGGAGGAGAGGGGAGGGACGTGTAGTGTGCCCAGGCGCCTGCAGTCCCTTACAGCCTGGGCGTGAAAAGGCTTCCTGCAGGAGCAGCATGTGGGTTATAATTCCTTAAAGGACTGCGCTTCATCACCGTTATTAAAATCGACATCTCTCTCGATCCATTTGGAAATGAATTAGGAATAAAGTATACTCAGTGAACGATGTTTGATATTCAGGAAGTATTTTAGTCAGTTCAGACTAGGGGTTTCTATCCTATATAATAAAAGCCTAACATGCTAAGTGTCCAGCTGTCTGGTCGGCCATTCAACCAATCAAAGCGTAATATGCTAATGATATGCTAAGGCCGTTCAACTGCTTGCTATGATGTGTACTGACCACCAGGGGGCAGACAGTCGGCCAGTCAACCAGTCGCTATGACATGCACTGACCACCAGGGGGCAGATGCTCTGACCAGGTTAGCTTTTTGCTGGGGTCCGACCAATCAGAACTGAGCGAGATGGGCCGGACACACCCTGGAGCCCTCTAGCAGTCCACCCTCGGCTGACCAACTTCCTGCGTCCCTCCCCGGCCCCGATCATGCACCAGTGGGGTCCCTCGGCCTGGCCTGCGCCATCTCACAATCTAGGCTGAGGGACCACTCCCCAAGTGCACAGATTTTGTGCACCGGGCCTCTAGTATATTATAGAGAAGTGAATAGTAAGGATGAGGAACAGGTGACTGAGCTTTCCCACAGCCTTGATGTAAAAGATTGCCTAAGAAACCTCAATGTAGCCCCACTCAGCCTGAACGGATGCGGATACAAGAAGGTGTTAGGATAAGAAGTGAACTGACCATTTGCCTGGAGTTCCAGTCCTCGTTGCTCGTTCATCTCCCTCCCCCATCACCCCCCACAGAGCTTTACAGTCCATCCACTGTGCCGGTTAGCGTGCTGGCCGTGCCTCACAGGCAATGTAAACACTTTC
>NW_005371177.1:0-220 GCF_000412655.1 Myotis brandtii
CATCGATGAGAGAGATCGATCAGCTGCCTCTTGCACATCCCCCAGTAGTAGTTCAATACCTCAAACCCACCCCCAAGGTACATGCCCTTGACCGGAATCGAACCCGGGACCCTTCAGTCCGCAGGCCGATGCTCTATCCACTGAGCCAAACCGGTTTGGCTGATTTTTTTACAGAGAGGAAGGGAGAGGGATAGAGAGTTAGAAACATCGATGAGAGAGA
>NW_005371177.1:290-508 GCF_000412655.1 Myotis brandtii
CGGAATCGAACCCGGGACCCTTGAGTCTGCAGGCCAATGCTCTATCCACTGAGCCAAACCGGTTAGGGCATCCACCTGCCCTTTTCATGTTCCCCAGGTTCTGTCCGCACCCACTTCCTTTTTGTTATACTTCACACTTTGCCTCATTTGCTTTAGACCAGGGGTTCTCAATGTGGGGCATACTCCCCACAGGGGGGCAATTTGATTTTCTTTTTTCT
>NW_005371178.1:0-346 GCF_000412655.1 Myotis brandtii
CTGTGTCTGTGGGTTTGAGGACTCTGGGGAACTCTTACAAGTGGAATCGTACAGTATGTGTCCTTTTGTGACTGGCTTATTTGACAACATAACCCATATACATATATAAAAGGCTGAGTGACCGACCGACCGACCGACAGGCTGGTACATATGACGCACACTGGCAATTTAAAAATAAACGTTGACTCGCGCATGCGTGATACATGTAAAGCTCTTGCTGGTGCCAATCGTACGCGTGTTTTAACTTTATAATACTATATTATATATACTGTTTTGACATGTAATTTTTGCAGTAATGTAATTACCGCACGAATCTTTCTTCTAATTAATTTCCTTTCAATGTGCA
>NW_005371178.1:2240-3638 GCF_000412655.1 Myotis brandtii
AAGAGATTAAAGGGAACATAGGTAGGTCACAAAGTAGGGATGTGTGGCAAGGCCGACCTTGAGGAGGTGGCTGAGGTTTAAGAACCGCTGTCCTCCTGGTTGCCCTTTAGAAAGTGCCTTGGGCGTTGCCGTCCGTCTCCACGCACCTGTGGCCGTCACCCTGTCCACCTTTCCCGCGTGGATTCTAGATTGCGTGCTGAGCTTCCGGCTTTCCCCGCCCCATGGTTAGGAAACTGTGGTCCCATATCGCTCTCCAGGGCTCCTGTCGTATTTAGAAACGTGACCGTCTACAATTACGTTTCACTGTGGTTAGAAGGCACAGAGCGTACCATCTCCCGTCTCACCCACGTGTGACATCTCCAGGTCAGTGGCCCTGAGCACGTTCACGTCGCTGTGCACCCATCGCCACCGCCCCCCTCCAGAGCTTTTCCATCTTCCCAAACCACCACTCTGTCCCCACGAAACACGAACCCCCATTCCCCTGCCCCAGCCCCCGCACCCACCATCCTACTTCCTGTGTCTGTGGGTTTGAGGACTCTGGGGAACTCTTACAAGTGGAATCGTACAGTATGTGTCCTTTTGTGACTGGCTTATTTGACAACATAACCCATATACATATATAAAAGGCTGAGTGACCGACCGACCGACCGACAGGCTGGTACATATGACGCACACTGGCAATTTAAAAATAAACGTTGACTCGCGCATGCGTGATACATGTAAAGCTCTTGCTGGTGCCAATCGTACGCGTGTTTTAACTTTATAATACTATATTATATATACTGTTTTGACATGTAATTTTTGCAGTAATGTAATTACCGCACGAATCTTTCTTCTAATTAATTTCCTTTCAATGTGCACGAATCCGTGCACCGGGCCACTGGTGCTCTTATAATTTTGAACACCGTTAGATCTTTGAGCCCACCTGGAGCTTAATTTTATGTGTGGGTGTGTGTTGTTGTCATGATTTAATCGTATTCCTCCCAACAGGTGGCTGATCAGTTTCCCAGCATCCTTTCTGGGATAGCTAGGGGTGGGGAACCTTTTTATCTGCCAAGGGCCATGTGGATATTTAGAACATCATTCCAGGGCCACACAACATTATCAACTTAAAAAATTAGCCTGTTCTATTGGGTCAAACATTTCATTAACTCACCCCAATGCCCAGGCAGGCCCAGACCAAGGATGTCCCGGGCCTTCTCTGGCCCTCGGGCCGGACGTCCCTCACCCCTGGCATAGCCCTTCTGCTTCACAGTCAGCGCAGCCCCATGAGCTGTCGTCCACACGTGGAGGCAACTTTCTGAGGCCCGATTTTCAGTTCCCGTGGCCCGTTTGCTGGTTCCTATGCCAGTTCCGTGCCGTTTGACTACTTTCTCGAGGAAGTCACTCATCCTCCCT
>NW_005371179.1:0-351 GCF_000412655.1 Myotis brandtii
ATTCATTCTCTGTCCTTTTGAAATATACCTATATCTCATTAAAAGCTTCTTGCCTCCCAGCATCAACCGAAGAACCAGGAGGTCCTGTTTCAATTCCCTGTTAGGGCAAATTCCTGGGTTTCAGGCTTGATCTCCAGTAATGGTTTGCAGGAAGCAGTCAATCAATGATTCTCTTTCATCATTGATGTTTCCATTTCTCTCCCCTTCTTCCTTCCTCTCTCTGAAATCAATAAAAGCATATTTTCAAAAAACACAACTTCTTGCCAGTGATATGGTTCATAGAATATCTGTCTGGAACAGTGATGGGGAACCTATGAAATGTGTGTCAGAGGTGACACGCAAACTCATTTT
>NW_005371179.1:367-1018 GCF_000412655.1 Myotis brandtii
TTTTTTAAATGGCATTTAAATATATAAAATAAATATCAAAAATATAAGTCTTTGTTTTACTATGGTTGCAAATATTAAAAAAAAATTACTATATGTGACATAGCACCAGAGTTAAGTTAGGGTTTTTCAAAATGCTGACATTCCGAGCTCAAAAGGTTCATCATCACTGACCTAGAAGGTTTGGGTCCATTCTGCTAAATTTTAATTCTCCTGTTTTCTGTGTCTCATTCTCTGAGGAAGGGTAGGACCTTATCTTGTAAGGACTTTATCCTGTAAGAAAATCCTGCTTATCCTCACCACTGTGGCCAAGTTGGTTGGCACTTTGTCCCGAACACCTAAAGTTTGCATGTTCAATCCTTGGTCAAGACATTTACGGTAGGCAACTGTGTGTATGTGTGTTCGCCTCTGCCCCGTGTGGTTCAGGGTTCAGGATAGCTGCACACATGAAAGAGAAGAGACACGAGATAATTTGGAAATATTGGGGTCCAGGCGGGCAAGTCCAACTCAAGGGAAAGGACTTCCACCGGTGCCCAGGTATTTCCAGTATTTTTTTCAACTTTGGCTAAACATAAAACCCTTAGTCAGTCAGGAAATTGCAGTAACAGACAGGCTACCTTAAAGGTCAGTAAATATTAGAAGGATTTACTCTGA
>NW_005371180.1:0-205 GCF_000412655.1 Myotis brandtii
CAGCAAAAGCCTCCCTGCAGGGTTTGGGCGGGGCAGGGCAAGTCCCACGGGATCAACAGGGCCAGGATAGCAGTTATGGCTGCTCTCAGAGGCCCAGCTTCTCAGTATCTCAGCAATCGCTGCAAGCCCCTCCAAGAGAAAGCTGCCCTCGAGTTCTGACCGATGCCAGACAGTCCCGCTTCTCCCGTATGAGTCTGGGTCCCCA
>NW_005371181.1:0-624 GCF_000412655.1 Myotis brandtii
AGGAAGGAAGGAAAGAAGGAAGGAAGGAAGGAAGGGGCCGGGGTTTTTGTTTCAGCATCTAGAAGGATTCAGCAATCTGGAGAAGGGCTGTGTGTAACTTAAAGGGTCCAGAGACAAAACATAATTTTGAAAGGCATTATAGGGAGTCAGAGAAGACTTAACTTAAGGAACTAACTTCTCCTTGTCTCAGGACTCCTTGCTATTTATTAACACAAATTGTCCTAAGGCGAGGTGGAGATATACACTTCAAAGGGTAGGGTTAGGTACAGAACCCATTGTCAGATTGGAAGAATTTGCCTACGGCTGTTCAGGTGTTTGACCAGTAGGAGGCAATAACATGTAGATTAAGATGCCCTGAGCTGTCTGGCAGCAAACAATCATCCCTTTTCAGTTTGGGGAAATGCCTTCAGCCATTCGCAATAGGTGACAACATATGTGACTCAGCCCTTGTTGAGTCCCCGAGTTCCATCAACCTTTTGATGAAACTCTTGCAATTATGACATGCTGGGATTGGCTTACAGCAGAAGGAAGGGGAGAAGAAGCTATATTTATTAGGTTAGTTATAGGATAGTATAATGAGAAATACCACAATATTCCATTAGAAGTAATTTTTAATGTCACCTA
>NW_005371182.1:0-615 GCF_000412655.1 Myotis brandtii
GCAATGGAAACTAAGGAGAAAATAAACAAATGGGACTACATCAAAATAAAAAGCTTCTGTACAGCAAAAGAAACCATCAACAAAACAACAAGAAATCCCACTGCATGGGAGAACATATTTGCCAATGTTATTTCCGATAAAGGTTTAATCTCCAACATTTACAGGGAACTCATAGAACTTAACAAAAGAAAGATAAATAACCCAATAAAAAAATAGGCAACGGACCTAAATAGATACTTTTCGAAAGGACATTCAGAAAGCCAAGAGACACATGAAAACATGCTCAAAGTCACTAATCATCCAAGAGATGCAAATCAAAATGACAATGCGGTACCATCTCACACCTGTCAGAATGGTTATTATCAACAAATCAACAAATGACAAGGGCTGGAGAGGATGCGGAGAAAAAGGAACCCTTGTGCACTGCTGGTGGGAATGCAAATTGGTGCAGCCACTGTGGAGAACAATATGAAGTTTCCTCAAAAAACTAAAAATGGAACTCCCATTTGACCCAGTGATCCCACTTCTAAGAATATATCCAAAGAAACTAGAAACACCAATCAGAAAGGATACATGCTCCCCTATGGTCATAGCAGCACAATTCACCATAGCTAA
>NW_005371183.1:0-463 GCF_000412655.1 Myotis brandtii
TACGTTTAAGTCCTTTATCCATTTCGAGTTTATTTTTATGTATGGTGTAAGTTTGTGGCCTAGTTTCATTTTTTTGTATGTATCTGTTCAATTTTCCCAACACCATTTATTGAAGAGACTGTCATGACTCCGTTGTATGCTCTTGCCTCCATTGTCAAATATTAATTGAGCATAATGGCTTGGATCGATTTCTGGGTTCTCTGTTCTGTCCCATTGGTCTATCTGTCTGTTCTTGTGCCAGTACCAGGCAGTTTTGAGAAGAGTGGCCTTGTAATAGCTTGATATCTGGTACTGTGATCCCTCCTACTTTGTCCTTCTTTCTCAGGATTGCTGAGGCTATTCTGGGTCTTTTTTTTATTCCAGATGAATTTTTGGAGAGTTTGTTCTAGGTTTTTGAAATATTCTGTTGGTACCTTCATGGGGATAACATTGAATTTATAGATTGCTTTGGGTAGTATGGACA
>NW_005371184.1:0-498 GCF_000412655.1 Myotis brandtii
ATGTGGGCTATAAAACTGAAAGCAACAAATGAACAAATAAGAAAGCAACAACAAAAAACTCATAGAGGAACCAAGATGGTGGCATAGGTAAACACCGGAGTTTGCTGCCTCGAACAACCACTTCAAAAATACAACTAAAAGACGGAAAGGACATCATCCAGAACCACAGGAAGGCTGGCTGAGTGGAAATTCTACAACTAGGAGGAACCGAGAATCAGAGGAGGCGCAGTGCTGAAGTAAAATACTAAGGTGCGGAGTGCGCGCGGCGCGGGCTGGTGGCTGAGGGCGCGGTTGTCTGTTTCAATCCGGAGGGAGCCTCAGACTCTGAGCTCCAGCGAGTCTCTAGGGACCCAGACTCAAACGGGAGAAGCAAGACTGTCTGGCTACGGTCCCTCTGAGGTTTGCAGCCGTTGCTGGGACAGAGAGGCAGAGCCCCTGGGGACGAGGACACTGAGAAGCACAGCCTCTGAGGGCAAGACTGAGAGCAGCCATAACTGC
>NW_005371185.1:0-699 GCF_000412655.1 Myotis brandtii
TCCCATCTGTTTATTTTCTCCTTAGTCTCTCTTGCCCAAGGATCTGTGTCTGAAAAGATATTGCTACGACATATGTGTGCAATTTTGCTGCCTATGGAGTCTTGTAGGATTTTTATGGTTTCCTGTCTTACATTCAAGTCCTTTAGCCATTTTGAGTTTGTTTTTGTGTATGGTGTAAGTTGGTGGTCTAGTTTCATTTTTTTGCATTTATCTGTCCAAATTTCCCAGCACCATTTATTAAAGAGACTGTTTTGACTCCATTGTAAGCTCTCGCCTCCTTTGTCAAATATTAATTGAGCATAATGGCATGGGTCGATTTCTGTGTTCTCTGTTCTGTTCCATTGGTCTATATGTCTGTTCTTGTGCCAGCACCAGGCAGTTTTGAGAACCTTGGCTTGGTAATATAGTTTGATGTCTGGTATTGTGATCCCTCCAACTTTGTTCTTCTTTCTCAGAATAGCTGTGGCTATTCGGGTTCTTTTTTTATTCCAGATAAATTTTTGGAGAGTTTGTTCTAGATCAGCCATGGGCAAACTACGGCCCGCTGGCCAGATCCAGCCTGTTCGGCTGTTCTATCTGGCCCGTGGAGCCGAAAGAGCGGAGGGTTCTCTTGCTCTCCCCTCCGTTCTTTCACCAGCAACAGTGTTAACATGGCAACGTTGGGAAACACGGCCACAGCTCCTTCTTCTGAGTGGGCAG
>NW_005371186.1:0-360 GCF_000412655.1 Myotis brandtii
GGGGTCCCTCAGCCTGGCCTGCCCCCTCTCACAGTACGGCTGCCCTCAGGGGCGGGAGGAGACCTGGCGATCAGGGGAAGGCGATGCTCCCATCACACCTCTGCTGCTGCCACTGCCAGCAGCGCAAGCCTCGGCCAGCCCTGGTTAGCTGGGGAGCTGAGCTTGGGTCCGGCCACACCGCGCACCTGCCATCCACCTGGCGGGGCTGAGGGGACTGGGCACCACCATCTTGTGGCTATGGGCGCCACCATCTTTGTGACGGCGTGACAGTCAATTTGCATATCCCCTCTTTATTAGAAAGGATGGATTGTATATATGAAACTTATAGCTTTTGGTACCAGCTTTTCTATGTTTCATGAC
>NW_005371187.1:0-748 GCF_000412655.1 Myotis brandtii
TGGGTTCTTTCTTCCTAGAAAGGTAATATTGGATAAGATTTCTAATAAGTTTTTCTTGTCTGGAAACCTCATGAGGCCATAATAAAGTGGAAGATCGGCTTCCTTACAAGGCCAGATTGTTGATAGCAAAATTAGCCTGGTGTGGAAAGTGCATTTGGATTTAGGAGGATTTCATATAGACCTCAAATGCCAGTTAATATGCTTAAATTTCATTTTTCATAAGGGGATTGTGACTTTTATAACCACCTGTGTATCTTTATAGCCCTTGGATGCTATGCCTATGGGCTTTCACAAGGTAATTTGCACTCTGTAGCTCTAGGCTTACATAAACTTTAGTGGTTTCACATACATCTACTAAGTCTGGCTTCTTAAAAGGCTGAGATTACAGAAATAAAGTACCTTCCATAGCACTGTGAAGAACACCACTAATAGTTCAGCTAAGGCAGACAATGTCAGCATGCCCTGACTCCTGTCCTTTATCTCCAGCTCAACAAAGTGACCCTGACAGCTTATATCTCACAGGTCACAAGATGGTAATGACCATCCTAATTGGAAATGATGCTGGTGGTCAGTCAAAGAGGTGTGGACAAAAAGGACCACATGCTAACGTGAATAGCTCAGGAAAGGCCTGTGTGGTAGCCTTGCAAATTCAGAGACCTAAAGTAACCACAGAGGATGGTCTGAAATTAAATTAAACGTTTTTAAACTGAAAGAGTAGTTTTGGTGGTTAGTCATAACCTAGGCTGGC
>NW_005371188.1:0-541 GCF_000412655.1 Myotis brandtii
TTACTGTAGGTTTATAGTAAGTCTTGAAGTCAGGTAACATTGGTCTTCTAACTTTGTTCCTCTACTTCATACTGTTGGCTATTCTGGGACTTTTGCCTCTCCATACAATCTTTAGAATCAGGTTGTATACAGGGGGAGCGCTGCTCAGCCAGAAGCCGGGTTCATGGCTGGCGAGCGCAGTGGCAGTGGCGAGAGCCTCCCCTGACTCTGCGGCAGCACTAAGGATGTCCAACTGATGGCTTAGGCCAGTGATGGCGAACCTATGACACGCGTGTCAGAGATGACATGCGAACTCATTTTTTTGGTTGATTTTTCTTTGTTAAATGGCATTTAAATATATAAAATAAATATCAAAAATATAAATCTTTGTTTTACTATGGTTGCAAATATCAAAAAAATTCTATATGTGACACGGCACCAGAGTTAAGTTAGGGTTTTTCAAAGTGCTGTCACACCGAGCTCAAAAGGTTCGTCATCACTGGTTTAGGCCCTCTCCCTACAGGGAGTGGGCCTAAGCCATCAGTCGGACATCTCCCAAAGG
>NW_005371189.1:0-763 GCF_000412655.1 Myotis brandtii
TAACTCTCTATCCCTCTCCCTTCCTCTCCATAAAAAACCAATAAAATATATTTAAAAAAAATAAAATAATGACTAATAAATTGATTAAACTTATTCTAATATCTCCCTGTACACCACATTAAGAGTAAAAACACTTTCAGAGTGCTTGACTAGTTTCCCTTGTGATGAAGTATTTACAACTTTAATTTTAACGTCACACGCTCATCGAACTAGAGAGAAAGCAACTTATAACTGACCATGTGCGAAAATGGGTGCAGGTAGGAATATGCCTACTCTGTCTAGAGTTTGTTCTTGTGATTTATTAATAGTCATCACAAATGCTGGCATCAAGGGAAACTGTCTTCAAATTAATTTAAATGGGAGGCCAGTGTCAGATGGGGACAAACCAACTCTTGGAATCAGAACAACCTCTCCCTTTGCAGATCCTGTTATACTTCAGCTTCGATAATGTTAGGTCATAATCTTTTGATAATAAATCTGGTACCGTTTCAAAGACCCCATTTACTATTAAGATTTCTCAATAGCATAATGATTGCACCCACTTTCAATTTTAATTTATGACACGGCATTCCTGAAAGAGTAATGCTATTAAGAAATTCGATGGGAAAATTTTCCTTTTCAGCATCATCTGTGGAATCAATGGAATCATCACTCAAATATGTGTGAAAATACAGATCAAAATACACTCGTGCATTTTGGCGCCAGCCAGAGTTTTATATGTATCGCGCATGTGTGAGTCAACGTTTATTTTTAAATTGCCAGT
>NW_005371190.1:0-536 GCF_000412655.1 Myotis brandtii
CAACAACTTACAAGGGGTTTTAGAGGCCATTTAGCCCAAAATTTTGTCTTTGCAAAGAAATAGTCTTCCTGGCCTGGTCATAGGTCAGGGTCTGGAACTAAGACAGAGCCCAGGCCATGCTGGCTTTATCTCCACCACACAATCAAATGCTATTAAAAAAAGTATGACTTGGGAAAATTAAAATGTTAATTGAATGTAGCCTTTAAAAATTTATTGATTTCAGAGAGGAAGGGAGAGGGAGAGAGAGAGATAGAAACATCAATGATGAGAGAGAATCATTGATCAGCTGCCTCCTGCACGTATCCTACTGGGCACGTGCCTTGACTGGAAATCGAACCATGAATCGAACAATGCTCAACTACTGAGACAGACCAGCCGGGTGAATGTAGCATTTGAATGTTGGACACATGAAGAGTGGGGCAGAAGGTAGATGACTGGAGGAGGAATTTGAAGGAAGTGGGGAGAGACGGGAACCAAATTCATAGCACAAAGAAGGCAGATGTCAGGGAATCAATTTGTAGGATCAAAGCCCCTTG
>NW_005371191.1:0-760 GCF_000412655.1 Myotis brandtii
TGAATGAGAACTTGTAATGGTTGCTCCAGCTGAGAACGCAGGAGACACCCACCTGTCATTTGTTGCTTGATCACTTGCACTCAGTTTAACCTCTTAGGGCATAAGATAAATCCAGGGGTCATAACCTGAATTTACTCGATAACTCTTGATTCCTTGGATTTGATCCCTGATAGAAGACCCTAACTACCCTCCTGGATCTCGGTCCCCCACACTGATGTCAGCATGATACACTGCTTTGGCCTTGGAAAGGTTCGTTCCATGACTGAGAATGCTCTGAATGTCACCTCTCTCAGATGGGCAACTGGGTAACTTAATGCAATCAGTTACCAAACCCACTCTCTCCTTTTATCCGGCAGACTAGGGGAAATGTGGGTACAAGGCACGTGTGGATGAGAAGAGCAGGCCTGTCCTGTTTGGCAGCTGCTCTTTTAGGTTAGTGCACACGATTGGGGAGAGGTTTTAATGGTCCTGTGTGCACACGGCACATGAGAAAAGCAAGCTGCTCCAGGATCTTCTCTCCTGTCCTGGAGAATTCTGGGACTTGTAAATGCACACATATTAGCACATCCAGGTGCTGGTGTTCTCATCCTGTGAATAGAAGAATAAAGAAGATGTACATATACAGGGGTGGGCAAAAGGTGGTTTATAGTTGCTTGTACGGCAAAAGACATGCAGGTTACAATTACTATGATAAGTTTATTAACTCTGTGTTTTATATAGACACTATTGCAAAACTATTTTGCCCATCCCTGTATACTAC
>NW_005371191.1:3860-5122 GCF_000412655.1 Myotis brandtii
ATGCATCACTGTCTCTAGATCTATTTTTGTTCATCAGTTTATGTTGTTTATTGTATTCCACAAATGAGTAAGATCATGTGATATTTATCTTTCTCTGACTGGCTCATCTCGCTTAGCATAATGCTCTCCATGCCTGTCCATGCTGTTGCGAATGGTAAATGTTCTTTCTTTTTTTATAGCAGCATAGTATTCCATTGTGTAGATGCACCACAATTTTTAATCCACTCATCTGCGGATGGGCACTTAGGCTGTTTCCAAATCTTAGCTATTGTAAATTGTGCTGCTATGAACATAGGGATGCATATGTCTTTTCTGATTGGTGTTTCTGATTTCTTGGGATTTATTCCTTGAAGTCGGATCACTGGGTCAAATGGGAGTTTCATTTTTAATTTATCTTTTTATTTTTAACAATTTTTACATTGATCACAGGTTTAAATAATATTTTTTACATATTAGGTGCAATAAAATATATTAATTTCACCTGTTTGTTTTTATTTTTAATGTGGCTACTTGAAAATATGAAATTACATATGTGGCTTACATTGTATTTCTATTAAACATATGTGTTGATTTATTTTCTTTCTTAAGAAATTTATGATGTTCATATCCTAGAAATTGCTTCTGAAGGAGGATCCTTTCTTAAAAATATGGAACGCTTCACCAATTTGATTGTCATCCTTGCAAAGGTGCCATGCTAATTTTCTCTGTATGTTTCCAATTTTAGAATATGTGCTGCCAAAGCGAGCACTCATTTTTTTTAAAAAAATTATTATATTGTTTAAAAGTATTACAAATAGTATTACATATGTCTCCTTTTTTCCCCATTGACCTTACCCCGGCATCCCTTATACCCCGGCACATGCCTTCACACCACCTCCCCAGTGTCTTGTGTCCATTGGTTATGCTTATATGCATGCATACAAGTCCTTTCGGTTTATCTCCGGCCCCCAACACTCCCCAGACTTCCCGCTGTACTTTGACAGTCTGTTTGATGCTTCTCTGCCTCTGTATCTATGTTTTTGTTCGTCAAGTTATAATGTTCTTTATTATCCATAAATGAGTGAGTTCATGTGGTATTTTTCTTTCACAGCCTGGCTTATTTCACTTAGCATAATGCTATCCAGTTCCATCCATGCTGCTGCAAATGGCAAGAATTCCTTCTTTTTTTATAACAGCGTAGTATTCCATTATGTAGATGTACCATAGTTTTCTAATCCATTTATCAGCTGATGGGCAGTTAGGCTGTTTCCAAATCTTAGCTA
>NW_005371192.1:0-244 GCF_000412655.1 Myotis brandtii
CTGGCAGCCAGGGAGCCCTCAGGGGATGTCCAACTGAGGGGATTAGGCCCACTCCCTGTGGGGAGCATGCCTAAGCTGCAGTCAGACATCCTTAGCACTGCTGAGGAGGCGGGAGAGGTTCCTGCCACCACCGCTGTGCTCGCAGCCAGCCTGGCTTGTGGCTGAGCAGAGCACCCCCTGTGGGAGTGCAATGACCACCGGAGGGGGGGGGGGCAGCTCCTGCATTGAGTGTCTTCCCCCTGGT
>NW_005371193.1:0-13638 GCF_000412655.1 Myotis brandtii
AATTTTACTTTTATATTTTTTAATGCTGCATCTAAATTTTATTGAGCAATCCTCATGATTAACGAATATTTGAGCAATTATATTTTGATACCTGTGAATTACAGATTGCCTTTGTTTTTATTCACTAGTGTTATTAAGGAATGTTATAGAAGGAAGATTTCCATTATAGTAGCACATGGTGGTTATCAGTTTCTTCCAAATGTCCAGACTACTTCCCAGTAGTAAGTAAAGCTTGAAGATAGTAAATTAGGATTGGAAATTCTCTCAAATTTATCCAGTTTATAAGATCTTATTTATCACTCCATCTCCAGGGACTAGCATGGTGCTTATTAAGTATTAATTAAAGGAAGGAAGGAGGGAACTCACTTCTTTCCCCAGGTGTCCCAGCATGGGATGGTGTGCCACTCCACTTGGGAATTATAATTAATCACTTGCCTTCACTAGACATTGTTCTATAAAAAAAAAAGAACATAAACAACTTTAAATGAAAAAAAAAGGAATCTAATGAACATTAAATCATTGCAATTTTATATCATTCCAAAATCACAACTAATTTCAATCACCATGTGTGTACAGTATTTTACATGGTTATATTTAATGTGTGTATACTATTTTGATTTCATATTTAAGTGACTTTATATACATATCTTCATATGAAAAACTAGTGGAAATATCATTACATTGGTGGTTCTGTTTTTCTCTTAGCCTTGTTTGAGTCAGGTCCTTGGTCTGGCCAATATCCAATGGCTGCTGCACTTGCTTTCCAAAAATACATGGGAGGGACACAGAAGCAGAAGTGTAGCATATACCTATAGAAGCTTCTGCTTCAATTCCTATTTGGTCTTTTCTGACTGAACTAGACCACCCTTAATCAAGCAGTGTTTCCATCTTTTCCATCTCCTGGACCACACTGTAGGCCTCCAATTCTTGGCTTCATGAGAGAGGCAAGAGTGAGCCACAGAGAAGAAGAGAGCCTTCACTAATTTCCAGGATGTCTTTAGCATAGTTTCATGGGAGGCTGTGGTGTCATTGTGGCATTTTTTCTTGGCTGAATAAAGAGAACATCCACCTGAGGTTAGGGGTATGATGTAGTGCTTGGTCTGAAGTTTTCCCTATCATTGTTTTATTGTGGGAAATTGAACAGTTGGGGAAAGCTTAAAAATGTTTTGGGAATAGGTAGTATTAGAAATTAGAAAGAGGAGTTCAGAAGGGATGGTGATAAACAACTGTATAAAAATAGTTTTGCCCGGCCGGTGTTGCTCAGTGGTTGAGTGTTGACCTATGAACTTGGAGGTAACAGTTCAATTCCCAGTCAGAGCACATGTCTGGGTTTCGAGCTTGATCCCTCATAGGGGGCATGCAGGAAGCAGCAGATCAATGATTCACTCTAATCATTGATGTTTCTATCTCTTCCTCCCTCTCCTTCCCTCTCCCTCCCCCTCTGAAATCAATAAAAATAAAAAATAGTTTCATTGTTGTATGTGTTATTTCCATTGGGGAAGTGGAATTGCTAGGCCAAAAGAAATGAGTACCATTATGGTCTATATCAGCAGTTCTCAACCTGTGGGTCGAGACCCCTTTGGGGGTCGAACGACCCTTTCACAGGGGTCGCCTAAGACCATCGGAGAACACATATATAATTACATATTGTTTTGGTGATTAATCACTATGCTTTAATTATTTTCAATTTGTAACAATGAAAATACATCCTGCATATCAGATATTTACATTACGATTCATAACAGTAGCAAAACTACAGTTATGAAGTAGCAATGAAAATAATTTTATGGTTGGGGGTCACCACAACATGAGGAACTGTATTAAAGGGTCGCGGCATTAGGAAGGTTGAGAACCACTGGTCTATATGATACTAATTTGTTTTCTATAAAAAGTAGACAGTTTCATAATATTGTCATCAACATGTAAGTATACTTAATTTGCCAAAATCCATTGAAACCACTGGCCCAGTAGTTTGAATTAATTTTGTTAGTATAATGTCTGTAACATTACTTAAATGTATTCAAGTAATTGTTTAAAAATTTTAACAGCTTTATTAAATATAATACGCGTATCATACAATTCACACATTTAAATGTACAATTCATGGTTTTTAGTCTATTCACAAAATTGTGGAACTATCATCACTTTAGAATATACTTAAATTTCTTTTGAGTTGCACTTCTTTACTTGTTAGAGAGAGGATACAAGTTTTTTTCCAGAATAAAAAACTGAAAGGAAGATAGAAATTAAGATAAATTTTATTTAACACTGTACTTAACATTACTTATTATATACCTTTCCTTAGGTCACTAGATAAATTAGTAAACTGGTTCAGTATTATTAGACAGAATTATGCTAATCAGTGTTTTCTTTTTTAGCGCTGTAAAATGAATGAAGACTCTGGGTCTGATTATTTAGCACCTTGGCAGTTGTCTCAAGTGGTTGACGGAGGAGGTATTGGGATTATAGAAGAAAGCAAACACACAAATTTTACTAAAGGCGAGTTTGTGACTTCTTTCTACTGGCCCTGGCAAACCAAGGCTATTCTGGATGGAAATAGCCTAGAAAAGGTGATGTATAATATAAAAGTATTTTTCTCCACTGTAATCCTTATTTTGTACCTTTGGTCTTCAGTTGTTTGATAAGGGGGTGGGGAGGTGGGGAGCATACATTTTCTTTTAGATATCTGCAAAAATGTGGAAAGCCTTTGTTCCTTTTCCACTATTGGCTGTAACTATATATGAAGTTCTTAGATTACCAGTGAGTGGTGGTGTTTTCCATATTTAATTTATTTCTCAAATTTTACAGATATAAAATAAAACCTGAACTAGAAGCATCAAAAAATATTTTATACTAAGAACCAAAGGCCCCTTGTAGTCGTATGCTTTAAAGTTTCCTGAGAAATTGACACTTAAGAAATTCCTTTGGTTTGGGCTTGAAATTCCATCTTGTGTCAGAAATCTTGAGTTTGGTTTCTGTTAGGTTGAACCATGTGAAATTACCAATATTTTTCTGTTTTGACCTGCAAAAACTGGCAGCTTCATGTACAGGTTGGGGCAAAAGTAGGTTTATAGTTATGAGTGTGGAAAACAGCACAATACTTAAAAAATAATAATACATGAATAAACTCTGTGTTTCACATACTTACAACTGTAAACCTACCTTTGTCACCCCTGTGTAGTCACATTAAGGGTTAAGTATTCAACATATGAATTTTAGGAGTGCCAATGTAAGAAATGTCCAAATCAGTAGAGAATTTTTAAAAAAATATATTTTTATTGATTTAGAGAGGAAGGGAGAAGGAGAAAAACATGAGAGAGAATCATTGATCAGCTGCACACCCCACACTGGGGATTGAGCCTGGGACCTGGGCATGTGCCCTGCCCAGGAATCGAACCGTGACCTCCTGGTTCATAGGTCGATGCTCAACCACTGAGCCACGTGGCCGGGACTAGAAAATTTTTATAAGAATTTATTTGAGCCTGGCTGGCGTGGCTCAGTGGTTGAGCATCGACCTATGAACCAGGAGGTCATGGTTCAATTCCCGGTCAGGGCACATGTCCAGGTTGCAGATGTACAGTGTGGGGTGTGCAGGAGGCAGCCGATTAAGGTTTCTCTCTCATCATTGATGGTTCTGTCTCTCTCTTCCTCTCCCTTCCTCTCCAAAATCAATAAAAATATATTTTAAAAAATGTATTTGAGCCAAACTGATGACAATTGCTGGGAAGCAAGATCTTAGATATTCTGGAGAATGAGTTTTACATGTTCTTTTATACATTTTGAAATTAAGAAAACATAAGGAAGATTACATGAAGGAGGGAGAAAGCAAGGCAGCAACTGGATTACAGGATAGTTAACAAGAATGGTAACCTAAGATAGGCTTGCTTAAGGCAAAAATAAACCTTTTACTAAAGAAGTTATATGCCTGGGGAGTGGCTACCCACCAAGACCTGCCCTGTTAGGAATTTATGATCAGATCACCCTGGGAGGTTACTTTCTGTAGAAACCCTTTTTTTGTCCACAGGAAGACATGATTCAGCCTATAACAGGTTGTTTCTACCTTGTTGACTTAAAACTGGGATTCCTGGTTTTCTTTTTAAAAGATATATATTTAGACAAAATAAATAAATACAAATAAAAGATATATATTTCATTTTAGGTAGACCCGCAACTCGTGAATGGACATATTTCATATTTTCTTGGAGCTATTGGTATGCCTGGTTTAACTTCCTTGATTGGAATACAGGAAAAAGGTCATATAACTCCTGGATCTAATCAGACAATGGTTGTTAGTGGGGCTGCTGGTGCTTGTGGATCCTTGGCTGGGCAGGTAATAATTTCTGAGAATCATTTGATTTTCTAAAAATGTAGTCATAATTGAATCTCTGGACACATATATATATATATATATACTAGAGGCCTGGTGCATGACATTCGTGCACTGGAATGGGGGAGGTCCCTCAGCCTAGCCTACACTCTTTCGCAGTTCTGGAGCCCATGGGGAGCGGGCCTAAGCCGTCAGTCTGACATCCTTAGCGCTGCTGCAGAGGTGGGAGAGGCTCCTGCCACCACCGCTGCACTCACCAGCCGTGAGCCTGGCTTCTGGCTGAGTTGCGCTACCCCTTTGGGAGTGCACTGACCACTAGGGAGCAGCTCCTGTGTTGAGCGTCTGCCCCCTGGTGGTCAGTGTGCATCATAGCGACCGGTCGTTCTGCCATTTGGTCAATTTGCATATTATCCTTTTATTATATAGGATCATTTAAAATATAAAATTGAACAAATTTTATGATTATTTGCACATTTCTGGTAGAAATGATATTACCTGCTTAGACTGTCTTTATAATAATATGAAAAATGTTGTAGATTTTTGTATCTTGTTCTCTGTTAACCAAAAATAGACACAGGAAATGCTAGAACGATCCAAGGAAGAAAATCAAAGTACCTATGTGGAATTCATGAACTAAAAATAAAAAACAAACTCGCCCTAGCCAGTTTTGCTCAGTGGTTAGAATTTCAGCCTGCAGACTGAAGGTTTGTGTGTTCTATTCTGGTTAAGGGCATATACCTCAGTTGCAGACTCAATCCCTGGCCAGTGCAGGAGGCAACCAATTGATGTGTCTCTCGTACATTGATGCTTCTGATGTTTCTCTCTGTCTCCATCTCTCCTTCTCCTTTCCTCTCTCTCTAAAATCAATGGAAAAAATATCCTCTGGTGAGGATTAACAAAAAAAACACATATTGTATAAAAAAAGTCTTCAAATACAGTAAATATTATGATAGAATTTTATAAAATGCACTAGAGGTCTGGTGCATGAAATTCATACATGGGCGGGGGGAGGGAGTCCCTCAGCCCAGCCTGCACCCTCTCCAATCCGGGATACCTCAGGGGATGTCCGACTGCCTCTCACAATCCAGGACTGCTGGCTCCCAACCGCTCGCCTGCCTGCCTGATCTCCCCTAACCCCTCTGCCTGCCTGGCTGATTGCCCCTAACCACCTCTGCCTGCCTGATTGCCCCTAACTGCCTCTGCCTCGCCCTGCACCCGGGACCCAGGATTCCCTTCTCTGGCCAGCCACAGGCACCCAGGACCTGGCCCGGATTCGCCTGGACCGGTCACAGCTACAGGGGACCCTGGGCAGGTGGCTTGTCCCTCTCCTGGGCTGCAGCCTGGCTGGTCCCATTCCTCTCTCACGAGCTCATTTGTGCCTGGCTGGTCCCCATTCCTCTGAAAAGTACAGTGTTGAGCGTCTGAGCCAACAGACGCATGATGCCGTGAGGGTGTGACAACCATTTGTATATTAGCTCTTTATGATATAAGATTGTTTTTATGAATAATAGCCTTTATAGTATGAAACCTCTGAAATAAAATATTTTATCTTAGTAGTGATTTTACTCACAGGCCTGAAAAATATTTTAAAACTTTAAAAAAATTTAATTTATTGGAGTGACATTGTTTAATAACATTATATAAATTTCAGGTGTACAACTTTATTATATGACATCTGTGTACTCTATTGTGCACTCACCACCTGGTCTAGTCTCCTTCTGTCACCATATACTTGACCCCCTTTACCCTCCTTGTCCTCCCCTTACCTTCTTTTCCTTCTAGTAACCACCATTCTGTTGTGTCTATGAATTTTCTGTTTGTTCATTTGTTGCTTTTTGCTTTATATCCCACATGAGTGGGATATATCCCACATGAGTGAAATCACATTCTTCACTTTTCTATCTGACTTATTTCACTTAACATAATACTATATGCACAAGATCCATCCCACTGAAAAATATTAAATTGCAAGTTAGTGATGTTTGGGATCTGACTATTCTTTTCATGAAATTAGCTTTAAATTCTGGAATTTTAGCATTCAAACTAAGTCTAATTTTATTCAATCTTAATGCTTTTAAGAATGGCATTATATCTGTTTTCTGTTCTTTTGATTTCAAATTACTTTTAGCTGAAAGCCCTGTAATCTAACCTAAATTGTGGTGAACACTCTCATATACTTATAATATCTTGTATGCTTTAACCTAAATTGTGAACACTCTCATATACTTATAATATCTTGTATGCTTTCACATTTTAAAATGTAAATATGACATAGAAAGTTGTTTAATAATTTAAAATTTCCCCCCTAGATTGGTCACTTGATGGGCTGTTCCCGAGTGGTGGGAATTTGTGGAACACATGAGAAGTGCCTCCTTTTGACCTCAGAACTGGGCTTTGATGCTGCAATTAATTATAAAAAAGAGAATGTAGCAGAACAGCTCCGGAAACTATGCCCAGCTGGTGTGGATGTTTACTTTGACAATGTTGGCGGTGACATAAGTAATACAGTGATAAGCCAGGTAGTTTGTTGATTTGTTTCTTACAAATTTGAATGCTATATTTTATCTGATGTGATGTATTTTTACCTGATACTAAGAGATAGAAAAAACTGTATAAGATTGTTGGGTTTATTGAGAAAAAGAAACTAATGATGATCAAGTGATCAACTGTAATTAAGTGAAACAGAAGAGCTTGCTGATATACCTACTTCCACTTACAGGTTTGCACTATGAACGTCAGTTTCAGTTCTTTGCTAGCATTATTATATTTTTCACCTGCAGTTAATTTTTGTGAAAAGTACAGTTGTATTGTTCAAATGGTGAAGTTCTGACTCCTAACTCACCATGAACCAACTCAGCCATGGCCCCTGACTTTGGGTAGGGAATGGATTTTCATTAGGTATTTACCTATTTTTATTGACAATGTTATAAAATGTGAACATCAGCTATTAACACTGCATTGTCCTTTACTATAGGTAAAATTATTTGCAATTGAGGTTAAATTATTTAAATACAAAGAAATACTCTGCTACTACTACTATTAAAAGTAGCAACAACAACGACAGCAACAATTAATGTAATTCTTTTGCTGATTACCAAATTCTCATTTACCTCTAATTCCTTGGAAGTGGACTTATTTTCTAGCCTATTAAAACTCTTAAATACATATACTGGGTAAATCTTTAAAATGAAATATATTAATTGGCACTAAAGGATTAAATTCAGTGGTCAAGGAGGCTTTCTTTGAGGCAGCCATAAAGTCATATATGGGATAGGCATATATCTTAGGGTATAATCACCTATTTTATCTGAACAGATGAATAAAAACAGTCACATCATCCAGTGTGGTCAAATTTCTCAGTACAACAAAGATGTGCCTTCTTCTCCTCCACTACCTCCTGATGTAGAGGCAATTCAGAAAGAAAGAAACATTGCAAGGTGTGTTCTATCTTTTCCTGTTTTTACCGGATTCAAGGGGTTTAAAGATCACAGGTGTATGTGAAATGCATTGTTCTCCATGTATAATTTTTTCTTATATAAATAAAACTTGAAAATAGATATTTTAAGTTGATTCAGTACTTAGGTTTTAGTTAATTAGCTCTTTGGCAGAAAACTTTTAAAAAATTGCATCTGTTCTATAAATCTTTTGCAAGTGTTTTTTTTGCAAGTAATAGAAACTCAATCACATTGGCTTAAGTACAGGGGAAATTTATTGGCTCATGCATTGAGAAGTCCAATATTAGTACAGTACTGGCTGAGCTCTGGCTGGATACAGGGTTTGTATAGTGGCATCACGACTGTTTTTCTCCACCTCTGGGCTGTGCTCCCTCCCAGGCTCTCCTCTTGCAGCAGCAAGAGGATGGCTGTTATCTCTAGTCTTACATTTGACCAGGTTAGCAATCCAAGCAAAAAGAGAACAGCTTTCTTCTCGCAGTTTTATCAAGTCCCAACGCTGATACTTTATGGCTCATACTGGCTTGGCTTTGGTCACAAAGGGTAGGGAAAGGATGTTACCCACAAAGTAAAATCATAGAGCTATTACCAAACGGGGTCATAAATGCAGGGTAGACAAAACAATAGAACTCCACTGCACTTATCCCTGTCTCTACACCTAAAACTGTATCTGGCCAGACTCTGTGATTAAGTCCTAATGTTTGAAATATTAACACATAATAGAGATCTGGAATGATTTCATTTTGGACTCTTTTATTCCCCCACTGGTCTCTGATCATTATTCTTTTCTTTCCCAATACAGAGAAAGATTTATGGTGTTCAATTATAAGGACAAATTTGAGTCTGGTATTCTACAGCTGAGTCAATGGTTTAAAGAAGGAAAGCTAAAGGTAGAATTTGCTTCTATTCTTTATCAATAGCATTCTTCCTGCTATTTGACATGCTTTTGAATTTATTATAGCAATGTACTAGTTTCATAATAAAAATTCCTACAAAAGGGAAGTGTACTGGATATTATAAATTAACTTTGCCTCCCAGGCGATATAACCTCCTGGTTGAGAAGCCCTTTCTTATTATTCCCTTTACCTGAAATTTTATTAACCTTATACTTTTCTTAGATTATGTTGTAAGATAAATAGATTTTCCGTCCTAAATTTTAATACTCATTAATTTAACAAATATTAATATGGAATTCTACAATGTGTTAGAAGCTGTGCTTTCTCAAAAATCTTATAAGCACCGCCTAGTACCCCCACCTCTCCACTACCATATGTCTCTCCTGCCCTCCCAGGACATTCTGATATATCTCTTCTTTTTGCTTTAAAATCAGGAGTTATTAATCTTGGGTCCAGAGACCCTGACCTAGCATGTTCTTAAAACCTGCAAATGATAGGCAAAGTTTATGTGTGTGTGCTTATGTACTTTTGGAAAAGAGGGTATACAGCTTGTGCTGTTACCAGTGGAAGATTAGACAATGGGAAAATAGGATTTTATTTTAAAAAGTTAATTGATAGGAAACCTTTTTGGGTTACCTACATGAAATTAAGAATATCTATTTTTAGACAGAAAGTGCTTAACAGTGTTGCTGTCTTTTGCAAACATGAAAACTATTAAGTAGAAACATTGAAGTCTAAAGAATACTAAGTATAGCTATTTTGATTTACAGATTAAAGAAACTATGACAAATGGATTAGAAAACATGGGAGGTAAGATGAATGTAGATTTATTATATACTAGAGGCCTGGTGCACAAAAATTTGTGCATTCGGGGGTGGGGGGGTCCCTCAGCCCGGCATGTGCCCATTTGCAGTCCAGGACCCTTTGGGGGATGTCCACCTGTCAACTTAGGCCCACTCCCGGGGGGATCAGGCCTAAGTTTGCAGTCAGACATCCTTCTGGCAGCCAGGGAGCCCTCGGGGGATGTCTGACTAAAGGCTTAGGCCCCCAAGGGAACTGTGATGAGGAAGCTGGGGTTCGAGCCCTGCACTGTGGATCGAGCCCACAACCCGGGCATATCCCCTGACCAGAATCAAAATATGACCTCCTGGTTCATAGGTCTATGCTCAACTCGCTGCTGGTTCTTTTGTTTGTTTTAAATAGAAAGGATTAGCTTGGCTGGTGTGGTTCAGTGGTTGGGTGTCAACCTATGAATGGGGAGGTCACAGGTTGTGGGCTCAAATCCCAGTAGGGAAATCAATAAAAACATATTTTTTAAAAATAAAAGGGATTAATCAAACAACTTTTTTTCTTTCTCAGAAAAAAATTTAATGTATTTGGTTACTAAGTTTACCAAACAGAAATATAATTTCACTTATTTTTCTGGCATAATGTGTATTTCACTTAGTAAAACTTTGTGATTAGATTTCTGACATTTTAACTGTTATTTAGAAACTAGAGGCCTGGTGCATGAAATTTGTGTACTCGGGGGGAGGGGTTCCTCAGCCCGGCCTGCACCCTCTTGCAGTCCAGGAGCCCTCAGGGGATGTCTGACTGATGGCTTAGGCCTGCTCCCTGCCGTCAGTTGGACATTCCTTAGCGTAGCTACAGAGGCGGGAGAGGCTCCTACCACCACCGCTGTGCTCACCAGCCGTGAGCCCGGCTTCTGGCTGAGCAGCGCTCCCCCTGTAGGAGTGCACTGACCACCAGGGGGCAGCTCCTGCGTTGAGCGTCTGCCCCCTGATGGTCAGTTCGCGGCATAGCGACTGGTCATTCCGCCGTTTGGTTGATTTGCATATTAGCCTTTTATTATATAGGATTTGTTTTGCTGATATTTTACCTTCAAACTTACTTGCCTCTAGTTTTCAGACTGTAAGCCTTGAGTGTCGATATAGACACCAATTAAACATTTCTAGTTTGGGTAAAAAAATTTTTTTAAATCTATTTTTATTTCTTTCAGAGAGGAAGAGAGAGGGAGGGAGAGATAGAAACATCAATGATGAGAGAGTATCAATTGACTGGCTGCCTCCTGCACGCCCCACATTGGGGATTGAGCCCGAAACCCAGGCATGTGCCCTGACCGGGAACTGAACCGTGACCTCCTGGTTCATAGGTCTACACTCAACCACTGAGCCACACCAGCCTGGCGGGTAAATCCAATTTTTAAGATGCTGATTGGGTTAGTTTACCCTGTAACTTTGCCAGTGTATATGTGAAGTTTCTTTTGATGACAATTTTCTTCTATACTTAATATTAAAATCATTGAAGTAATTTTTCAAATTACTTGTGTTTGACCTACCAAAAGATATGTATGATAGTGACATTTATATTTTGAGATAACTTAGTTTTTTTTTTTCTTTCTAGCTGCATTCCAGTCCATGATGACAGGAGGTAATATTGGAAAGCAAATAGTTTGCATTTCAGAAGAAACCTCTTTGCAGTCTCTATAAACATCCTCATCAAGGAAACACAAATTTCTTTCCATTTTGCACAAAGACTTTCAAGACACATTAAAAAACACCTGAGAGTACAGATAGCTTTTGGTTTAAATGTACTAATAGGTGATTATTTTCTTAGTTGCAAAATAATTCTTTCCTATATCTTCAATATTATATATGTACTCTATATCCAACGTATTATATACAACAATAGGTTGAAGTCAAAATGATCTATTTTTCTTTCTTTTCCTAAAACTATTACATATGATATTTTTGTCAGATATACTGAAATCACTGGAGATTTGATACAACTATGAATGGATCATACAAAACAGCTTTTCAGAATTAATAACTTTTATTGAAAATGGAATGGTTGAGAAGGCATTTAGTAAATGTTTATAGAACTGGGAAAGTTTTACATAATTCTTGAACTGAAACTTGGCATAAGAAGAAAATTGGGATGGCCTTTCTATACATGGAAAAAGGACTTAATGGCAGGGTGTTTGTCTGGAGTTTGGGGGAATTCAGAGCTCTGTGTTGGGACTAGTATGAGAAGATAAGTAGAGGTTGATTAGGTTGTTGGAGAGACTACATTTGCTACAGAAGATGATCTATTTGTGTTATGCCAAATAATTTACTGTATAGTAACTCAAATATTTATTGATAAAAGCATATGTTTATTTTAGGTTAGCAGGCACATACTGTCAAATAGTTGTCAAGATTTCCAGGGCAAATAGATAAAAACATTACTTGGAGTGTTAGGTAATTAAAAAGATTGAGACAGCCTGGCTGGTGTGGTTCAGTGGTTGAGCATCGACCCCGGAACCAAGAGGTCGGGGGTTTGATTTCTGATTAGGGCACATGCCTGGTTTGCAGGCACCATTCCCAATAGGGGGTGTGTAGGAGGCAGCCAATTGATGATTCTCTCTCATCATTGACGTTTCTGTCTCTTCCTCCTTCCTCTCTCTCTAAAAATCAATAAAAATATTTTTTAAAAGGATTTGAGACAACAAAGACAGCTTCAGAAAATATTAGGACTGAATGGGCAAATTAAAAAATGATTATAAACATGAATGTTCAAGACCCACAAATGTAACTCTAAATTAGAGTTTGCCGGGGTGCGGGGAGGTGGAGGAGACTAGGGGGGGATAAATGGTGATGGATGAAGACTTGACTTGGAGTGGTGAATGCACAATACACTGTACAGGTGATGTGTTGTGGAACTATGCATCTGAAACCTGTCAATTTTGTTAACCAGTGTCACCCCAATAAATTCAATAAAAAGGAAAAAATTAAAGCAGTGATTCTAAAAAAAAAAAAGGGTTTGATAAAAAAGAGGGTTTGTTTTATTGTAATCAACCCTATAAAACAGTAAAATTGAGGGAAGTTTTCTCTGAGTGTCCTGCTGGTTTATGGTCTCCTGTTTATACACTGCAATATACTTTTTAAAAACACCTTATCTTATTGGTAAAAGTATTATACATATCCCCCTCTCCCCGGCCCCATTGACACCCTCCACATTACACCCCGCTCCTGCAATAAACTTTTGTTGGCAACATTTATAGAAAGTAGATTCAAACTGTGTTAGTAATCAATCATTCCAGTTGTCTTTAGTGGTCTTCTTTCTTGTTTTATATAATTTTCCAGGGCCATTTAATCTCTGTATGTTGATAACTCCCAAATCTACATCTCTATTTTGACCTCTTTCTTACCAGAGTTTGGGACCTTCACCTCCAAGTAAATATCCCCTTGGGATAAACGCACTTTATGTAAAGAGGAATTATCTTCCCCTGAACTGTGTTTCTCCTTTGTTTTGCAAATCACCATAGTTTATTTGTATATTCAAACTACTACTCTCTCACCCATTTATATGCCTGTCTTCAAGGCTTACCTTTAATCTTAAGCGCCTTTCTTAGAGAACTCCTTTAATTCCCACTGTCACTGTCTTCGTTGAGTTCTTCATGGTTTGGCAAGCAGCACTATCAAAAAATTAGTAATTTCAAGAAGTCGGTCAAACTCATAAAGCTCTAACAAGTGGTGGCATCCAGCCTGGGACGCAAGTGGTCTAGCCCCCAGGCAGGACACCTGAGAGCTCTTTACATCCAAATATGTATGTGGAACCCAGACGCTAGGGAATTCATATTCCAAAAAAAGTTCTAACTACACTTGAGTCTCAATTCTTACCCTGCTCGGTATACAATGCAGAAGTATGTTCTGCAAGTTCCCTTCCCGGGGAGGTGAAGCTTCGCGATCCTCTTCGCTGAGAACTCCGATGAAAGTCAGCAGTGATCGTTCTCGCCTCCATTGTAGCTGGTACAGATCTCAGCCGACAGGTACCACGACCCCGTCCGCCGTTGCAGGGAAGCAGTGACGTCACGGCTGGAACGAACCGACCCGTTTTGCGGGCTTTGCAGACCTCGGAGCCCCGAAGGCCGATAGAGAATGAGTGGGACGTGGGAGACCACGGCGGCTTGGGTCCGGGCGCG
>NW_005371193.1:13951-36779 GCF_000412655.1 Myotis brandtii
CCCTTGGGCTCCCCTGCAGGACCTGGCGGGCCCGGAGCGGCCGGTCTGAAGCCCCACGGCGTGGACCCTTCCTCTCGCGGGGTTTTGGGGCTGATGTTTCGGCTCCTTTGCTTGGTTTTGGGGGCCGGGGCGTGGGAACCAGACCGTCCCGAGAAAGCCGGAGTCAGCGAGTCCCGTGGGCGGGGGCTGCCGGGCTGCACTGGTAGCCGGGCCTGCCCGCGGACCTGGGGCCGGACACTGAGGCCGTCGTCCTGGGGAAATGTGATGCCAGAGGGACTCTGCCCGGGACATTTCATCCCCGAGCTGCCCCTTCTTTCATACGCCCCTTACTTTCTGGGTCTGGAAGAAGGAAGGCTGCCGACTTGGAGGGGCTGGACTGCGGTTCTGCTCCGCCTGTCATTCCAAGGCGGGGGTGTGGGCTGTGGGCTGTGGGCTGTGTGCACAGCCTGTGTGCATTTCGCAGGTTGGATTTATCCTCTGTAGTTTCTTCAAATAACAGATGCAATTAGTTTATTAAAGTTTGTTGCACTTGCTCATGAGACTCTGAAATGCATTTAGGCACTACTTGGAGGTTAAATACTATTAACTTGGGACCTAAGAATTTGCACTTCTTCCTCACTTTGGCAAAAGGTCAGTGCAGCGTATTTTCAAAGAGACTAAAAAAAACCAAAAACATTTGAAATAAAGTCAGGGACATTTTGTTGTTAAGGAAGAAATTCCACTTTGTGTTATCTTAGTTGTGGACAGAGTATAAAGTCAACTAAACTAGCAGAAGATTTAGGTTCTAGTTTTTAAAGTTCTACATCGAAGTAGATGCCTAATTTTTGGCAAGTTACATAATCTCTAGCTTTAGGCTTTTTCTTTTTTCTCTGTAAATTAAAGAGCTTACCTATTTATCCAGCAAATATTTCCTGAGTGTTTACTTTGTACACAGCGTCGTCCTAGGTTAATGGAAGAAGGGTGAATAAACTCAAACCTAACCAATGAGAAAAATTTCCATGTAGACAACTAACACCCTGAGGGAAATGAAATAATTGCTAAAAGAGGGGTTAAATTGTTTTGTGAAACCACGGAGGTAAGGACAGATTTGTTCTGACTGGAGGGAAAGGATCAGAGTCTTAATGGATGAGATGGCATTTGAGTTGAATTTTAAAGGCTGGGTAGGATTTCACAAGGTCAGATCTAGATTGGGGGTGTTTATTACTGATTGAAGAACTAGCCCAATCAAAGACCTTGAGCACTGACAAAGGTTAGTGTGTTCATTTAATAGCGAATTTAGTGTGGCCTGCAGTAAATAGTTTATTAAGGAATATAGTGGATGCTGGTGTCTGAAGACATGTAGAATATTTAAAATGCCATGCTTAGGTGTTTGACTACTGAGGCACTGAACTTTGAGTAAGGGGAATAATACAAACATTTCTATGTTTTGGAAAGATAACTCGAGTGGTTGTATAAAAGATGGATTGGAAAGGGGCATTTTAAGGGCTGGGTGGCCAGATAGAAGTCTATTTTAATACTGTAGTTGAAAGATAATGAGAGACCTAAACAGGGCATTACACTAGGAATACATTTGGGGGAATCAGAACCACTGGGATTATTTCAGTAGGGAAGATGAAAGGGATTGTTAAAGATCGAGAATTTGCAGCTGAGTGGGAGGAAGATTGGGCAATAATTGAAATGAATGCTGCAGGAAGAAGAACAGGTTTGGTGGTGGAGATAGTAATCTGGATTTAGTACATTGTTAGGTTGGGTTGCTGTTGGATAGCTATGTGGAGATAGTAGCAAGCAGTTAGAAATGAAAGTTTGAAGTTCAGAAGAGGTCAGGAATAGAGACAAAAATTTAGGTATCATTTGCAATGTCATTCATTTATTATACAGATATTTATTCAGTGCCTACTAGGTGCTTACACGGAACCTTGTGTGGAAGCCCTTTAAGCTTCAGTATCAGAAATGACACTGGAAAACCTAAATTCCTTATGACTTACATAAAGTGCTATGCCAGGTGCTGGGAAATATAGTAGTGAACAAGACTAGTTCTTACCCTTGTTTATGGAGCCTGCAATTTATGGGATAGCCCAACAAAAAAATAAAGACTGTATAAAAACAAATGAAAGAATTAGAAATTGTGATTAGTGAAGATGGTAGAGGGTGTATGGCGAACCTTCCTTGAGTAAGGTATCAGGGAAAGCCTTTCTAAATCAGTTAACAGTTAAACTGAACTACGAAGGATTAAAACAAACAAAAAAAGAGCTAACCAATGGAAGAGAATGGCAAAAGCATTCCTAGGTAGAGCAAATGTCATGTGCAAATCCATAATATAAGAAAGAGCTTCATGTGTTCTCAGAGCTAAGGGAGCTTCCTCTGGCTGGGACTTGGTGAGCAAGTAAAGGAGGGTGACTCTGGAGGGTGGGGATGCAGGAATGGCTCACATAGGTTTTTACAGGCCAGAATAAGGAGTTTGGATTTTGTCTAGACACATTGGAAAGCTTAGAGAAGAGTTTGAACAGGGAAGTGTATCTATAATAGGATTCACATTTCAAGATGATATTTATTGCTGTGAAGAGAACAGAACGGAGGGTGGCAAGAACAGAAGCAGGGAGACCAGTAACAGTGCTTTAGGGCAAGAGGTGATGGTGGCCTGGAGTAGGGTGGTGGCAGTAGAGAAAGAAGTAGGTGGATTTGCTATATTTCCTCCTTTGGAGATAGAATCAATAGGACTTGGCAGCTGGATTGAGTATTGGGAGCAAAGGAAATAAAGTAATAAAGATTACTCCTAAATGACGTAAATAGTGGTCCTTGAGTAAAGGGTTGTGGTGAGAGGGGCTGGTAAGGAATGATGGGAAACAGGCTTGAGAGAGAATTTGTTTTGAACATGGTAAAATGGAGATATTAAGTTAAAATGTTAAGTAGAGATGTATATCCAAGTCTGCAGCTCAGAGGAGATGTCTGGGCTACAGGTAAAAATTTTGGAGACCATATGATTTAAAGCCAAGGAACTGGATGAATTCACAAGAGGGAGAGAGTATAGCAAGAAAAACCGGTCTGAAAACTATCCTGAGGAACATTAACATTTAGGGGCTGAGTGGAGGAGGATTACAGGAGTTATCAGAGGAGACTGGAGAGATGGCCAGTAGGTAGTAGTGAAGTAAGGAACATGTATCTTGGAAATAAAGAGAATAGTGTTTGAGAAAGGAGGCAGCGCCTTTGAGAAACAGTGCCAATTATGCCTCTTTGGTTGCAAGTGAACAATTTACTTCAGAAGAGGAATTTATAACCAGGATGTGAGCAACTCACAGGACCAAAGAAAATGCTGAAGGCCCTGACTTTATAAAGGACAGGAATATGAGCAGCCCCAGGGAAGGCTGCTAACTGCATTACTGGAATGAATGGGCTGCTGCAGCATTTTTTAGTCCTTAGTTACTTTCAGGATTCATGTTCTGAGGAAAAGTGTCTGATTTGTTCAACATGGGTCAAGTGTCCAATAGTTGGCCAGGATAGAAAAGAACATCTTAATCTACAGTCCTGCCAAGAATGTAATCAATGGGGAGGGGTAGATCCCCAAACAAAATGGATCCTGTCACCCAGGCAGGGGAAATGAATGTAAGACAGTCAAAAACAATAGTTGTCCATTGCAAAGGTCAAGGAAGATGAGGACAGTAAAGTGTCCATTGGATTTGGCAACATGAAGATCATGGGTTATCTTTACAAGAGAGGTTTTGGTGAATTGACGGGGTTGGGTAATGATTGGAGATGAGAAAGTAGAGACAACTCTTGATGAATTTAGCTTGTAGAGAATTAGGATTGTGGAGAAATGGGGAGGTGAATGGAATAAGATTCAAAGCTATAGGAATGGAGCACCCAGAAGATCCTGGGAAGAGAAAGGAGAAGGCCTAGGGTAAATCCTATGGTTTTAAAACTCATTCTGGCTTTACAATTCTGTATTCCAAATTTCTTTCGTTAGTACCTGTTACCACTTTATCATTAGAATTTAATCAACTCCCATAATATGCTAGGTATGATATAGAAAGTTACCTCGTTTTCCTGTTCCCAGCACTACCACGTTATACCAAAATTTAAACTGCTCTTTTAAAATAAATTTTAATTTTTGGTCTTTGTAATTTACTAATGTCAGTAGAGTTGTCTGGATCTATATCTGTGGTCAGCCACAGGTGGCAATGGAGGGAGCTGAGAAGCAGATTGGCCCATGGTCAGAGAGACTAGTCCTTTTGGTTGAAATCATGTGCTTTATTTTAGCCTTTGTATGAATGGTGACCAGTTGTGGGGAGCACAGTGTTCCTCAATTTCTTTTTTCTTTTTTCCTCTACCCACCCACCTTCTACTTCTTTCTAAAACTGGGTCAAGGTCAAAGCATTGTTGACCTCCCTCAAGTTAGAGCAGTACTGCTATTCTGGGCTTTGTTTTCTAGGGTGGAACTACTTTGCCTTTTATTTTTATTTACTTTGTATCCTCACTTGAGGATATGTTCTTATTGATTTTAGAGAAAGAAAGGGAGGGAAAGAGAAAGAGAAATATCGATGTGATGTGATCGGTTGCCTCCTGTGTGCATTCGGACCAGGGATCAAACCTGAAACCTAGGTATATGCCTTGACCAGGAATTGACCTTTTGGTATTCCGGACGATACTAACCCACTAATCTACCCAGGGTCACTCTGCTTTTTAGAGGTTAACACAATGATGTTCTATGTCTTTTATGAGGCAAAGTAGTAAAAGCCCCTGGTCATATTTCCCTTGGAAATACACTCCCTTCTACATAGCAATCAGGACTGAGACAGGAGACTTGTATCATCTCTGTTCCCCTGTTGCTTGCTTACTTTGGATTGGTTTTCTCTCCCAGTATGTGAGAGGTCTGCATTGGGGTTTGGGACCAAAAACTTCTTTTTGTTGCTAATCATTTGCATAGTTTGTAATATTTTTCTCTGCAGAACTCACAGGGAGGGCCAAAAGATAAGATTCAAGTAATCTATTTCACCAAAACTCCAACAATAATAATGGCTGATTGTAATATATATTTATTTATTTATTTTGAGTTCAGAGGAAGGTAGGAGAGAGAGATAGAAACTTCAATGATGAGAGAGAATCATTGATCGGCTGCCTCCTGCACACCCCATACTGGGGAAGGAGCCCACAACTCGGGGCATGTGCCTTGACTGAGAATCGAACTGTGACCTTCTGGTACATAGGTTGATGCTCAACCACTGAGCCACATTGGCTGGGCTGTAATATATATTAAAAGCAGGTTTATATCTATGGGTTTACACTTTGTATGTGATGCTATCCTATATAATAAAATGCTAATATGCAAATTGTCCCTATGGGCGGGAGTTCGACCCACCGGGAGTTAGACATGTGCTGACCACCAGGGGGTGGCACGGAACATGGTGGACGTTGGCGATGCACCACTGGCAGTAGGTGGCAGTGGAGGCACTGCTGGCCCAATAGGCCCCAATAAGAGCAGGACTGCAGCTTGGGGGGGGGGGGTTGGCGAGCGGGCAGTGCCAGGCCAAGGTGGGTGCAAGCGGGGACCCTGATCACCCTGCCAGTCACCCCACAGATCAGCCCTGATCACCGGCCAGGCCTAGGGACCCTACCCGTGCATGAATTTTGTGCACTGTGTCTGTAGTGTTTAACATATGTATTTTAGACATTTTGAAGTTACTTTAATAAAGTGTTTTTCGATCTGTGGGATATAACCTGTTAGCTTGTGAGATCAGTTTATTGGGTCTCATCATTAAAAAATATTTTCAGAGTGCATGAGAGTCGTATAGTATAGGTTAGTATTGTTTCATGAAACTATGTTATCTGTGTGTGTTTAGTTTATTGGGTTATGATGGAAAATGTATCTTACTGTGGGTTGCAGTCTCTATAGGAAATTTGGACTTAGTAATAAAAGGCATAGTTCTTAACCTTCTATGTATACTAAACATTTGATAGACTTACTTATTTCTTAAGCACCTCTAGAGAAGTTTATTTCTGAAGAATTTTATAATTATTTCTATTGACTGATATAAAAATAATCCTAGGGTTGATCTGTTTCATTTCTATATTTCAGATGAGTTTCCTAGGGCCAAGAAGATGAGTAGCTTGCCCGGGTCTCAACCTAGTCAGAGGCAGAATTAAGATTCCTGCTTTAGAGACCTTGCATTTTTGGTTTTTTTTAAAACATATCTCAGCTTCTTTATTTAATTTGTTTAGCTACTTAGTGTTAATGCATAAGTAGGGTGTGTTGCAGAAAAAGAATGCAGCTTATCAAACTTTAGTCCCCAGGATTTGTTTATTAGGCTAAAAACAGAAGGAGAGTTGTTCTCAGGATAGTCCTGATCATAGAGATTGCTGTTGTCCTAAATCTACTTTGCTGTTGTTAGAGTTCTCTAATTACTTCTTTCCAAGCCTTGTGTTTTGCTTTTGTTCATTGCAGAGGTTTTTTTTGTTTGTTTGTTTGTTTTTGTTTTTTTGTCTGCATTCTTTTTAATCTCTAGGCTGAACAGTGGCAGGGTCAGTGGATTTCTAAAAAATATATATGCTGGGCCAATTATTTTTTAAGCAGTCTAATCTAATATGCTTTGATGGCCATGCACACAGTAAAAGGGGAGAAGGAAATAGGTCTGAACAGTACTACTTTGACCAATTTCTAAGATCAGTTTGTTTTGTTGTAAAGTCTTAATCTAGAGCCAAGATTCCTTACTTATGATTTGTGGAAAATATGATTCGATGGGCCTGGCCTTGGTTGCTGATAGTTAAATGTTGTTGTCTCTTCCATTATTTATGGAGCTAAATTAGTACATTTTCTATTTTAAAGGAAATAACGATATACATTTTGCCTGTCCACCAGCTACAGATACAAAGTAAAAATGAACAAATATTACTGTCCACATTAAAGAACTTTGGATGATTTAGGTGACTACTGTGTATATTGCATTTTTAATCTCTTATCTTAATTAATAGCATAAGAAAGCCAGGGAAGAAATTTCCTCTGATATCCATAATTTTCTGAAAATAGCTTCCCTTTGAGTAAGAGCAGTGCCTTTCACTTCAGTGTCATATAAGTTGCATTTAAAGGAAAAACATTGCATTGGGACCCTCCTTACCCCCAAACTCGCCAATTATTTTTATTTTAAATATACTCAACCATAAAGCTAGGTAACTCTTATACCTCCTATGCTGAGCCTTTATAGCTCTTAATCAACTGCAACATCAAAACAAATTTACAAATCAATAATAGTAGTGCCACGGTCAGTGGATTTCTAAAATATATATGCTAAACAAAGATTATTTTCTTTAAGCAGTTTAATATGCTTTGATGGCCATGGGGAACCATGTACATCATAAAATTTAGATTATCAAGATTATGTTAGTTGTTGCCATGGATTTATATCTTCATGAATAAGTATACAGATGTAAGCAATACCATACAACAAGAAAATTCAAATTAACATTCACATTATGTGGTAGAGATGTTGTTTGTTAAAATGAACTACATATTTAATATTGAGCTTAACAGTGGAAAGATTTAACCTTGGATGCAGTAATATATTTCATTTGTTTCTAAATTTCAACTTTAGAAATACTAGGGCAGAAGATAGCATACAAGGTAGTATTTGTAATGTCAAGGCATTGTTACACAGTTTATGATAATCAGATCTTATATTTAACCAAAGGTGACTGAGAAGTCCTTGAATACCAGTTTTAATGAGGTATTATTTGATGACTTTGTAGAGTTAGAATTGCCTTATTCAATTAAAGATTTGCTTTGCAAGTGAAAAGATAACATAGAATGGAAGAAAGGTTGTGCAAACCAACATCTGATAAGGTCTAAGATATGAACATATGCCCAATAAGCACAGGAAAAGATGCTCAGCATCATTAGCCATCAGGTAATGTAACTCAAAACCACAGTGAGTTACTACATCATACCCACTAGGATGGCTATTACAGAAAAGGCAGATACTAACAAGAGTTGGTGAGGGTGTGGAGAAATTAGATCCCCCTTATATACTACTGGTGGGATTGTAAAGTGACACACCACTTTGGAAAACAGCCTGGTATTCCTCAGGAGGTTAAACATAGTTACCAAATGACATAGCGATTTCACTCCTAGAAAAGTACAGAAAAGAATGAAGACATATGTCCATGCAAAAACTTGTACATGAATGTTCATAGAAACATTATGCATAATAGCCAAACTGGGGAAACAACTGAAATGTGGAAACAATCCAAATGGGCATCAATTGATAATTTGATAAATAAAATGTACATCCATACAGTAGAATAGTATTTGGCTACAAAAAGAAATGATGTACCAATACATGCTACATACAATAGGATAAACCTTGGAAACTTCATGCTAAGTGAAAGCAGCCAGGCACAAAAGATCACATATATAATTCCATTTATAAAAATGTCTAGAGTAGGTAAAATCCATACAGACAGAAAATAGATTAGTAGTTGCCTAGGCCTGCTCAGTGAAGGGTTTGGGAGAAAATGGGTACAGGCTTTCTTTTCTGGGATGACAAAAATGTTATAAAATTGATTGTGGTTATGTTTGCACATCTGTGAATATACTAAAAACAATGTACTTGTCCTCTTTAAATAAGTGAATTGTATGGTATGTGAATTATATCTCAGTGAAGCTGTTATTTTAAAAAAATTTGCATTGCAATTTTTGAAATCTGTTACATGGGTAACTGGAATTAGGAATAGAATTGAATTTGCCATCACACTTAGCTGGTGCTGTGTTTAAGATGAGATCCACACAGTACATTTTACTATGGTACTGAGTGCTCCAATACAGATTCTTTTGAGGTCATCCTGCCTGTTGTACTGCATCCGACTATTCTTTCTTTTGTTTACACAGCACACATACAAACCACAAATTTGGATACCAAAATTGTATGGCAGTTCTCAGTTATAATACAGATACCCATTTGTTCCAGGAAGTGATTGTGCTAATTTTTAAGATTATCATTGAAATGAAAACACTAAAATAAAAGGGTGTCAGAGATAACTTTGGATTGAGAAATGATGATGTAGAGGTGGTCCTTAAACTATAAGAGAAGTGGCAGCTTCCTTCTCTAAGTTGTTATTACAGCTTTGCAAAAGTGTTTAAGATCTGCTATATCTAATTTTTCCCTTGTTAAGGGCACATATTCTTATCCTTTATTTTTCATTAGGTAAGGAAACAGAAACCTATCCCTGGAGCCAGCACCATTAGTTTCTTAAAAAAAAAAAAATGAACAAATATAAAGACAGTAAATAATTGTCTAGTTTCTTAGAGATTTTACAATCCTGGAATCTCAAAATTGGAGGAACATTAAGAATAACCTAAATAAACATTTGGTAATTTCTTGGCTTCTTGAGATGAGCTGGAATTGGGGAAAGGGAATTCTTACACTCTGGTGACTCAAGACCAAATTTAGAGAGATATAATCACTATTTATGTCAACTATTTATGCCAACCTCCTCTGTGGGTAGGAGTTTGGCTCTGCAGCTTAATAACTTGGACAAGTGATAATACTGAGCCTTGGTTCCTTTCAGTGTAAAAGAGGGATGGGTAAGCCCACTGAGCTATTATGTGCTTGAATAAGAAAAATGTGTGTGAAAGGAGAAGTTGGAGATTTATGCTACTTTATGTAAAACTTAACATTTTATTTACATCTTGTAAATAATTTTTTAATGATGAAAAATACAGATTTCTGGCAGCTAACAAAAGGGAGAGGAAGGGAACTATCAGGGCAGTAACACTTATTCAGGTACATTTAAGTGCTCTTTTTGTAGAGTAAATCTTTCTAACTTTTCACTTTACCTTGGTATTAATTGAAAACTCTCATCTTGAGTACATTTTACACTGTATGACCACTTTGTATAAAGTAGTGCTCCCAATTTTAACAATAATTGTACAAAATAAAGTGAACTCACTTTGCCAAAATCCCTGGGGAAAAAATTAAGCTATAAGAAAGTAAGAATTTAGCCCTCACCGGTTTGGCTCAGTGGATAGAGCCTGCGGACTAAAAGGTCCCAGGTTCAATTCCGATCAAGGGCATGTACCTTGATTTTGGGCACATCCCCAGTAGGAGGTGTGTAGGAGGCAGCTGATCGATGTTTTTCTCTCATTGATGTTTCTAACTCACTATCCCTTTCCCTTCCTCTCTCTCTCTCTCAATAAAATATATTTTTAAAAAGAACAATATATGATTAAAAAAAAGAAAAAGAAAGTAAGAATTTAAATTATGGGTAGAAAACAGCTGCATCAGGGTCCTGAGAGTACTACTGTGGGAAAATATTATTCAAATATTGACTGACTGTATAAATATTTTTAGAAAAATTGGGAAATTGAGAAAATAGTCACACCAGCCTACCACCCAATTAACTACTATCACAGCTGTGTGAATTTCCTTTCACTTTTTCCTATGCTTATCTTAACTAGTTTTAATATTGGCAAGTGTGTAATTTCATATTTTGTTTTTGTAATTTAATCAACATTTATCAACACTCCCCAGTTGTTGGGTATATGCATGTATTTATATGTTTGAAGTTGTTTATTATCACAGATGATAGGATGAAATTCTTTGGACATATAGCTTTTCTCATATTTAAGACCTTTCATTAGAATAGATTAGTAGAAATAGAAATTCTACATCAAAGTAAAACTTTTTATGGGTTTTGATACCTACTGGGTTTGTTCTATTTTAAAACAATTGTTTTAGGACGAATTCTTTTTTTTGTTGTTGTTGTTGCTTCTTCTTCTTTTTTTTTTAATTAAATCTTTATTGTTCAGGTTACATTTGTTCCTCTTTTTTTCCCCCCCATAACTCCCCTCCTCCCAGTTCCCACCCCACCCTCCGCCCTCACTCCCCACCCACTGTCCTCATCCATAGGTGCACGATTTTTGTCCAGTTTCTTCCCGCATCTCCCATTCCCCTTTCCCCCCCAAGAATAGTCAGTCCATTCCCTTTCTATGTCCCTGATTCATTATAATCACCAGTTCATTCTGTACATCAGATTATTTATTCACTTGGTTCTTAGATTCACTTGTTGATAGATGCATGTTTGTTGTTCACAATTTGTATCTTTACCTTTTTCTTCTTCCTCTTCTTAAAGGATACCTTTCAGCATTTCGTATAATACTGGTTTAGTGGTGATGAACTCCTTTAGCTTTTCCTTATCTGTGAAGCTCTTTATCTGACCTTCAATTCTGAATGATAGCTTTGCTGGATAAAGTATTCTTGGTTGTAGGTTCTTGGTATTCAGCACTTTGAATATTTCTTGCCATTCCCTTCTGGCCTGCCAAGTTTCTGTTGAGAAATCAGCTGACAGTCGTATGGGTATTCCCTTGTAGGTAATTGAGTCTCTTTCTCTTGCTGCTTTTAAGATTCTCTCTTTGTCTTTTGCTCTTGGCATTTTAATTATGATGTGTCTTGGTGTGGTCCTCTTTGGATTCCTTTTGTTTGGGGTTCTCTGCGCTTCTTGGACCTGTAAGTCCATTTCTTTCACCAGGTGGGGGAAGTTTTCTGCCATTATTTCTTCAAATAGGTTTTCAATATCTTGCTGTCTCTCATCTTCTGGCACCCCTATTATTCTGATGTTGGTACGCTTGAAGCTGTCCCAGAGGCTCCTTACACTATCTTCGTATTTTCGGATTCTTTTTTCATTTTGCTTTTCCGGTTGGGTGTTTTTTGCTTCTTCGCATTTCAAATCTTTGACTTGATTCTTGCGCTCCTCTGGTCTGCTATTGGGTGTCTGTATAATATTCTTTATTTCAGTCCGTGTATGCTTAATTTCTAGTTGGTTCTTTATCATAGCATCGAGGGTCTCATTAGTTTTCGTGACTCTCTCCTCAAGTTTATTGACAGCTTCTAGCACATTTTTGCAAGCCCTCAAAATTGCGATTTTTAGCTCTATATCCTCCATTTCTGTCATGTTTTTTTGTCTCCGCATTTTTTATGCTTTCTTGGTGCACCCTCTAGTGGTCTTTGTGCGCAGTCTTGTTCTAGTTGAGCCTTGATTGTTGTAGTTAATACTAGAGGGATTTGACCACCAGGCCGACTGGCTGTGTGAATCAGCTGTGTCTGCCGCGGAAAACTTCTGTCCTCTGGGGAGGTGCTAATCTAGCCTTTGCCTGAGGCGATCCGGCAAATGGCTCTGCGCAGGGCTTGGGCGGGGCGGGCTCAACAGGGCGGGCGGAGGGAGCCGTTATGGTGCCCTCAGTCCTGTTCCCAGAGGCTCTGCTTCTCAGAACCCCCGGAACCGCTGCAAACCTCGGAGGGAAAGCTGCCTTCCAACTGATGCCAGACACTCCCGCTTCTCCCGTTTGGGTCCGAGTCCCCAGCGATTCGCCCGTATCTGGAGCTCAGAGTCTGAGACTCCCCCCTGACCGAAAACGACAACCGCGCTCTCAGCCACCAGCCCGCTTTGCGCGCGCACCTCCGCACCTGAGTATTTTCCACACTGCGCCTCCTCTGAGCCTCGGTGTGCTGTTATTTTTCCTTCTAGTTGAAGAGTCTCTCCTCAGCCAGCCTTCCTGTGGTTCTGGGTGATGTCCGTTCCGTCTTTTAGTTGTATTTTTGAAGTGGTTGTTTGCGGCAGCAGTCTCCGGTGTTTACCTATGCCGCCATCTTGGTCTCCCTCCAGGACGAATTCTTTATTGCTTGCTGTGGATATACCAGGGTGGGAAATAGTGGAAAAGGACATGCAACTTATGATTATTACAATAGATAAAGTCTTTGTTTATTTAGCTACATTTTTCCTCTGCTCTTAATATTCTCTCTCTCTTTCCCTCATTTTAGGCTAAATTGATTACCTACCCAGCACAGCATCTTACAGGAAAAGCATAGCATTTCCTAGAGGAATATGAGCATAAACAGGAAGGTGTCATTGACTTTGAATTAAAAATTTAACTTGTCGCCTGAACAGCTACAGGATTTGGAAGCTGAATCAATGTTATCAGATGAGTTAGAATCCAAACCAGAGGTGAGCCAAATCAGCTTTTCTTTTCTTTTTGGTGGGCTGTATTCCAAAGGTTGTCCTTATTTAATTTGGGGGTCAACAGACTTTTTCAGTGAAGGGCCAGATAGTAAAATTTTAGTCTTTGTGGGCCATATTGTTTTGATTGTAACTACTAGTTTATTATTTTCCTCTTACTGAGTACTTTTTCAAAGATTTAAAAATTCTGTTTTTACCTCTTATGACTTTTAATATTTGTTATTTAATAAGTATAAAATTATACATCTAGATAATTATATGACAAAATTTTATATTTTATGACATATATGTGTAGTGTATGTATACATTTGTAAATATTTGTTACCACAAACCATTCTCTTAATTTTTCTGAAAGTATTTTCAGGAAGTATATATATCTGAAAGTATTTTCTTTCTTAAATGTAATTGGAGGACTTAAACTTTTAAAAAAATAATTTTTATTGATTTTTAGAGAGAGAGGAAAGGAGAGGGAGAGAGAAACATTAATGTGAGAGCACAACATCGATTGGCTGCCTCCCACATGTGGTCTGACCAGGGATCAAATCCGCAACCTAGGTATGTGCTCCAACCAGGACTCAAACCTGCTACCTTTTGGTGTGTGGGACAATGCTCCAACCAACTGAGCCACACTGGCCAGGGCAACATTTTTTTTTTTTTAAATATCTTTTTATGGATTTTAGAGGGAGAGGGAGAGAGAGAAACATCGATAAGAGAGAAACATTGATCTCCTGCCTCCTTCATGCCCCCTACTGCAGATCAAGCCTGCAACCTGGGCATGTGCCCTGACCAGGAATTGAATCAACAGCCTTTCGGTGGATGGGATGGTCCTCAACCAAGCTACACCGGCCAAGACAACATTTTTAATTTTTATTTATTTTTCTCATTTTAATTTAAATATATCTGTGTTACATAATGAAAAGTCACTGAATTTGGAATCAAATTACTTAAGTTTGAAGACTGACACTGCTCCTAACTAGTCTTAGGACCTTAGAAAAGTCATTCAGTGTCTTCAACTTGATTCCTTATCTTTAAAATACATGTTCAAGCTTACTGATTTATAGTGAGGCTTAAAGGAGCCAACACACAGAAAGGTGTTTTATAAAAGGTAATCAGTACAATGTGGTTGAGTTTTTAATAGCCATCATTTAAAAATATAATTATTTTTATCATTTCTTTGTTTGGTGGAAAATGACAGAGGTTAAATAAATTACATAATTTAGCCTTTCTCCAGAACAGATGACTTGATAAAAATAACTTTAAATTTTATTTGTTGTTAATTTAGTTTTACAATGAATATGGCTGAGACTAGTGAGCAATTAAGACTTAATTACATCATCACCTTTTGGGAAATTCAGATGTTTATATCCATTCCTAACAACTTGTATATCTTTATGTTGTTTCCCCTCCCCCATCCCCTAGCTTCTGGTACAGTTTGTTCAGAATACATCCATCCCATTGGGACAGGGGCTAGTAGAATCAGAAGCTAAAGACATTACTTGCTTGTCCCTCCTTCCAGTGACTGAGGCCTCAGAATGCAGTCGGCTAATGTTACCAGGTAAAAATTAAGAATACCACAGTTAAGATAAATGAGTCCTAAGAGCTTAGCCTACTCTATGGTACTGGTGGAATGGATTAACTGATTTTATAACAGACTGGTGGAAACTGTAAAAATTAGGAATCATGGAGAAAAAGGAGCCATGGAAGTCATAAGTGCATTGATAGTTTACACCACAGGAATGGATATGATCACCCATAGAATATGAAAGTGAGAAGAAAAGAAGGCTAAGGTAGAACGCCTTGGAATATCCTATTTAAGGAGAGCCTGTGGAGGGAAGAAGGAAAGTCTAGAGTAGTATAGGAATACTGGCATAGAGTACAGGCATGGAACCCAAGGGAATAGTCAATGTGTCAGATGTTCCTAAGAGGCCCAGTGAGATAGGGTCAACAAGGCCATTGCTGACCTAGCAGGACCAGTTCCATGGAAAGGGGGTAGAAAGCCAGGCTGCAGAGGATTGCGATACTTTTGTAAGATATGTATAGAGGAAGTATCTATACTTTGTAAAGACTCTCCTGCTATGCAAAGGAAAAAGAGAAAATAGATGGAAGAATTCTTTTCTCAGATTTGAAATATTTAAGGGTGGTTTTTTGCTAAAAGAAAAGAGCCAGTTAGAGACATTGTGGACAGAAAATGTGGATAATTGGTGAGGAGGCTTCAGGAGAGGTAGAATGAAGTGGAATGCTAAGCATAGGGAAGTGAGATTATTAGCTTTGGATGAGAAGAGGGTGATCCAAAGCTAATAATCTCCTTGACTATTACCAAGGAGAACATTATTTTTAGATGCAATGAATTCTTTGTTTTCTGGTCCTTGTTTTAAAATTTGGAATACTAATGTTAAATCAGGTGAGGATCAATATTTGTTGGTAACAAATTATTTGTTATAGTCTTCTGGTTACTGTCTTCTAGTGGTGTTCCTTTTTCTTTTTTTTTTTTCAAGTGACTTTAAATCTTTTTCAATGTTTAAAGATTCAAGAAGAGCAGATATAATGAACTAACCAAATGTTGACTTAAGGTTTCCCTAACTAGCTCCAAATTTTTCCACATTTCCTACCTTTCAATTCCCATTTTTCTATTAGTATATTGGGAGTCTTTCCATATATTTATGGATTTTCAATATGTGAAAATTTCCACGTGCTAGTAAATTTTTATCTTCATTAGGCTTTTCCCCCAACTTTTCTCTCCCAATTTTAACTTATTATTTTATTTTTTTATTGTTTAAAGTATTAACATATGTCTCCTTCCCCCCCAATTTTAACTTATTGAATAAATAATTAACAATAATAAAGGAAATGAAAACAGAAAAGCATGTCTTCTTTTGCACATTACCTTCTTTTAGTTTTAATTTTGATTTAAAATATTTTCAAGAACCAATTATAGATAATAAATGCAAACTCATCTACGCACCTGTCAGCTAATGAAATACAATATTACAATAGCAAATGTATCTGCACAAACCTCCCTAATCTCATTCCCCTCCCTCTTAAGTATGTATCATTCTAAACACACATGTGTTTGGCCTGCATGTTTTCTTTTTACTTGAGATATATGATAGATTCAGAAAAGTATAAAACCACATGGATATACATATTGAATTATTATAAAGGAGATACTAACCACTTAATAAAGGAGTAGAACATTGCCAGCTCCTAAGCCCTCCATAGGAGCCCTCTCTGATAAAGACAACCTCTATTGTTCCATAGGTCACCACTGTCCTTAGCTTTTGAGACAGTTCTTTGTTTCCAAGTTTCCTGTAACTACCCAAGTCTAAGTAACACAGTTTGATTTTAGCTGTTTTTGGACTTTAAATTAATGGAGTTATATGAAAGTATGTTGTACCTTTCTTCCTTTACTAGTGCTCTGTATTTGTGAGATTAATCCGATTCATTCTTGTGTGTAACTATGGTTTGTTTGGTTTCATTGCTCTAGAGTATTTTGTTATATGAGTGTACCACAATATTCATGTCACTATTGATGAATATTCACTTATTTTCTATTGTTCAATGACAAACTGTCTATGAGCTTTATTTTAAAAAAATGTTTGTGGTAAAATATACATAACAAAACTTACTATTTAACCAGTTCTGTGGCATTAATAAGTATATTTACATTGTTGTGCAACTTCATTAAGCTCTGAAATGGCAATACTGCCCCTAGGTTTCCACTTTTATTCCTATAATTTTGTCTGTTATCTCCTTAAAATAGGAAAAAATATTATCTGCCTTTGATAAAGATGAAAGAAACCGCTGAAAACATTGGATGCTTCAGCACTGTAGTTCAGTTCCTCATTATATTGCAACCAAAACCTTTGTAAATTCATCTCCTCCTTACAATAAAATTAGAAAGTATTTTGATTATTTCTTTATATCCAGTGTAAACCCAGACTATAATGAAACATATTGATGATTCTATAAAATTTCAGTTATTTCCCCAGCTATGCTCCCTCTCTCCCCCAATAATTCACCAGAACTGTCACATACATGGAAGGGATCTCTCCCAAAGAATAATAATTTAAAATTTAGAGCCTATTCTTAGGTTAGTATTCATTGTATAACCATATTTTTTTAAGGGAAAAGTACTGATTTCTGGCTGCAAAAGGATAAAGGTCGATAATTCCAAATGTAGATGGTTGGCTATTAGTTACTGCCAGGTGTTAGAGGAGTATGTCCCTCACTTGTTGACTGACTTCCTTTAGAACTTAAAGCCATCTCTCTGTTCTTTTCTGAGGCAAATTTTGTATTTGTAAAATGAAAATGTCTGTTTCTGTAAGGGTGTTAGATGCTAAGAGAGGTTACAAGGGTATTAGGTGCTATGTATCAATATGGTGAGCTCTTTGGAAATAGGTGCTTTATAAAGCTGTACTATTTTTTCTTTACTAGATGATACTCCAAATCATACTAACTCCTCCAAGGAGGTCCCTCCTTCAGCTGTGTTAAGAAGCCTTCAGGTGAATGTGGGCCCAGACGGAGAGGAGACGAGGGCTCAGACTGTACAGAAGTCCCCGGAATTTTTGTCCACTCCAGAGTCTCCTAGCCTGTTGCAAGATCTACAGCCAAGTGATAGCACTTCTTTTATTCTTCTTAACTTAACAAGAGCAGGTATTTTTTTATCCTTTTCTGAACTCTGCTCATGCTTTAAAAAAAAATTGTGCTGGGCCATATTTAACTCAGACATACTTAAAATGAAATGAAGCCTTATTATTTTATTACTTTGGAGAATTGGTATAGTCTAGTGATCAATTCAATGTGAATAGAGAGAGGGCAGATTCTAGGGTGAATCAAAAGTTTCTTGTATGGGAAATTAGGTGGTGCCAGTCACCACGATATTGGACACAAAGAACAGGGCTGGAGGGAGGATGATTAGTTCCCATTTGTGCCTGTTGATGTTGAGCTGTGGGAGGGACATTCAGGAGGAGGAATCCTTTAGCGTTAGAAACAAATCCAGAGGTGGAGAGAGGTCTGGTATGAAATATGTAGTTTTGGTGCTTATAAGCATTCAGGAAATGTATGAAACAGTGAGCAGGATTCTTTGATTCAGGAGTAGTCTAGAACATAAACAGAAAAATAGGCAAATCTGGGACAATGGGGAAAAACCCAAACATTTATGAGGGTAACAGAAGAATAGGAAGAAATTGCTAAAAGGGGGTGGGGAGGAGGTAGTAAAGGGTAAAGGGGATCAAATATATGGTGATGGAAGGAGATTTGACTTTGGTACATGCAATGCAATATACAGATGATGTGTTATATACGATACACTTGAAACCTATATAATTTTATTAACCAATGTCACCCTAATATATTTAATAAGGAAATAGAATGTGAGTGGTGAAGGGGAATCCAAGGAAGGAAAATGTTTTGCTTTGTTTTTTAATATATTTTATTGATTTTTTACAAAGAGGAAGGGAGAGGGATAGAGAGCTAGAAACATCGATGAGAGAGAAACATCGATCAGCTGCCTCCTGTACACCCCCTACTGGGGATGTGCCCGCAACCAAAGTACATGCCCTTGACTGGAATCGAACCTGGGACCCTTCAGTCCGCAGGCCGTCGCTCTATCCACTGAGCCAAACCGGTTAGGGCAGAAGGAAAATGTTTTAAAGAAGAAAAGTTACTAAATTATGCCAAATACTTCAGAATGGGGTAGTGAGATGAGGACTAGTGACTTTAGCAAGAGCAATTGTTTTTGCAGTAGTAGAAGTGAAGGCCAAGGTTAAAGAGATGGGGAGTAGCCCTGGCCAGAGCTCAGTAGTTAGAGCACTGGCCTGGGGACTGAAGGTTCTATTCCCGGTCAAGGGCATGTACCTCTGTCACAGGTTCCCCAGCCCCAGTAGGGGCAACTGCAAGAGACAACCAGTCGATGTTTCTCTCTCTCTGCCCCCTCCTCCTCCCATCCTTCCATTTTCTCTAGAAGTCAATGGGAAAAAAATCCTTGGGTGAGGATTAACGAGAGAGAAAAAGAGAGAGAGAGAGAGACAGAGAGACAGAGAGAGAGAGAGAGGGAGGTGGGGAGTAGGTGAGAGGTGAGAAAGTGAATATGCAAGTTAGCAGTTATACTTGTTCAAGAAAGTTAACTTTGAAGGAACAGATGGAGATGGATAGCTAGAGAAGTACTTGGGACTTTTTGTTCTTTTTAAAAAAGTAAAGATGGAAGAGACTTGAACTTGAACAGGTTTAAAGGCTGTAAGGGAGGCTGTAGGCCAGCCAGTAGAGAAGAGACAGCTGGAGGAGACATGGGATAATTGAAGGGTAGGATGGGGATACAAGAGGAAAGGGTTAGCCTGGTTGCCAGGAAGGACATCTTTGCCACTGAAATAGGAGGTAAGATGAAGACAAGTCTGTAGGCTGGGAGTGGAAAGGTGATAACCTAATCTTGTGTGAGAATTGAAGCTTGAGGTAAGAGGTGAAAATCTGGAACAGCTGATTCAGGACACACAGGGTTCCAATAACAGGATTACCTGATGGCTAACTTTCATATGTCTTCTTGTTTCTACCAGGTCTGAGCTCTTCAGCCGAGCACTTAGTATTTGTACAAGATGAGGCAGAGGATTCAGGGAATGATTTCCTCTCCAGTGAGAGCACGGACAGTAGCATCCCATGGTTCCTCCGGGTTCAGGAGTTGGCCCATGACAGTTTGATCGCTGCTACTCGTGCACAGCTGGCAAAGAATGCAAAAACCAGCAGCAATGGTGAGACCCCCTGTGGTGTTTTCCAGTATTCTATGCAGAGATTTTGGTAATGCAATGGTTATATTTTGAGGAAATGAAATTGTTGCTCATGACAAGTTAGCAACTAGTTATGAGGGTTGTAGTACTGTTTCATTTCTTTTTTTTAATGTTAAACTTTATTTTTTTTTTTAGATTTATCTTTATTGTTGAAAGTAATATAGATGTACATTCTCCCCCCTCCTACCCCCATTGACCCCTTCTAGTCTGCCCCCTCCCCCTGTATTGTTTCTTTTGAGTTCAGCATGTCTGTTCTACTTCCTCTGCCACTTTTCTCTACCCAGTAATTTTCAAAATGTGGTCCTTGGATCATCAGTATCACTTAAGAACTTAGAAATGCAGGTGCTTAGGCCCTATCCTAATGAAGATCAAATTCTTCCTGTGATGCTTTTGCTGATCTCTGGATCCTGAAATCTTCAACATCCCCACATTACATTGAGGGAATAGTGCTATATTTGCCAATGAGAAGCAATATAGGGAGGGAACTTGTGATTTGGACTCTGGGAGCCTGAGATCCATACCTGGTGCCATCGTTTACTAGGTCCCTGCCTGGGGAATGTAATCTTCCTTAGCTTCAATGTTCTCATGTTCAGAACATAGAGGTCAGGTAGCGTATCTGATTAGGTTGTTATAGAGATTAAATAAGATTCTATCTGGGGTTGGGAGACCAAGATGGCAGCATAGGTAAACACCGGAGACTGCTGCCGCAAACAACCACTTCAAAAATACAACTAAAAGACGGAACCGACATCACCCAGAACCACAGGAAGGCTGGCTGAGGAGAGACTCTTCAACTAGAAGGAAAAATAACAGCACACCGAGGCTCAGAGGAGGCGCAGTGTGGAAAAAACTCAGGTGCGGAGGTGCGCGCGCAAAGCGGGCTGGTGGCTGAGAGCGCGGTTGTCGTTTTCGGTCAGGGGGGAGTCTCAGACTCTGAGCTCCAGATACGGGCGAATCGCTGGGGACTCGGACCCAAACGGGAGAAGCGGGAGTGTCTGGCATCAGTTGGAAGGCAGCTTTCCCTCCGAGGTTTGCAGCGGTTCCGGGGGTTCTGAGAAGCAGAGCCTCTGGGAACAGGACTGAGGGCACCATAACGGCTCCCTCCGCCCGCCCTGTTGAGCCCGCCCCGCCCAAGCCCTGCGCAGAGCCATTTGCCGGATCGCCTCAGGCAAAGGCTAGATTAGCACCTCCCCAGAGGACAGAAGTTTTCCGCGGCAGACACAGCTGATTCACACAGCCAGTCGGCCTGGTGGTCAAATCCCTCTAGTATTAACTACAACAATCAAGGCTCAACTAGAACAAGACTGCGCACAAAGACCACTAGAGGGTGCACCAAGAAAGCATAAAAAATGCGGAGACAAAAAAACATGACAGAAATGGAGGATATAGAGCTAAAAAACGCAATTTTGAGGGCTTGCAATAAACTTCTGGAGAGCCTCACGAAAACTAATGAGACCCTCGATGCTATGATAAAGAAACAACTAGAAATTAAGCATACACGGTCGGAAATAAAGAATATTACACCCAATAGCAGACCAGAGGAGCGCAAGAATCAAGCCAAAGATTTGAAATGCGAAGAAGCAAAAAACACCCAACCGGAAAAGCAAAATGAAAAAAGAATCCGAAAATACGAAGATAGTGTAAGGAGCCTCTGGGACAGCTTCAAGCGTACAAACATCAGAATAATTGGGGTGCCAGAAGATGAGAGACAGCAAGATATTGAAAACCTATTTGAAGAAATAATGGCAGAAAACTTCCCCCACCTGGTGAAAGAAATGGACTTACAGGTCCAAGAAGCGCAGAGAACCCCAAACAAAAGGAATCCAAAGAGGACCACACCAAGACACATCATAATTAAAATGCCAAGAGCAAAAGACAAAGAGAGAATCTTAAAAGCAGCAAGAGAAAGAGACTCAATTACCTACAAGGGAATACCCATACGACTGTCAGCTGATTTCTCAACAGAAACTTGGCAGGCCAGAAGGGAATGGCAAGAAATATTCAAAGTGATGAATACCAAGAACCTACAACCAAGATTACTTTATCCAGCAAAGCTATCATTCAGAATTGAAGGTCAGATAAAGAGCTTCACAGATAAGGAAAAGCTAAAGGAGTTCATCACCACTAAACCAGTATTATACGAAATGCTGAAAGGTATCCTTTAAGAAGAGGAAGAAGAAAAAGGTAAAGATACAAATTGTGAACAACAAACATGCATCTATCAACAAGTGAATCTAAGAACCAAGTGAATAAATAATCTGATGTACAGAATGAACTGGTGATTATAATGAATCAGGGACATAGAAAGGGAATGGACTGACTATTCTTGGGGGGGAAAGGGGAATGGGAGATGCGGGAAGAAACTGGACAAAAATCGTGCACCTATGGATGAGGACAGTGGGTGGGGAGTGAGGGCGGAGGGTGGGGCGGGAACTGGGAGGAGGGGAGTTATGGGGGGGGAAAAAAGAGGAACAAATGTAACCTGAACAATAAAGATTTAATAAAAAATAAAAAATAAAAAGATTCTATCTGGGAAATGCTTTATAATCAGCAAAGCATTGTGTGGATGTTTTTATTACTCTCAAAATATGTTACTTTGAGATAGCATAACAACTATCTGATATGCTTGAGTGTAAGGTGAGTCCAAATCTACACTAATAAAAGAGAAACATGCAAATTAACCATCACTCTGCCACACCCACAAGCCACGCCCACCAGCCAATCAGGAGCGAGTATGCAAATTAACCCAACTAAGATGTTGGTGGCCACAGAGCTGGAGTGAGCAGGAGGTTTGGGTTACCCCCCCGGTGATGGAGGAAGCCAAGCTTCCCGCCTGCCCTGGCCTGCCCTGAGCTCCGCTCAAGGCTACAAAGTTTCAATTATAGAAGATAAATAAATCGCAGATACCTGCTTCCAGCCTGCCCACTGGGGGGGAGGGGGGAGGAGAGGCTGGGAGCTTGGGTTGCCAGGGGTCATGGCCAGCCTGAAAACGGCCATCAGCCCCTCACCCAGGCTGGCCAGGCACCCCAGCAGGACCCCCCCACCCTGAAGGGGCT
>NW_005371193.1:37126-56288 GCF_000412655.1 Myotis brandtii
GCCCAGGCCGGACTGAGGGCCCCCCCCCCAGTGCACAAATTTTTGTGCACTGGGGCTCTAGTATATGATAATCTTTCATTTTCTCAATAAAATGGTTGCCTAAAAGCCTTTTTGGGGGGCTATTATATATCATTTAGGCATGTAGATAAAATTAAACATTGTAAATTGCTATTTGCTAAATGTGGTTACACACACATTTTAGATTATATGAAATATATTAATTTAATGTTGCTTTTTACCCAATAACGTAATGAAATTTCATTCAATATTTTAATACATTTAAACAAAAACCTTTGTCATTACTGAAGCCATGTTGTGAGTCCTGTAGCACAGTTTATCAAAGCACATCATCTTCACACTCATCTAAGTTGATCAAGGCATTAAAATATTTTAATTTTGCATTGGCTGGTGTTTCTCAATGGTTAGAGAGTCAACCAGCATAGCAAAGGGTCACAGGTTAGATTCCTGGTCACGGGCACACCTGGGTTGCAGAATTGATCCCCAGCCCCAGTCGGGGTATGGGTGGGAAGCAACCAATTGATGAGGCTCTCTCACATCGATGTCTCCCCCTCTCCCCTTCTCTCCCTCTCCCCCTCTCTCTCTCTCCCCCTCCCTCCCTCCCTCCCTCCCTCCCTTCTCTAAAAACATCAATGGAAAAAATATCCTTTGGTGAAGATTAACAACAACAACAAAATTTAATTTTGCATTTGATACTTATATCAGGGTAGGCAAAGGTCCATGGGCCAAATACCCACCTGTTTTTGTAAATAAAGTTTTACTGGGATACTAGCATCCAATTAGTTCTACAAATTGTCTGTGGCCACTACCATGACAAAGTTCAGTACTTATGACAGAGATCATATAGCCCTCATAGTAAAAAATATTTACTATCTGGCTCTTTACAGAAAACGTTGACTGATCCTTGCTATATATGATAACCTCACTGGAAATTGCATCCCAAATGCAAAGAAAGACCTGCTGGCATAACTGTAGGAGATTTAAAGTGTTTACAATTGTTATCCAGCTTCTGCAATATGAGGTGTTGAATTTCTTTGTCTTTCTCTTTATTTGTTTGAACCAGTTCATCAGGTGACCTCCAAATATTCAAAACTATCATTGTTGAAGTCATTTTAAGCTAATCTGTCTTCTGCAAACAGTACTCCCCCCTTCCCCCCAAAACACAGTAATTGAGGGAGCAAGCACTTCTCTAAGGGAGTGATTTTATAAGGACTCAAAATACAAGGCAACTCACTCTTTGCTGAGGGATTTTCTTTTGCTTTATAATTATATCATTGTGTCTACAAAATTGAATGCACAGAGCCCCAACTGTCACAGGCTTAAATCTCTGGATTAGCTAGGGGTTTCTACAGACCTTTCATTAGAAATTAATTAGCTGGAGCTTTGGAGTTGGGAAATTTCCTTTGTGGTGTGTGCTGTTTAAATTTTACCTATGTACAGGTATTACTTTTTCAATTAAACAAATAAAAAAAAACTGGGACAATATTTTAAAAGAGAAAGTTAATATTAACTAGCAGAAGGCATCTTAGCTTTTACTTTGACCTTGGAGCAATTAGTTTTATGACTAGCATTGATGCAGTACAGGAAAGCGAATGTAGGGCAGGAAGAGAATAAGATTAATAGATGGGACAGACACTACCTTTGATCAACTGTCAGGTTCCAGGGAGTGTGATAGGAACAACATATGTACCCAACTCTTGTCTTTCTAAGGTATGTATGAGTGGAAAGATAAAGTATGTCTATAGCAGAATTAAATGAATGTTTTTCTCAATTGATGTCCAACTATGTCTGAAAGGATAGGAGCACCACCTGCTACTTTGGAATATAAATAATTTTTAATTAACTGATTTATTTAAATTTAAGGAGGTACTGCAATGTGTGCTTCTCTCCTCCCCTCCTTTTATTCTGTTGAACAAAAACCTTCAGTAGATATTATCTCTCTTTTGTACAGTGTGGTTAGAAATTTTAAAATCTGCTGCGTTTTTGCATTCTTAACCCATTGTACGCCATAAGCGTCTGTAGACGCAAGTGGCGGACCTTCCCCACACGCTGTGTGAGTCCATTAAAAAAAAATGTTTTCCCTAAGTGGCAGCCCTGACCAACTTTAAAATCATTTTTCATAAGAATTTTCAGCTGAAAATATTCAAGAACACCCAAATTGTGAGTAATATATTTATTTTTATAATATTCATTGCAAATTGATCTTTTAAATTAAATTCAAAATATTGTGGCGTGTGGGGATGGTTTTCCTTTTGGACGCGTGGCAGTTAACTGGTTAAATATTTTATAACTGAAGAGGGGTGGTACAGAAAATTAGAAGGTGGCTCTTACTCTGTAGAATGATAGGAATAGCCAGATTGACTCAGAAGATTGAAATGTAAGAATGGCCGTCTGCAGACGAAATTCACTCCCGTAGCCCAGAACTAAGCCAGAATGGCCGTTCCTCCTTAAAATACAAGTTTTTGTTACCTACGACTCTAAGTCATCTTCTGTAGCACCCCACTCTGGGTGTTGATATACCTGCCTTCCCACCAATCTGTGTAATACAAAATAGGTTTAACTCTGCTTTTTGATACAAAACCATTTTTGACATTTCTTACATTTGCCAAGAGGCCTAGTCTGTGCAACAAAGCATGATGGCTTTGGTAGTTCTCTGGCGTAAGGGGATGGGCATGTGGAGCACTCTCACTTCTTTTTTTTTTTTTTTTAAATATATTTTATTGATTTTTTACAGAGAGGAAGGGAGAGAGATAAAGAGTTAGAAACATCTATGAGAGAGAAACATCCATCAGCTGCCTCCTGCACACTCCCTACTGGAGATGTGCCCACAACCAACGTACATGCCCTTGACTGGAATCGAACCCGGGACCTTTCAGTCTGCAGGCCGACGCTCTATCCACTGAGCCAAACCAGTTACGGCCACTCTCACTTCTTTTGTTAAATGGATACAGAGAGTTGGGGAAGATGAAGATAGGTATTTGATAATTGATCACTAGGAATAAAATATAGGAGTTTTCTTGTTTGAACCAAAGTATCTGAGCAGGGTTCTTTCCTGGATTACAAATATGTGACTCTCTTATAGGAGAAAACGTCCACCTTGGTTCTGGTGACGGGCAACCCAAAGAATCTGGGCCCCTTCCTCAAGTGGAAAAGAAGCTCAAGTGTACAGTTGAAGGCTGTGACCGGACATTTGTGTGGCCAGCTCACTTTAAGTACCACCTCAAAACTCATCGGTGAGCAAAGCTGAGACTCCACACTTGGAACCAAAGACATTGATGTTTCCAGAGGAACTTGTACCCCCAATTGATAAATTAAAGGAAAGCAAGGGCTGCCATTCATTTGTGGTTAAGATGTCTTTTGTTCTTTAGTAGAAAGATTATCATTGTCTCATTTATCTCATTCTTGGCAAATATTTAATAAGACATTTGGCACCTAAATGAGCTGCAGCAAGAGTTCTCAAATCTCATTATAAATGTAATTTCTTGGAGAACTTAAAAAGAATAATGCATAAGCTTGGGCCCCACCCTAAACCTATGAAATCCATATTTTGAGAAGGGCCTGGGCGTCTGTAGTTTTAACAAACTTCAGGTAACTTCAGTATATCCAGGTTTGGGATTTACTATCTGCCTTCAGAGTCAATAGGAGCTTTGACTTGTCCTCTCTAACAATAAGCATTTTTAAGTATGGTTGCTCATGCGTGTGTGTTTGTTTGTTTTTCAGAAATGACCGCTCCTTCATCTGCCCTGCAGAAGGCTGTGGGAAAAGTTTCTATGTGCTGCAGAGGCTGAAGGTGCACATGAGGACCCACAATGGAGAGAAGCCCTTTATGTGCCCTGAGTCTAGCTGTGGTAAGCAGTTCACTACAGCCGGGAATCTGAAGAACCACCTGAGGATCCACACAGGTGTGTGCAACCCTAACCTTCCCATGGACAAACTGTTTGGCTTAATGCTTGCTTACATATCCTTAGGAAAGGCTCTGAGGTGGAAATAGAGGCGAAGGTCTAAGTTTGTTGCTAGAACTATGAAGATGGAATTTCTTTTTTTCAGATTCCTCATGGCACTCTTCAATTCATTCAGTAACATTTCTTGAGCTTTCACCTGTGTGTGAGGAACAGACTGTTAATTTCTGCCTCTAGGAGCCTAAAGTGTAGAAAGGAATATAAAACCTCTGACAGCAATGATATGATGAGAAATGGACAAAATAAGTCTTTCCAGATATCTTTGAACATTACACAACTGTAATTTGGGCATGAATATTGAGTCACGGAAACCTTACAGAGCCTTTTCTAGGCACTAAATGGGGTAAGATGGGGGAAATACAAAGGCGAATATAAAATCCCTGACTTTGAGGAGCTTGCTTGCTTGTTAGGGCCTCACAGCATGAGAAACAGAATAGAGAAATAACTTGTTCTGGGTCAAACAACATGTTCATATCAAAGCGGAAAAATAAAGATACCCTGACTCTCGGTCTGAGAAGGAGACATGAGGGGATAGCTGAAGGATAGGGTGACTTGCCAAGCCATTGCCCAGCATGTGCCAAGTCTCTTGCCAGATCTTACTCACTGAACTCAGATCACTGCCTCGGGATGTGTAACTCTTCTCTACTTTCTCGCCACTTCCTTTGTCTCTTCCTTGTTCATTCTTGCATTACTAAAATGACAGCAGGTACGATTAAAGGGCATTTTAAAAGTCCAAGCTGAAGCCACATTTGTTCCAGGCGTGATCCCCTCTAGATTGACATTACCATTGGCTGTGTTTCAGGGCAGAATAGCTCTTTCTCAGCTCTTTCTTGAAAGAGGATACTGTACTTGCTCCAAGAAAGCAGTTTGAATTAAAAAAAAAAAAAAAAACACAAAAAAAAAAACACTAAGAAAAACATCTAGCTGAATAGATTAGGAAAGAAGTCGAGTTCACCATGCCTTATTGTTAAGTACAGTGACTTCAACCTTGTGCTGCTCACCTTCTTTGTAGCTTTTTGTAAAACTGAACATCTTAAAATGCTTTCTTTTACTTCAGAGAATGACCTGATTTTCTCTCTTTATTCTAACTTTTACTAGCTCTCCCTTGTTAATCTTCCAATTGTTCACCAGTATCAGAATTTCCGGCTTCTTTCATTTTCACTCAGTGTACTCTCTCATTGCATTCCCCGGCCTTAATTCAATCACTTCTCCCAGGATGACTCACAGATCCGGGTCTCAATAATTAATATAATAGTCCTGGCTGGTGTGGCTCAGTTGGTTGAGCGTCATCCCATGCACTGACTGAAAGGTTGCTGGTTGATTCCTGGTCAGGGCACATGCCTGGGTTCTGGGCTCGATCCCCAGTAGGGGGCGTGCAGGAGGCAGCCAATCGATGTTTCGCTCTCATATTGATGTTTCTCTCTTTCTCTTCCTCTCTCTAAAAAATCTATTTAAAAAATCTTTTAAAAATTAATATAATAATAAAAGTTAGTATTTATTGAGGTAATTTAATATGTGCCAAGTACATGTATGTGTGTGTATCCTATATAATAAAGAGCTAATATGCTAATTAGACCAGACGGTAGATGACCTTCCGAAAGACCTTCTGGAATGACTGAGGGGTGGGGCCACGAGGCAGCCATGGCCATGAGGGCCGAGGCAGCCTGGGCTGCGAAGGCCTACTCTTGCACGGATTTTGTGCATTGGGTCTCTAGTGTGTGTGTGTGTGTGTGTGTGTGTGTATCTTATTTAATTTTCACGGTAACTTTATTCATTACATACTGTATTTATAGATGAAGCAGCAGAAGATTAGAGAGTTATGTAACTTGCCTAACATTATGCAACTAGGAAATGGCAGAGCTGCCAGTTTTAGTGGCTTACCAGGAGAGCTTACTATGCCAAGCACTATATGAATACTTGTGTTATCTCATTTAATCCTCAAAATAATCTTTTGAGATTGTATTATGTTCATTTTATAGATAAAAAACTGATTCTTAGAGCCCCAGTTGGGTGGCTCAGTTGGTTGGAGCATTGTCCCATACACCAAAAAGGTTGCTGGTTTGATTCGATTTCTGGTCAGGGCACATACCCAGGTTGCGGGTTTGATCTATGGTCGGTGCACTTAGGGTAGGCAACCAATCTCTCCCTTTCTCTCTCTCTCAAATCAATAAGCATATCCTGTGGTGATGATTAAAAACAAACAAAATTATATCTTGGAGAGGTTAAATGTCTTCCCCATACTAATAAGTGGTAGTGCCAGGATTTGAACTCAGGGTTAAGTAACTCATGCTTTAATCATAATGCAACATTGCCTTTTAAACCTCCTCTTCTCCTTTGTACTTTATCTCCACAAAATCACCACCCTGTCAGTATCCAAATAGGAAGGCTGTGTCTATATCCTAGGCCAGCTTGATGCAGGGATTCATACTACTAGATTCTGTTTTCTAAATCCTCTATTTTAAGGTTATTTTAGTTCATCTCATTAAACATTTAATCTTATTTATTACTAGAATTTTCAGTTTTTTTGACATTTATTCATATTATTATATCATATACATATATATGATATTGTTCAGTCAGCAACTTTTTGAGTACCTAGCATTCTGGGATAGGTGTAAGTACACAAATATGCTTTCAAAAAAGTTGCAGTCCACAGGAATGTCATAAACATAAAGCTGTGTGGCCCTAGCCAGTTTGGCTCAGTTGATAGAGCATCCGCCTGTGGACCAAAGGGTCCCAGGTTCAATTCCGGGAAGGGCACGTACCTTAGTTGCCGGCTCCTGGTCGGGGCTCGTGCAGGAGGCAACCAATCGATGTTTCTCTCTCTCTTTCCCTCTCTCTTCCACTCTTCCTAAAAATCGATGGAAAATATCCTCGTGTGAGGATTAACAAAAACAAAAAAAAGAAAAACACCACATAAAACTGTGTGGTGCAGTCTGAAAGAACAGGATAATCTAGAGCAGTGGCCCTTCCTCCTTCAAGGCCAGCTCCTGTGTTATCACCATGCCAGCCTTACTTGCTGAGTAGGAGAAACTCACTCTTATGTTTCTCCTTTATTCTCACACAACCGCACTCACAGCACTCTGACACCAAATGTGTGGGTTTTCCCCCACACCAAGCAATTCTCTGCAACACCAGCTGGGTGCCCTACTTGGAGGGAGATAGGTCAGACCCCACAGGTTAAGGGCTCAGACCCACAGAATGCTTCCACCCTACCTCTGATGCCAATAGCAAGCAGTAGATTGCTCGTAACTCCTCTCTGACTTGGCTACACATCAAGTTCTCATGATCCTCCCTCTGGATTTGATTATTTGTGAGATAGCTCACAAAACTCAGGGAAACATGTTTATCAATTAATTATATAATAAAGGATATGCCAAAGGATACAGACAAACAGCTAGACAGACAGAACAATAGGGCCAGGTCTAGAAGGGTCCCGAGCACAGGAGGTTCTGTCCCTGTGCAGTTGGGGTGTGTCACCCTCTCAGCATGTAGATGGGTTCACCAACCCAGAAGCTCTCTGAACCATGTGCTTTTGGGATTTTATGGAGGCTCCATCACATAGGCTGAAAATCCCAATTTTCTAATCATGGCATGGTCCATCCAGGAGCCCACAAAGAGTCACTTCATTTGAACAAAAGACATTATTACCCAGGAAATTCCAAGGGATTTAGGGACTCTGTGTCAGAAACCAAGATCAAACCCAAATATTAGAACAAAAGATGCTCCTAGTGCTCTGTCACTTAAGAAATTTACAAGGGTGTTAGGAACCCTGCATCAGCAACTGGGATTAAAGACTAAATGTTAGAACAAAAGAGTCTCCTCGTACCCTTATTCATAAGAATTGTAGGAGCTCTGTGTGAAGAACCAGGGCCAGAGACCAATGTATATATTTCTTACTATTTCTCACTTGCCGTTTTCTGAACTTGCCCTGGGCACTCTCAGTTTCAAGGCTCTGCGTATGCTATTCCTTGTGCCTGGAATTTCCTTCCATCCTTGTCATCTTTTAAGACCAGCTTAAATTCAGCTTCTTTAAAAAAATTATCACAATCAGAGTCTCTTCCCTTTCTAAATGCTTATAGCCTTTTTTTGTACAATAATTTATATTGAAGTTATTTATAAATACATTTATCTCTCTCACACTAGTCTGTGACCCTTAGAGGATAGAGACTACATCTGATTTTTTCACTTTCTATTTTGAAATAATTATAGACTTACAGGAAATTGCAAAAATAGTACAAGGAGTTCTGTGTGTGCTTCCCCCACTTCCCCAGAAAGTGACATTTTATACAGTCATAGTACAATATCAAAACCAGGATGTTAACAGTACTGTCCGTCCACAGGCCTTACTCAGTTTTTACCATGCATGTTTGATTTTTAAATAACTAAGTAAGATTATAGAAAAAAAATTACAGAAAAGCAGAAAGAAAATAAATCATCTCTAATACCACTATGAAGATATCTACTTTTAACATATTTTATAGATTTTTTTGTGTACCTTTGACTAAACATGTTTTTATTTGTTTTCTTTATAAAATGAGAATATATAATATCTACTTTATAACTTTAAAAAAATCTGTACTTTTAAATGGATCTAGAAACTGATTCTTAAAGAGAATTGGTATATAAGTTTAAAATCCTAGCGGCACATATTACATACTGTAATCTTGATGTCCTCAGGGGGGATGTGGTCACTAAAGAAGGTAGGTCAGTGCAGTTGAGGGTCAGCTCTTGAGCCAGGAGGGAGAAAAGGGCAGGGCAGTCTGGTGGGCTGTATACTAGCAGAACATTGAGAGGTGACATTTGCTAGATAGCCCAGCTGAAATTATATAGCCTGAATTAAAGAAATCAGATTAAGTCATTGGAAACAGAAAACGGTTGGTGGAAAAAGAGAGAGAGAGAGAGAGTTCACCAGAAGACTGAGTCTTTATCTCATTTTCTGTTTCTAGGAGAGAAGCCTTTCCTTTGTGAAGCCCAAGGATGTGGCCGTTCCTTTGCTGAGTATTCTAGCCTCCGGAAACATTTGGTGGTTCACTCAGGTACTCCGATCATTGTTCAGACCCACCAGGGTGAATGTTGAAGACGAGGAGAGTGGTGGCGGGGAATCGGAGAAGGGGATATTGTGAACCCAGGGTTGGAATCCTTGAGGATGGTACATATCCTAGAGGTCTGTGGAAGCCTGTATCTGAAAAGGGAAGTAAATATTCTGTGTGGCTTCCATGACCTTATAGCAAAGATGTTTTATGAAGGCAACAGAACAATGGGTCTGGAAAGGACTGGGGGCTGGGAACAGTGAGCATGCTAAGTCTTCCTGGGGTACTTTTCCTGCCTTCGTACTGAAGGCTGAGAGGCTGGGGAAGGTGGGAAGTGGGAGAAGGAGCAGCCTCTTATGTAATTTAACATTCTCTGGGCTTCTCCATCTAGGCCTTGAGTCCATTTTCTGGTTGTCAGGAATGTACCTTGTCATTTTGGCTCCCTTGTCTTAACCTGGTCCCTGTTTCAGGAGAGAAGCCTCATCAGTGTCAAGTCTGTGGGAAGACCTTCTCTCAAAGTGGGAGCAGGAACGTGCACATGAGAAAGCATCACTTGCAGATGGGAACAGCTGGGAGTCAAGAGCAGGAGCAAACTGGTGAGCAGAGAGGGTTTCATGGAGTGCTGTTTCTTCTGGCCAAATAACTGGCATGCCTGGTTATCTGGAAATGTTCTGATTCTGTTTTGGGAAGAGACCTGGTCTCATTTGATGGGCTAGTGGTTTCCAAATGTAGCTATACAGTAAAACCCTTTGCAAGCTTTTTAAAAAATACATATATTTTTATTGATTTCAGAGAGTAAGGGAGAGGTGGAGAGAGAGAGAGAAACATCAATGATGAGAGAGAATAATTGATTGGCTGCCTCCTGCATGCCCCCTACTGGGGATCAATCCTGCACCCCAGGTATGTGCCCTGACTGGGAATCGAATCGGCAACCTTCTGGTTCATAGGTCGACACTCAACCACTGAGCCACAAGCTTTTAAAATATATACAGTATATTCATATTATCTACTCCTCCCCCTAAACAAAACAACCTGGTAATTGAGATTATTTGGAAGTAAAATCCCAGAATCTGTAGTTTTAAAAGTTTCCTGAGTGAGTTGGATGGTAACTAGTGCTGATCCATGAACCAGCATTTGAGTATCACTGTGATAAAGATTTCTGTATGACAAGAGTTTAAGCATATTTTACTTATCAGTCATGACTCCCTTTTTACCGTAAATTTGATACTTTTTATTATTCCTTTTCCATGTCTTTCCTTAACCAGTTCTTTCACTCCAAACGCTCCTTTAAGGGCATTCATCCTATTTTGTAAGCTAATTATCCAGCTCACAAGCAAGGGTGTTTATTCATAAGGCTTAACCCTTTCCTTGTAGGCTTATTCTTGCTTTCAAAAGTAGGTGAAATAGGAGATGGTATCCAAGATGCAGGTTAATTTTTAGTTCTGAAAGAAAAGGCAAGCTTCCTGTGCAAGAGTGGGGACCAGGTGCAGCCTTGACTGCTGTATCTCTCACATCCTGTTCTCTGTGCAGCTGAGCCACTAATGGGCAGTAGTTTGCTTGAAGAGGCTTCAGTACCCAGTAAAAACCTGGTGTCTGTGAATCCCCAGCCGAGCCTTGGTGGAGAGTCCTTGAACCTACCAAATACCAATTCTATCCTAGGAGTTGATGATGGTAAGAATTTCAACTCTCCTTTATTTGGGGAAAGTGGGCTGCACTAGAGACTAAGGAATGGGGTTGTCTCCAAAATGGAGGTTTTAATTTCATTTCTTGTGAGTAGCTGTGGTATGATTGAGTAGCATTTGTGTTCTTTGTCTCTGGGGGTGAATAAGTGAACTTGTAAAAAAAAAAAATTCATTGAAAAGATGATGTAACAATAGAATAAAGAGAAAAAATTTTAAAGAAGATTATCCATAATCCTAGCATCCTAGCCCAACTATTTCTATTTTTCCTATTGCAGTTATGGAAGAACTTAACTTTTAAAACATTTAAACAGAACATAACCAGGTTTTACAGAGGAGATATAAAGCAATTTCTCCATACCATCAAAAGCCATATCTTCAGGAGAAAAGAAAGGGCTCTCTAGGAAACAGTTGCTTCTCTCTGGTGTAGAAATTTCACCCAAGTTACACAGGCCAGGCCCTCTTCTCTGAAAAACGTAACAGGTGAGGTCAGCATGCATTTATTCAGTGCCTACTCTATGCCTGGCACCATGGGAAAGATTAAAAAGTAGAAGACAGGGACCTTAAAATCTAGTTGAGAAGTCAAAACTTACACATGGGAAACAGAAGATAGTAATAAGCAAATGTTAAATTACATGGTATAGTTAGGAAGAGCAGTATAAGTTTTAAAAAGCCACTAAAATAAACTGAAATTTGAAGGCTAAGTGGTTTATGCATAAACTATTTCCAAAAGATCTTCATGGTGATATCACTAGTGAACATTTAATAAGTCTGAGATCTGTGTTTTAGTTATTCATATTGTACTCAGTCAATTTGGGGCATAAGTGACCATATCTGTGTAACTTCTCCATGGAGCCAACAAGGCCTTAGAGTGCTCTACAACTTACCTCTCCTCTGTTTCATGAATGATACTAGTGGCTAACTGAAGCAGGAGGCACAAAAATTGCATGGAGGTACTTTGCCAGCCTGAAGGAAGAAAGTCGTAAGGGAGGAAGGGACACAGAGTAGGAACTTTGAAGTGAAGCTAGGTTTAAGTTCTTGACCTGCACACATTGTGCTCTTTGTTTCATTGGTGACTGCTTTAAGGGTCACCTCTGGTTTCCTGATTTGCCTGCCTAGGCAGCTTTTGTCCTGTTTCCTATACAGTGTTAATCCATTTAACAGTGTTAACCCAGTTAGCAGTGATAAAGCCATATTACTCTAAATTGGCATATTAAAAACTGGTCAGCTCCTATATCAAGATTTTTTGCCTTTTCTTCCCATTCCCCTTTTGTAATACGGTACTTTCCAAATTCACTGATAATGATTATTAGATAAGAATTAATTTGGAAGAAATACAGGAACATGGGATTCAGTGTTTCAGGGGACAGTTTTAAAATTCTTAATAAGAGGCTTGATAAGGCAGGTAGGTATCTGTGGATTCACTTTTTGTTGAAACATTTTTTCTGCTGTTTCACAGAGGTGCTTGCTGAAGGATCCCCACGTCCCCTGTCTTCAGTGCCTGATGTGACACATCACTTGGTGACCATGCAGTCAGGGAGGCAGTCATATGAGGTTTCTGTCTTAACTGCCGTAAATCCACAGGAGGTAAAATGGTCTCTTGCCCTTGTTTTGTTCCTGTGGAAACTAATGTAGAGAGCAGCGGTTCTCAATCTGTGGGTCGCGACCCCTTTGGTGGTCGAATGACCCTTTCACAGCGGTCGCCTAAGACCATCCTGCATATCAGATATTTACATTACAATTCATAACAGTAGCAACATTACAGTTATGAAGTAGCAACGACAATAATTTTATGGTTGGGTCACAACATGAGGAACTGTATTTAAAGGGCCAGAAGATTGAGAACCACTGGTAGAGAGTGATTGGGAATCTAGTTCAGAGGATTTGAAAAATTCTCCAATTTCAACTTCCCAGAAGCTTTGAATAGAATATCTTCCTTTAAGCTCAGAAAGGAGCCTGAGTGGTAGGGTTTCCTGAATTGAGAACTTGGTCAATTACAGGTGAGATTCTGAGTTTTAAATTTCTATATTCACATGCCTTAACGAATATCTGCTCCTTCTGTTTTCTGCCTCACTATGAGATGAGTTTGCTTTTTATAAAGAAAATAACATCCTTGGACAAAGTGGTACTTAAGCAAAAAAAAGTACTGACAAATCATTTTTTAAAATTATTGTTCATTTTGATAGGGTCATATGCCTAGGAGATACCAAGCTGAACTAACTGGTCATACAGAAATGTGTTCACTGGCTTATTGAATGAGAACCATCATCTAAATTAAAGAGGAGTTTTAAGATCATTAAGAGCAAAGATGTGTCATTAGAGACCAATGCTAAGATTGCTCACACGCTCATATTCCCAATTACTATGTACAGATGCAAAACTTTGATAGTGAAGAAGGCTGATAGGAAAAAAATGGATTCATTTGAAATGTGGTGGTGGAGAGCTCTTATGAACACCCTGGACCACCAGGAAGATGAACAAGTGGGTCCTAGAGAAAATTAAGCCTGAAACATTGCTGGAGGCAAAATGACAAAACTGAAGTTGTCCTACTTAGGGCACATCTTGAGCAGACAGGGTTCTTTGGAAAAGACAATAATGCTGGGAAAATAAAAGGCAGCAGGATAAGAGGAAGACCAAACATGAGCTGGACAGGCTCCATAAAAGAAGCCGTGGACATGAGTCTACAGGAGCTGAGCAGGGCTGTTGAACATCACGATGTTCACTAGGAGTTGGAGCTAATTCAGTGGCACGTCACACACATGTCCATTGGTTCTTTCCTAAGTTACCTTCTCCTGGTTATTGCCTTGGAACATGGCTCACCTATATAGCCTTCCTTTATCTATTTTATCCTTGTTTATTTTAAAATCTTTATTATGGAAGTGTTTAAAGAGTATAGAGAGAATAGTATATCTTTTATAGTTGGTTGGTTTGAATTAGGATTCAAACAAGGCCCATACATTGCATTGCTTAATAATTCTTAATTCTCTTTAAAATAGTTCCTGCCACCCACCACACTTTTTTTTTCTTTTCCAGTATGGTTATCTATTTAAGGAATTGGGTTACTCTGCCTATAGAATTTCCGATGTTCTGATTTTGACTGATTGACTCCTTTTGTTATTTAATATATTTTTCTATTCACAGATTTTCTAAAAGCTGGTAATTACATTTAGAGGCTTGATTAGATTCATGCTCCTCCCTAAACCACACAAGAATATTTCATAGGTGGTACTCTTGCTTTCTATGACAGCTCATCAGGAGACACATGATAATCAGTTGTTCTCCTCTTACTGATCTTAAGATTGACCAATGAGTCAAGTAAAAACTTTGGCAACCATTATTGATCATGGCCTAATCTATTTTTATATTAGAGCTTGCAAAATCGTGATGTCCTAATTCTCTTTTTCCCCTTGCTTTTCTTTTATAAAACAAGTACTTTTTCTCACCAACTATTGGGTTGCTCTGAAAGTCAGTTTAGTCTTCTCTTTTACAAATTATTACCTGACAAACTAATCTGCAACACTCAACCTTTTCTTTTCTTTTTTTATATTTGAAACTTTGGAGCTTTTCTCTCCTATACTGTTAAATACTTTTTTTAAAAGTTTTTATTTTATTTTACTTTTTAAATGTTTTGATTGATTTCAGAGAGAGGAAGAGAGAGGGAGAGATAGAAACATCAATGATGAGAGAATCATCGATCTATGCCTCCTGCATGCCCCCTACTAGGGATGGAGCCCGCAATCCGGGTGTGTACCCTGACCAGGAATCCAATCATGACCTCCTGATTCATGGGTCAACGCTCAACCATGGAGCCACACCGGCTGGGCGAAATACTTTTTTTTTTTTTAATTGAAGCACTCCAGGCAACCCCAAACTAATGCTGGATGTATAAAATCATAATTCAGTCAACATACATTTTGTACTTAATATGTGTGAGGCACTCTACTGGGTACTAGTTGTACAGTGTAAATAAAGTACAATGTCTGCCTCAAAGAACTTACAGTCAGAATTGGGACCTCTACCTTTTATAACTCCATAACTATGTAAATGGTGTCCCTGGAGTGGTGCTGTACAGAGAGGTTAGAATGGGAAGGGTGAAAGATTAATAACTGGCAATTTTTACATGCTGTAGTAAGTGCTAGTCTTGGGGGAAGTCAGGGAATAAGTTTTAGTGGGGTTTTTTGTTTTTTTGTGTTTTTTATTGAGTTCAGAGAGGAAGGGAGAGGGAGAGATAGAAACATCAATGATGAGAGAGAATCAATGATTGGCTGCCTCCTGCATGCCCCACATTGGGGATTGAGCCCACAACCCAGGCATGTGCCCTTGACCGGAATCGAACCTGGGACCTTTCACTGAGCCAAACCGGCCAGGGCAAGTTTTAGTGTTTAAGTTGAGATCTGAGGGATGATAGCAATAATCTTGATGGATAAGTGGGAGGGGTTGGAAGGAAATAATAGGCATAAGGATAGCAATGTGTACAAAGGCAGAGGATGAGAGGGAACAGGGAACTATGGAACCACAGAGGGTTGAGTATGATGGGAGCTGGAATGGAAAAATGGGAACAGGAAAGATAAGCTGGCCCCTGTCTTGCAGGGCCTTCCAAGGCCTGATTGTATCCTGGGGGCAGTGGCAGCCACTGCAGAGTTTTAAGTGAGGTATGTTATGGCCTGGTGTGTGTGTGCAGAAAGGCCAGTAATAGTGCATTTATTCTCTTGAACCTGGGCACATGGGTCATGGAATTGACTGCAGAGTGTCCATGTCCAGGTGACGCCCACTTACAGCTTCAGGCAGACACAATAGCACAGACCACCTAAGAAACAAACACTAAGGATCTATAGCGACCTAAGTAACTAGTTTCATAATGGAAGACCCCAACACTTAATAGAAAAATATTAACACCAAGTGGGAAGTGTTGCCCCTAGATGTAGCTAAAAATCCTGTACTATCACTTTTTCCTCATGGGTCCTTGTATATTTATTAACACACTAGAGCAGTGGTTCTCAACCTTCCTAATGCCGCGACCCTTTAATACAGTTCCTCATGTTGTGGTGACCCCCAACCATAAAATTATTTTCGTTGCTACTTCATAACTGTAACTTTGCTACTCTTATGAATCGTAATGTAAATATCTGATATGCAGGATGTATTTTCATTGTTACAAATTGAACATAATTAAAGCATAGTGATTAATCACAAAAATATGTAATTACATATGTGTTTTCCGATGGTCTTAGGCAACCCCTGTGAAAGGGTCGTTCGACCCCCAAAGGGGTCGCGACCCACAGGTTGAGAACCGCTGCACTAGGGGCCTGATGCACAAAATTCGTGCAAGAGTAGGCCTTCCTTCCCCCGGCTGCCGGCACTGGCTTCCCTCCGGCACCCGGACTTCCCTCCAGCTGCCGATAGGCACCCGGGACCCAGGCTTTTCTCCGGTCGCTGGCAGGCACCCAGGACCCAGGCTTCCCTCGCAGCCCCAGCTTCGTCCAGAAGATCTGGAAGGACGTCCGGAAGGACCTCTGGTCTAATTAGCATATTACACTTTTATTATTATAGATTACCATTATTACCTTTACCATTACCATTATTGCCTTCCTCTTACAACACTGCTCACCCCTCCTTTTCCTTTCTCAGGGTAGGCTTATCACATCCTCCAGTACCTTAGTTGTTTTCAAGCTACAAGCCCCCAAGGCTCCAGCCTTAGTCCTCTTCCTCATCCAAGGTCTAGGTACTAACTGACCATTCCTCCAGTCAGTGAGGAAGGTTGATTCCTTGGGGAGACTCAGATGCCAGAGAAGGAGAAGGCAATGTGCAACCCTAAAACAACACAAGCCCATTCCAAATTCTGTTTTTGGAAGTCACCATACATTATATATTATACCTGTTAAGAATCTACTGATACACCAGTTGGACTCCTGTAAATATGCTCTAAAAATAAAAATAACTTATCAAGAATATCAGAATAACCAAATCAAGTATCCAAAAATTTCATGGAAAATATATCAGAACTACACCTCGTTCAGATGGTACAGATTGGACAATTTCTGTCTTCTCTCAATACTGCCAGGTCTCCCAGGAATCAGAGGACTCATTGTGCAGGCCCACTGGGACCCCAGGGCTTTTGGAGCTGCCGAATACAGGTCATCCCAACTGGGGTCCCATGTCACAGAGTTCACATTCTATTCATTCATTCATTTATAGAAACATTGATTTGTTGTTCCACTTGTTCACTGATTGCTCTTGTATGTGCACTAACTGGGGATCAAACCTGCAACCTTGGCGTACCTGGATGATGCTCTAACCAACTGAGCTACCTGGCCAGGGCGAGTTTACATTCTTGAACTCAAGAACAAGAATAAGTGATTGCCAGCTAGTTTGACTATATCTTAGCATGTTTTCTAGATAAAACAAATTACAGATTCTATACCATGTCTAATAAAGTGCCATTGCTAAGTTTTTGAGTTCAAATATCTGGATCTTGGCCTAGATTAAAAGCATACCATTCTTATATCCCTACCACACAGCATCAAATCTGTCCTTTAATTTGTTTAAATGTCTTTAAATTCTGTACTGTTAAATTCTGTATAAACTACCTTCATCCAAATTGAGGTCAACAAGTAAATACATCTCCAGCTCAATAATTTATCTGATTAGATTTTATAAGCCAAATTTGTATTCTGAATTTCGCTGTATTCCAATCTCATTTTCTTTTCATAATAAAATGGAACCCAATTTCATCAATTATTGTACAAAACCGCTTTTCAACAAAGTATAGAGTAGAATGTCCATGTTAGCTGCCACCCTGCTGGAGTCTCAAGCTTGTCTCACTTCATCACAGGAAAGGTATTCCTTAAGCCCAGGGAATCCCTGAAGTTCTTCTGAGTTGGTCTAGCTCTCAGGTAGAACTCTTTGGGAATAGCCTTCCATTCCTTTTATTTCTGCTTGAACTTGCAGCCTGTACTTGGGCTAACACTGACATAAGATTTTTGGTTTCACCATTTCCAATTTCCCTGTAAGTCAGATTCCTCCTTCACTGACTAGTAAGTACACGAATATGCAAACACTAGTTTGACTTATAGACTCAGGACATTTTATTGCCGTAGTGAAAATGACAGCATCATGAAGTGTCCACAATGCTGTCTCACGGCCAGTATCTGCATGGCTCTTGCTTTGGAACTAGATATCCTTGACTCAGCCCCTGCAGTGCATTCCCCACTCCCACTCATCAACCTTTTACTTAGTATGAATTATTTTTCTTTTATTCATCGGTAACCTATTTCAGATTTTGTTGTACTCTTTTTACAGTTACTAAACCAAGGAGATTTAACTGAAAGACGGACATGAGCATGGGTATTGAATCCTGAAGAGCACTCTATCTGATCCCAGAAAGCGTATAGTGGGAACAGCTTGCTTATGGCTCACAATCTGCCAGAATCAAAATGAATCTGTGAATGACAAGACCCCGCTTTTTCCTCTGTGCATCTTCCCTGGCAAAGAAGATGAATGCAAGAGAGCTTCTCTTCAGACTCTCATCTGATCCAGAAAAGGAAGAAAGCAGGGAATGTGGGCTAGGTCACTGTACCTACCTCTCTTCCCACTGGAAAATTTTGGGATGGACTTCTCCCGAAAAATGAATTTGATTATGTGTTGGCTGACCTATCTCAGTATAACAACTGAGAGGAGATTTTCCTATGAAGAGCTACCATCCCAGCCTCTGCTGTCTTATCACGTGGATGAACTAAGTCCTGCCACCAACCATAAAACTTCACCAAGACGTTGAGCTTTCAAGATGCCTTGTTGCTTTGGAGAAGGGAGTGATGTCAGTTCTGTTGTGATACTCTCCCTTTAGCAACCTGAGTAAGACACTCTCCGCCAGTGGGCTGCAAAAAAATAAATTACTTGAATCCCTACTTGGCCCAGGCTGAGGTACTATCTTGTCCCATACACCTCTACTTAGTCACTTTGCTTTCTTTGTTTATGGAACATACAGTAGCATGTTTAAAGGGCTTTTTTTTTTTTTTTTAAGTTAAATCACATGATTCAGAGCTTCAATTGTTTTCCCTTTAAATAAACAAAATAGCCCAGTCAGTTCTTTGGCTTCTTGTTTTAGACAGAATTTGTTCTCTTAGAAGATTAAGAAAGAAGTTCAGTCTTCACCTTTAAGATAAGGTATTGATTTACCCTTAGGATTCCATGCAGATAAGACCGAGCTCAGGAGTCTTGGGGAACATGACATGAACATCTTCATCTCTAACTAGCAAACCCAGATGATAGCTATTGCAGGAGTGTCACTCTATCCCCATCAGAAAGAACCATGTCTGAGTCTGGAAAATTAGCAATGAATTTTCCCAGAAAGTTAAAAACAAAAACGGGAAAGGTGCTTCTGTTAGAGTAGGCACTCTTGCTATTATCCTGTCTCTACAGCTACTGAGAGAACATCTAATTATAATTAGTGAGTATTCCAAAGATCACTTACTAG
>NW_005371193.1:56346-66348 GCF_000412655.1 Myotis brandtii
GATAACATTCTAAATATATAACAGGAAAGAACTGCTTTTTTCAATAAAGTAATTATAGTTCTCAATTTGTTAATGACATGTATATAATCATATTGTGCTATGTAGATTGAGTTCATGTCAATTACTTGTATTCATAAAATGCCAGTTTTTTAATTCCTGTAGCCTCACTCTTATACTAGAGCAGCGGTTTTCAACTGGGAACATTTTGCCCCCCACTCTCCTAGGGACATTTGGCAATATCTAGAGACATTTTTGGTTGTCACAACTGGAGGGGTGTTACTGGCATCTAGTGAGTCGAGGCCAGCATGCTGCTAAACATCCTACAGTGCACAGGACAGCTCCCTGTCCCTGCACCCAGCAAAGATTCATCTGGCCCAAAATGTCAATCCTGCTGAGGCTGAGAAACCCTGTGCTAGAAGTTGCAAACTTGTCATCCCCCAGGTGTTTTATTTTGCCTGTACAATATTTCCAAGTAATTTTTAAATTAGGTGACAACATGCAGATTTCTGGCTTCTGTTGAAAAGGCAGTTCATCTGGCAATTCTGGGCCTGTATTCCAGCAGAGACTCCAGTCTCTACTATCCCCTACTCCCTTACAGCCAGCCCATTCAACCCATTTATTTTCTGACTAGCCTCTGTAGGCATTTGGGCCTGTGCCTTTTTTTCTGTCCCTAATGTTTTAGCTCGGCTATGATCCCTACACCCTGAGCTTCACTTGGACTTACTTGAACCATTCCCTGTTATCTGCTACTTTTCTTTTCCCCATTCTCCAAGAATAGCCATGACTCAGAACCCAAGTTTTTCCTTGCCTTGATTCAACCTTAGTTGCTTAATATTATTGAAAAGCAGTAATGAAGTGTACTGGTTAGGCAGGTGATTCGAGATTATCTAGCAGTTCATAAGACAGCTCCTCCTGTTCTTTCTTGGGGCTGGTAGGCTGCTCTAGAGGTTCTTCTAAATCCTGCTGTGGATTTCTGATGCCGAGTTTTGTAGTTTCATGGGTGCTGCAGAATAAATAAAAATATGAAAAAACGTTTAAAGTATGTAAAGCTTAAGGATGGTCTCAACATTTTTATTATTTTATATGGGATGCAAAAGGAAATTTCTAGGTGGAAAATGGGGAGAGGAATTAGGACTTAAGAAACAACAAAATTGAAAATATTAGAGATGCTTTACTCCCTTTGATTTATATGATCTCAGTGGAGGAGGTGGTGCTAATGAGTTATTTTTAAAGAGCACTAGAAAAACAGTTTTATCATTTTATGGGAAATAAAAATACACATGATTTTTCAAAAATAGAGTGGAAATACTTTTGACTGGTGGCATTGGAACTGGAATAGAAAAATGATGTTTCAAATTTTAGGAATCTAGACCTAATATACAATAGTTATATATGTATTTTTAAATATATTTTATTGGTTTTTTACAGAGAGGAAGGGAGAGGGATAGTTAGAAACATCGATGAGAGAGAAACATCGATCAGCTGCCTCCTGCACACCCCCCACTGGAGATGTGCCTGCAACCAAGGTACATGCCCTGGACCGGAATCGAACCCGGGACCCTTCAGTCCGCCGGCCGATGCTCTATCCACTGAGCCAAACTGGTTAGGGCTACAATGGTTATATTTTATTCACAACTGCACTCCTCTCCAAATTCAAATGTGTTATCTGGAGATGTCTGGATAGTATTCTGTAAGTACAGGATAGTGATCTCAAAATATGAGTGGCTGTCCTAAAGGTTCCTGCCAGGAGCATTACGAGGGATGGCACCTGGAGGACTGCAGGGGGACGGCAGCATCTGGGATTACCTGGGACGATCATGCACTTCTAACTGCGCCTTCCACTGTGCAACCCTGGTGCCCTGGACCTTGTTCCTCACAAAGTCTTCATCCAGCCCAGCCTGCTTCAGGGTGTCTTGATACCTTTGTTCTGCTTCTTTCCTGGCAAGGTCCTGTGGAAGGAAACTAATCTGTAACTGTCTTGTGAATTCTAAATTACTAGCTGAACCCATATCCTTAAAATACTGCTCACCACCACCCTCTCCCATTAGTGGGGACAACATTTGCATAGAAATTACTTCGAGCTTTGTTTTCAAGCCTTAAAGTGCATAGGAACTATCTGAAGATTTTGTTAAAAAGTAGACTCTTATTTGGTAGGTCTCAGATGGGGCCTGCAATTCTGTATTTCTAACAGTCCCAGGAGATGCCAGCCATTGATTAGGGGGCCATACCTTTGAGAAGCAAGGACTTAGATTTTTGAAAGACCAAGTGAGGTCTAGATGAAAATGATGGACTTAAAAACCCTTGGAGACCTAGCAATGTACCACAGATCTAGAGGCTGGTGATGTTCCACCACTATGAACAATGGCTCTGGACAGCAGAAAAGACTGGATTTTCAGTCACATTAATACTAGTAAGTTAAAGATGTGCTTGCTAACACAGTCAAACTCACTGTGTGTATGGGACCTAACTCCCACTCTGATTCATGCTGAAAGCTAGACTACAGTGAAAACTCCAGGAATTGAAATTTCCCATTTTAGATGTCTTTAGAGTCCAGTCTTGGGTGAATTTAGCCCAAGTAACATGTACTATTACTACTTTGGTAGTAATCAAATGGGCCTAATTTAGAATCTTTCTGAGCTTCAAGGAAATGTTTAATACTCAGATATTAAACTTTCATGTCTAAGAACCCTCAGACAGAAAGAAGATGACTGTTTAGTTTTACCTTGGTAACTTGTTCGAAGAGATATGGCCTCATTTGTATTCTCTTTTTCATTTCTTCCAATTCTTTCTTATACTCTTTTGCTCTTTTACGGTCATTGTTCCTGGAATTAATAAGATTTTTAAAATCCACCTTTTTCCAATCCAGAATACCCTTCATTCCAGTTAAACAGAGTAAGTCCCATGGACATTGTAAATTCCTAACTGTGCCTGGCAAAACTCATGACTGCCATTATAGGAGCCTACCCTAGTCACTCCATTTTGCTGTTTTCAAGACCAATGATCTGCTGGATCCCAAGACACAACCCTTTGACACATGGAAGACACTGACCGGTTTTCTTTCAACTTTGCTTTGAATACCTCCTCCAGGCTTTTGTGGGGATCCATGGCTTTTGCACGCAAGGTCACGGATTTGGACATTGCTTGACACTTCTTTTTATGCGTCTCCAACCACTGAGTACTCTCATGTGCTTTGTTCTTTTTTTCAAGTGAACTTCTAAAGGGAGGAGGCAAAAAAAAAAAAAAAATACAGATGACCAACTTGGATATATTTAAAAGCAATCTTAGTAACCTCTCTGGAAAGTTGGTGTTGTCTATGAAGGGGGGTGGGGGAGTAATTTACCTCCCTGGCATTTCAGAAAGATTAAGATTCTGGCATCAAGTGCATGGGCATATGACGCCTTCCCAGCACTCTGGATACAGTGATATTCTACCCAGGAGAGTCTCACTCATTGAACTGAAAAAACGTGTGAATAAAATATCCTTACTTAAACAGCCAAACATTCAGGCTTGTTGTCTATCCTGAAACAAAATACTAATAGCTACCAGTAGCTGAGTTATGTACCCTGAACCAGTGCAAACAGTCCGCAAGTGCTTTATGTCCACTATCTTGTGTAATCCTCATAACTGCCCTGTGAACTAGGAGCATTCATTGTACAGGCAAAGAGATGTAGCCTCAGACAGGGTAAGCCACTTGCCCAAAGCTACCCAGCGTACCAGTGGAAAAGCCAAGGTTAGAATCAGGATATCTGACTTTTAAGTCTCTGCCCTTGGTGTAGACACTGCTATAAACAGTGGGCTGGAAGGTGCCCGAGTTTATGGTCCTTTGGGAATACAGATAACTAGAAATGGACTTCTTTTAATGCACAATTTGGAATCAACTTTTAGCACTTCGTTTGTGTAAATATTCTACAAGGTATTATGGAGAGTTCTACCAAAGGAAAAAAGTCAAGGCTCTTGCATTTGGCCTGCACTCGAAGTGGACAGATTAGGAAGAAGGACATTAAAGTTTTATCTACTGCGAGGAAGCAGCTGTGGACATCCTCTACAGGTGGGCCAACCTGTGGTTCATAATATCTAATTGGGACCTCAGGATATTGCTACATTCAGCCTTGACTTAGTAGCTCTATGAAATTTGAGGGAAAGGGAAATATCCATTGGGTTCTAAATAGATTTCTACGATCTGTGCGGGTCTTAAAGGGCCAAGTCGGTTCTGTTCCTCCTCTGTGAGCTCCACAGGAAAGCACCGATATGCTGGTCCTCTGCTCACTTCATCTCAGAGGCCTAGTGGAGGAACTCTTGCTGGCTCGATGAGAACAATTCCATGACAGAGGAAGGTCAGTTAGAGTTAAAAATAAGGAGGCGCCTGATTCCCAACTGACTTCTGATAGTTCCCCAGGATGAATCTTGGAGAATTTCAAATATGTGCAATGGATGCTCATCTCTGTGGCAGGCTCAGCCACCTGTCATGCTTCTCTGAGTTCCTGCTCCTAATGGGTTCCTTCCTTTTTCATCTGTAGGTCTTTACCAATGTTGTTCTTTGTCTGGAAACTTCTTTCTTTCCAGCCTTTGGCTTATTCCTCTTTCTTCAGGTTTCACCTTAGACATCTATTACAAGGGTCCCCTGCCCCAGGCTTCCCAGTGCCTCCACAGTCCCCTGTATTCCCTCATCATTGCACTCACTAACAAAATAAGGTCGTTGCTTCATTGCTTTTCTGTATTTCAGATTAGGTATTAAACTATAGGTTCCATAGGTATCTCCAGCCTTAACATTCTACCTGGCACAGAGTAAGGCCCCGTGAATATTTGCTGAATGATACATGTTTTCCAGCCCTAAGTGTGCAGGACCACATGTATTCCTGTCCTGATCAGAGAACTCCCTTCCACGCCTTTAGGCTTTCCGATAACAGGAGAGGAGGCCCAGCAGTGGGGTGGTTTCCATCATGTGGGCCACGATCTGGGCATTATGAGTCTTCTGCAGCCTGAGCACTCACCTGACTGCAGATTCCCTCTTCCTGGTGGCATCTGTGATGTGCACAGGTAGGGTGTTGGCAGAGAGGGAAGCAAGGCCACTCAGAGAATGACTCCTTGGCCGGGGAGCAGCAGGTGGCTGTGGAGAGTCCTAGAGGAAACAAAGGCTGGTATTGGTGGGATGGCATGTGTGATTAGGTTCTATCTTAGCTGGAATCAATTTCAGTTAAGATAGAAACTAATCAGACTAAGAATCTTTTTTTCCGGGGATTAAAGCCAAAGGTAATGAGATTTCAAGTTTAGTAATTGGGACAGACTTGGATGTCAATCCTGAAGGTTTTTTTCGTTGTTAATCCTCACCCAAGGACATTTTTCCATTGATTTTTAGACAGAGTGGAAGGAAGATGGAGAGACAGAGAGAAACATCAATGTGAGAGAGACACATCAATTGATTGCCTCCCACACATGCCCCAACCAGGGCCTTGGGCCGGGAATCGAGCCTGCAACCAAGGTACATGCCCTTGACCAGAATAGAACCCGGGACCCTTCAGTTCAGGGGCCGACGCTCTATCCACTGAGCCAGACTGGCTGGGGCAATCCTGAAGTTTTTAATCAAATGAGAAGAGTTCTCTGGAATTGGTATAGGGACACAACAATTGATCCCAACTTCCTGCCTCCCAGACCTGCTTGAACTTATTTCTTCAATTTCTCCGGAGAGAGGGAAGGAAAAGAAGTATTCTTGTGGTCTTAAATTTATAGGAATTGTGGATCTGTGATCTGCTTATAGCCAAACTGGTGTTTTTTTTTAAAAAATTAAGATAGAAAAATGCCATGAAAAGTGCCTTCCATTGAGATGTGGCCCTCTTTGGATTTTGGGCCTCCAGGCCCTTGACCCCCCTGCAACTGCCTGGGCTCTCACCTTCCTCCCTCCAGTGGCAGCAGCATCACAGGGCCGCCGAGTGTGACACAGGCTGGCGGTTCTCAGCAAGAAGGGCTTGTTGCGAGTCCCCTCTCGGGTGTCCCTTCTCTTTGCAGCTCTTCTCTGGAAGGCCTTGTAAAGGCCCTCATAGTCAGGGACAGCAGGATTCACCCGAGGCTGGAATCCAAAGTCAGTCTGCAGAAACCCAAGCTTTTCCTGCCAGGTTCGGGTGGCTGTGCGGAGCTGTGGGTCAGCCCTGGAACTGGAGGAGATGATGGGGGAGGAGGCCATCTTGAGCATGTCCATGGCTCTCATTTGGATGCGAATTTTCCTGAAGAGCTCAGCTTCTGTAAAGAAAAATCAGGGTGGTGATGGGTGAGAAGGGACCGAGACTCATACCAAAAGGTTTGGAGAACGTTCCCTCTTTTAAACACTAGCAGTAATGTGCTGGAACCAAATGTTAACTTTTCAGGAATTTTGTGATCCAGCTGACATCATGTAGGAAGCTTGAAATTGGCCACGATAGGCATATTTATACCACAGAAAATGGCAAACACTACAAATCGGTTTGCTTTTTTTTTTTCCTGGAGAGCTCATTAATGCTGACAAGAACACTGCCAGGTACCAATCGGGTTGCAGAATGAGCTGCCATTCACATTTACTGAGTGCTTTCTCTGGTTCCTTAAGGAGGACCAGGAGGAATGGGTCAGTCACCTGCTCCTCTCCCAGGTCTCCCCTGTCTCAGAGGTAAGGCCCCACCACCCACACAACTGCCCGAGCCCATTATCCAAATCATTCTTGACACTCCCTCCTTCATCTTATCAGTCATATGTTCCACCGTCTCCTCCACTTTAACCTGTCTCCAGTCCAGTCTCTTTTCGTTGTCCCTGCTACTAATTTCATAATTTCTCAACTAAATTGTTGAAATAGCCTCCTGTTATATCAGCATCCCTGAGTCTTGCACCTCCCCCTTTAATTATCTCAACAGCAATCAGAGTGATCTTTCTGAACTCCGTATCTGATCATGAGCCACTCTACTTAAAACCCTCCAGTGGCTCCCCAGTGCCCTTGGGTGAAGTCCAAACCCTTCTCACAGCCCACAAGGCCCCAGGTCTGGCCTATACCTGCCTCTCTCCTCCCCACTCTCCCTCTTCTCTCCACCCTCTACCTTTTCACTCCTGACTGTGCTCAACTTCCTCTCACCTCCATGCTATAGCTCTGCTGGTACACTCTTCCTCCCTCTTCATCAAGTTAACACAGCTCACCCTTCAGGGTCAGCCTCAGTGCTCACTTTCTCTGGGGACCCTAACTGTTCCCACCCCTCACCACACCCTAAGTTAGGTCCTCTGTTATAAACTCCATAGGACCCTATAATCCCTGCAAATGACTCATCACAGTTGTGGTTGTCTATTATCTGTCTCCCTCCCATGTCCACAAACTCCATGTCTATTTATTCACCCTAGAACAATGCGTGGGACATGGCACATGTTACTGAATGAGCAAGGAAAGCCTGAGTCTCTTATTTGAGCTGCACTTCTTGAAATGAGTACCTCACCAGGATGGGGGGGGGGGGGGGGGGAGGTGGCACCGGTCTAAGCCTGTCTTTAGGTGTCTCATTGGTTCTCTGTTCTCATATCTGTGCGGCCACAGAGGCCTTCACATGCACTCACTGAGAGAGAGGTCAACAGGGCAAGGCTGGTGGGGAGTGCTGCAGGACATCTCCTGGTTCCTTGCTCCTTACAGGGTTCCCCTTTGTGTAAATACACCCAACCTACTCCATGGCCTGCACTGAGTGGCCTCTAGCAGGGCCACCTGAACAGCTCATCTCCAAGCCAGGCTAACCCCTGAGCCTGACTAAATCCCTACTGCACCCCCGGCAGGAGGCAGCAAGGTGGCAAGGTTGTCTTTACCCTGGAGTTTGTCCCCGAGAGCTGGCTCCAGAATGGACTTGGGGATCCTTCTAGCGGCAGTCTGCTTGGAGGCCTTGGCCTTAGCACTGGCGGCCAGTTCCCTCCGTTGAGTGGCTTCCTTCCGTTGCTCCTCCTTCTCCAGGAAGCTGAAGGGTTTGAAAGACGAGAGGAGCAGTTCTTTCCTCTTCTGGATCCCGGCCTGCCTTCGGGCCTCATTGCGCGCCATGATTTCCTGGTAGAGGGGCAGGTAGACATGCGCAGGCACGGGCTGTGCTCGGAACTGCCGGTGGCACTCGGCCTCCTCCTGGCCCTGCCTCTGGGCCTGCTGCCTCTCAAGCTCGAAGGAGGCAGGTGAGGCCAGCCACTGGGCCTTTTTCTGGGCCTCACGCACCGTCATACGGAACGGCTGAGGAACAGTGATGGAGGATGCCCAGGAGCTGAGACTTCTGTGCTGGGAAGGAGGCCTGGAGCCTGTGGGTGGCTGGGACTGAACCTTGGGAATGTCGGAGGGTAGGTTGCTCAGGGAGCTGCAGCGCCTTGTGTAGCCACTCCTGGGGGAAGAAAGCAGTGTGCCTGGAGGACAGGGTGGCCAGGAGGCCCGGCTCCTCCCAGACCCTCCTCCCCACTGCTCCCCAGACCTCTCTGCCAGCAGGTTGCATCTAGCTTCTCAGCCTAACATCGCAGCCCCACAGGCCTCTAAGCCTTTCCCTTCCTCAACCAGGCCTCCCTCCTTCCCACAGGCCATCTAGCAGCCTCAGTAAGAAATCTCTTCTCAAAACTGATCCAAAAATTGCCACTTTGCACTCTAATAGTTTCATAGGGGGACAGCGCAGCGGTGCAGAGCAGGGCTTTAGAGTCAGACAGAGCCAGAGTCAAATCCTGCTTCAAACAATTGCCAGCTGTGTGACCTTCAGCAAGGTTCTCTTGGAACCTCAATTCCTCATCTGTAAAATGGCAAAATAATATCTATTTACAGGGTGATGGGGAGGAGAAAAATAAGAAATAAATGAGGTAAAGCATACCTACATCTAACAGGGCTTGGCCAAGGTAAATGTGCCCTGTTGCCATTCTCAGGGAGGTAGTGTGTTTGGGAAAGGCATCAGTTTGATCGATCCCAGAGCTTCGGGTGACTAAGGGTTACCCAGAGTGATTTAGGACTGCTGGGTAGGAATCAGAACCCATGTTTGGATCCAGAAGCTGATTCTTCCGGAGCCTGGGTAAATGGCAACCTGAAAAAGTGGTCTTTGCTTTACTGAGGAAGAAACACAGTGAAGCAGCTGTTGAACTGCAGTGCCTCACCTTGGCGATGGTGGGTACTGGACCTGCGGCTTCCCCCTGCCTTTGTTCTGGAAGAAACTCTCCAGGTCCTCATCATCTTCAGAGAGGCTCTCATCACTGTCTGGGTCAGACTGATGAAGGGATTCTGACAGGCACCACCTGGCTTTCTGCGTCAGTGCTTGCAGGGTCTCGTAAAAGCTCCCAGTTGAGTCAGCAGAAGTAGAATCTGTCTCCTCCAGGCTGAGGAACTCATCAAGTTTGCCAGCCCTAGGCAAAAACAGCCCATCCCCAGACAGCTCCTCTTCTGCCTCTGTGTCTGAGGAGGATTTGGGGGGAAATACCTAAAATGAAATAGGATAGACTGGGGTCAAACTATAATTTCAAATTTATTCAAAACATAACTGTTAATTTCACTTTGAATAAGCCTCTATATATTAGGACTGGGGAGGAACAAAGAAAAATTTTAATGAACAGGAAAGACAATGTGGAAATAAGATGTGTTCTAAAGAAATTTCACGCCCTAGCTCGTTTGGCTCAGTCGACAAAAGAGTGCGGGCCTGTAGACTGAAGGATCCAAGTTCAATTCCAGTCAAGGGCACATTCCCCAGGTTGTGGGCTCAATCCCCAGTGGGGATTGTGCAGGAGGCAGCCAATCGGTGATTCTCTCTCATCATTGATGATTCTATCTCTCTCTCTTTTCCTCTGTAAAATCAATAAAAATATATTTTAAAAAAAGAAATTTCAATGTTATCACCGATAAGGGTTTAATCTCCAACATTTATAGGGAACTCATACAACTTAACAAAAGGAAGATAAACAATCCAATCAAAAAATGGGCAAAGGACCTAAGTAGACACTTTCCAAAAGAGGACATTCAGAAAGCCAAGAGACAGACATATGAAAACATGCTCAAAGTCACTAATCATC
>NW_005371193.1:66955-125067 GCF_000412655.1 Myotis brandtii
GACTTGTATGCATGCATATAAGCATAACCAATGGACACAAGACACTGGGGGGTAGGGGAGGCCGGGGCAAGGTCAAGGGGGGGAAAAAAGGAGACATATGTAATACTCTTTGTAATACTTTAAGCAATAAAACAAAATTTAAAAAAAAAAGAATTTTTATCCAAGAAAAAAAAAAAAGAAATTTCACAAATTGGTATATGGGGTGTGCTTGGTTGAAGGTGTCAATCCCAAGAAAGAATATACCTGCCAAGGACTCCTTGTGTTAATTGGGCTCAAATTCATAACCAGAGTGTAGCAGCCATTGTCTACAATGGTCCCTCACCCCCACGGCATGTCAGGGAAAACCTCAGCTGGAGCTGCCAGCCTCATGTACTGTGTTCCTGCCATCTGAGTTGACCCTTATAATAGAGCTCCTGGAGCTATAATTCAACCAATGGGCTGAAGACCTACCCTATCCAATTGGAGCTGTGCAACTATGTCCCCATTTGCATATTAACTGACCAATCAGAACACAAGAAGTCTGTGGTTCATTTGTATGAAAACTGATCAATCAGAGACTAGAAGGCAGACACTCTTCTCTGTATAAGCCAGCAGATTGTGTTTCCCAGGTTTGCAAACTGAGCTGCAACCCTTTGAGTTGTTTTACTGAATAAAATCTCTCCTGGACCGCACCCAAAATTGGGGACTTCTGATGGTGTTGAATTGTGGCAGCAATCTTTGGTTGACAAAAGACGGGAAAGAGAAGCAAAGAGCTGAAATTGGGTCCCTACTTCATGCAGTGCGGTGAGCATTTACAGAGAAACTACTCTGCACCAGGCATTCTGCTCCCTCCAGGAATCCTACCCATGACCTTGGCCACACTTTGGGCCCTGCCCTATTTGGGTTTTACCAACTTTTGTCAATCTTCCTTTTCTTGCTTCCTCTGTCTACACCTTTGCTTTCCTCATATTCTAACTGATTTCCACTGTGTCACTAGGAATGGATAATTAACAGGAGAGACAATGTGGTCTAGCTGAATGAGCAATGTTCTAGAATATGGGAAACCCATCTGGGTTTAAATACTCCAGAAAATATACATTATTAGGTGATTAATCTGCTCTAGGCATTAAGCTGAGAACAGGACAAGGCCCCTACCTTCATGAAGCTAACATTCTAGTAAAGGAAGACATAAGATAAAAGATAATAATTTAGTGAAATCCATACAACTATGGGATTATAAGAGTAGCTACAGGAAGCTTTCCTTATATATGGGCTAAAAAAAACCATCAGATAAAGACCATATATATTTATGTAAAGATAGAAACATATTGTGGTAGGTGTGTATGCTTGTACTATAATCAGAGTTAGGTTTATTAACTTGCTGCAGTAAACTATGGAAAATTATAGGGAACTCAGGAGGGGCTAGCTTTTAGTTAGAGGGTGGGAGAGGGGCTTTTTCTAGGATTAGCTTGTCCTGAATAATTCTGATGAGAGTTAGGGGAAGCAGGGACCAACTCTGAGTGGATGCTGTCGTGAAGAGGGGGCAGTTTACTAAGTGGATGACTGAGCAATTTTTACTCAAAAGGTGACAAGAACAGGGTAGGGGAGGCTGGGGGAATGTCAAGGTGGGAAAAAAAGGAGACATATGTAATACTCTTTGTAATACTTTAAGCAATAAAACAAAATTAAAAAATTTTTTTTTAAAAAAAAGTGACAAGAACAAGTGGGCTGGGTAAGTAATTGATAGGTAAGCATAACCATTTAGAAGGGGGTGTTGGTCATTTTACAGAATGGTGTGGTCCTCTGAGAAACACCGTTTTCTGCTGATCTTGCTGCTGTCCTTATCTGTCTAATACCGTCTGAATTGTACTTTCTCAGACCTGGGGTGATTTTCACTTCTCACTGTGGAGGAGTTCGGGATTTACACATGACTGATGGGAAGGAGCCAGCCTTGCTCAGATCTGGGGTAAGCGGTTTCTGGGTTCAAGGAACAGCAAAGACCTTGAGGCAGGGACCTGAGGCAGGAACACACTTGGCTCTTGGAGAGGTAGTAAGAGGGCCAGTGTGAAAGGTGTGGTGGTGCCAGGATGGGACCAGAGGATGACTGACTGCAGCTGGACTTGCTGATGATTTTACTGGGTTCTCTAAGGTCCAGCTCTAACACTGCAAAGATCACTAGACTGAGTCAAAGGTATGTAGGTGCTCTAGCCCTCACTCTGCTACTGAAGAGTGTGTGATCTTAGGAAACTTCCTTTTTAAAGGACTTTATTGAGATATAATTCACATATCATGCAATACATAGAATTCACTTATTTAAAGTGTGCAGTGGGGCCCTGGCCGGTTTGGCTCAGTGGGTAGAGCGTCGGCCTGCGGACTGAAGGGTCCCAGGTTCGATTCCGGTCAAGGGCATGTACCTTGGTTGCGGGCACATCCCCAGTAGGGGGTGTGCAGGAGGCAGCTGATCGATGTTTCTAACTCTCTATCGCTCTCCCTTCCTCTCTGTAAAAACTCAATAAAATAAATTAAAAATAAAAATAAATAAAGTGTGCAGTGGGTTTTAGTATATTCACAGTTGTGCAACCGCCACCAGTTTTACATGTTAATCACTCCAAAAAGAAGCCCCATACCATTAAGCAGTCACTCCCTGTTTCCCCCAACCTTCCCAACCCTTCCCCACCTCACTTCCCAGCTCATCCCTCATCCTTCCCGCCAGCCCTAAGCAATCACCATTCTACTTTGTTTATATGGATTTGGGGCAAATTTCTTAATCTCTGTGCCACGGTTTTCTCTTCTACAAAATGGAGACAACAGTCACGACAGCCCTAGGGTAGCTGAGAGGATAAAGCGAAAACTGAGGGCCACTGCACGGTTCTGCGAAGAGCCGGACATAGGGCTCATGGGTTCAGGCAGGGCTAAACGCGACCAATTTTAATCCCACGCCCCTCGGGACCACGCCCCTACGTCTGTCTCCAAGGCAACGTCAAACACTTTCCTCTCTGAGGCACTCCTTTCCGGGGCCCAGACCTGATTTCCCCCTCTGTTTTCTTCCTCACCTGAAGGCTCCGAGCGCCGCCCGAGGCTCCCGCACGCCTCCCCACGGTCATCTTCTCAGTGGGGCAGAGACAGAGCGTCCGCGACACCAGCGGTGACTGCGGTGGCGGCGCTACCTACGCAAGCCAAGCCCCGCCCCTTTCTAGACCTGTGCTCTGATTGGCTCCCAGGCGGATGCTTGAACCAGTCCCCTACCAGGGAGCCTCCAATCCATCCCGCCCAACGAGGCAAGACTTGTTCTCCGATTGGCTATTCCCTTTCACGTCCTATTTCCGGTTCTGAGGCCGCGAGGCTGAGGCGGCAAGTGATTGGAGGGCTCTGCTCTGGAAGTGCTACCCAAGGCGGGCCTAGCGGGGTGCCGGAGGAGGGAGCGGGTCTGCACCATGGCGGCTCTGTTGGCTGGGAGCCGGGTCGGGGCTGCACGTGCGGCTGCCCGCGGAGGCCCGCTAGTCTCCTGTCGGAGGTGGGCCGGTGCCCCGGCAGACACCGTGTACGATGTGGTGGTGTCAGGTGGAGGCCTGGTGGGCGCCGCCATGGCCTGTGCCTTGGGTAAGCGCATCTCCAAGGCCAGCCGTGTGGGGGAGAGGGGCCGTGGAGCGGTGGGGACCCTGGGAGTTCTGGCACTGTTTTCCCAAAGTCTGAGCGTTGCGGATCTTGTGGCCCCTTCCCTCCCCAGAGGATCTCCGGGGCCCCAGGGCAAGCGTTTGGTTCTTCGCGTGCCAAAGGGTCAAAAGTGGGAGGTACCTTAGGAGTCCTTCCAACCTGAAGGGAAACACACTGAGCGGCCAGATTGTTATGACCACCCCATCAGTGCTATGAAGTGAATTAGTTATGCAAGTAATAATAATAAAACCTTGAGAGTATTTGCTTAGGGAGTTTTCAATATTCAGTATTTTTGGAAGTACTGATGGGGTGTTCATAATAATCTGGCCACTCAGTGTAGACCTGCTCAGAGTTATTTAGCTATGGGCAAAACTGGAAGCAGTCAGGCATTGTTGCATTGGGCTAGCTAGGTGTTTTCTCCCCCCCCTCCCCCTCTTTCCTTTCTTTCCTCTTTGTGTGTGTGTGTTTTAACAGCTTCATTGAAATATAATTTGCATACCATAAATTTCACCCATTTACCACTATTTTATTTATTGACGGATTTGAGAGAGAGAAACATGGATTTGTTGTCCCGCTTATTTTTGCATTCATTGGTTGATTGTTGTTTGGATGGAACCGCAACCTTGGTGGATGGGACACCGTAACACACTGAGCTACGGGGCCAGAGTTAAAGTCCACCCATTTGAAGCATACAATTTAATGTGCGTGTTTTTTTGTGTACTCACAGAACTGTGCAGCCATCACGACACATTTTGGAACATGTTTATTACCTCCAAAAGAAATCTGAACTCATTGGCAGCCACTGCCCATTTCCCCCCACTCTTAGCTCTAGGCCAGTGATTTTCAATGGCTTTCATCTTATGGCACACATAAACTAATTACTGAAATTCCAAAACATATATTTTTTGCCCATCTGACAAAAAAATAGGTATAAATAGGTATAATTTTGATTCATTCACACGGACGGCTGTTGTGTTGGCAGTTGCCATTTTTGAATTTGACAAGGGAAAGAGGTCAATGCCCCTGACTAGTCAGGGATTGCATGTTTTAAAAATTCCTGCAGCACCACTGGTTGCAAATCACTGCTCTAGGCAACCACTCATGTATTTTTCTGTCTGTAGATTTGCTTTTACTGGACATTTCCATCTACGTGAAATCTACTTAATGTTCTCAAGGTTCATCGGCTGTATCATGTGCCAATACTTCATTCATTTTATGGCTGAGTAATATTCCATTGTGTGGATATAATACGTTTTGTTCATTCATTCATTAAGTGATGGATGATTTTGTGTATACGCTTTTGTGTAAACATATTTTTGGTTATCTTAAATAGATTCCTAGGAGTGAAATTGCTGGGTCATATGGTAATTCAGCCAAACAGTGTTCCAAAGTGGTTGCACCATTTTACATTCCTCCCGGCAACATAGGAGTGGTCCAGTTTTTCTACATCCTGGACACTTGTTAATGTTCTTTTGTTTTTAGTCATTCCATTGAGTGTGAAATGGTATCTCCTGGTTTTGAATTGCATCTCCATAAAGACGAGTGGTCGTGAACATCCTTTCATATGCTTATTGGTCATTTGTATATCTTTTGGGGAAATGCCTGTTACAGTTTTTGCCCATTTGAACTATTTGTCTTTATTTTTGAGTTGTAAGAGTATTTCATGAATTCTCAGTACACATCCCTTGTCAGATAAATGATTTGCAAATATTTTCTCCCATTTTGTGGGTTGTCTTTTCACTTTCTTGATGGAGTCCTTTGAAGCCCAAAACTTTTTTACTTTTTATTTTTTGTTCCTTACCTGAGGATATTTTTTCCATTGATTTTTAGAGAGAGTGGAAGGGAGGGGGAAAGATAGAGAGAGAAACATCAATGTGAGAGAGACATTGATTGGTTGCCTCCTGCACACAGACCGACTGGGAGTGAGGATCCAGCCTGCAATCCAGGTACATGCCCTTGACTGGAATTGAACCCACAACCCTCAGTCCACAGGCTGACGCTCTAACCACTGAGCCAAACCGGCTAGCGTCAGAAGTTTTTAATTTTGATGAAATTGAACTTACCAGTCTTTCACCACTTATGTTTTTGGTGTCATATCTAAGAAATCATTACCCAACCCAAAGTCATGAAGATTCACTCCTATGCTTTCTTTTGAGAGTTTTATAGTTTTAGCTTTTACATTTAAGCCATCATCTACTTTGAGTTAAACTTTGTGTATAAGGTGAGGTAAGAACTTTGCTTTCATATTTATAGTTTTGGCTGCTTCACTACCTTGTGAGGTAGATAATACTTTCATATCTTATATGAGAAAAGTTGCCTTGGCAAAGGTTAAGTAAGGACCAGAGTCTCATAACCAGGCACTAGCAGAATTTGAATTCAAACCCAGGCCACCAAACTCAGGAAAGTTTGCTTTTAACAACTGTACAGTGACTTTCAGAAATTAGGTTTGATTTTTCTGGCCTCACAAAGATCACTAATAGTGTTTGTTGACTTGAGAATTAGAGTGTGGTTCCTCTTCTAGGAAACTAGTGGGAAACAATGCTATGTATAAGCTGATGGGCTTGAGTCTCAAAGTAATTATAGAAAACATAGTTATCAATTATTAAGCACTTGCTATGGATAGGCATATTTTAAAGTATTCTACATACATTTTTATTTAATCTTCATAATAATCTTGATTGTTGATTGTGCAGGTAAGGAAGTTAAAGCTCAAGAAAACTTAAGTAATTTGCACTCAACAGCCAGTAATTAGGAAAAGCAAAGATTTTTGTGTATATACCCTTTCTCCCTGACAGCTATTTTGGTTGTACCTATTGATAAATGGATTAAAATAGTGGTTCTCAGGTGCATTTAAGAATCACCTGGGTTGTTTTGTTTTGCTTTGGTTTTGGGTTTTGAAAACTAAGACAGGCACATACATAAAATTCAAAAGGAATTTTGAAATACAAAGGGTATTGGATATAGATTATCTATCTATCTATCTATCTATCTATCTATCTATCTATCTAAAAAGCCTAAGCAACCGTTTGACCGTTCAACCGGTTGCTATGACGCGCACTTATCACCAGGGGGCAGATGCTCAATGCAGGAGCTGCCCCCTGGTGGTCAGTGCGCTCCCACAGCGGGAGCGCCGCTCAGCTGACCAAGGGGTGCCAGATGCAGAGCTCACGGCTGGCCACCACAGCCTGGAGACCGCAGCGGAGTAGCAGTGAGCCTACTGACGGGTGGCAGCAGGCACAGCGGTGCAGGGATGAGCAGGAGCGGCAGGCAGTGTTGGACTGCCGGTTTAGGCCGGATCCCCGCAGGCCATGCCGAGGGACCCCTCTCCTCCCCCACAAGTCCGTACACCGAGCCTCTAGTAAAGCATATAAAGTAAGACTTCATTTTTTATTGTTAGCCACCCAGTTCTCTTCAAGGACAATCATTGTTGCCCGTTTGTGGGGGATACTTTAGAAATGAGGGTTCACAGTTCTACCTCCAGTAACTGATTCAGTTTGCCCAGGTGAGGCCCTTTATTAACATGTGTCTCTGGGGATGGATGCAGATCTGAGGACCGCACTTTGAGAATGAAAAACACAGGGAAGTGCGTAATTGTCTTGTAATAACTTTACCTCTTAACTTTTGTACAGTGTTATACACCTTTCATAGGCAGGTGTAGTGGGGGGTGTTTTCTCCTGTTGAGTCAGGTGAACTACCTGCTTGGGATTTTGTGTGTGCTAATGTCTCTCCTTGATCATCATGGCATGTATCCCAAAGAAAATGCCTTGTCAGTAGTTGATATCCTGACTGACCTTACTTTATAGTTCCACACCCATTTGATTTTAGATAGATGGCTCTTCATCTTGTCATATCAGTCAGTTTATGTTTTCCTTGATTTTTCTTTAAACTCAGATTTCTGTTCTAGGCTTGAAATATCTGTATTTCCCTTTTACATTGTTATTTGTAAACTTGTAAATTCTCTAATATTTTTTTGACAAATGAGTTTTCTAAAATGTTACATTAAATAGCTAAAAAATAATGTATTAAACTTGGCTATATCTTATAATGTGTTTGGAAATCTAATTCTTTTCCTGTTAGTTTCCTGGTCTCTGGTTTAACAAAAATCTCTGTGAAGACATTATCTACTTTATGGATTGAGGAGATAACAGCATTTGCTGCTGGGGATATTAATATAAGGGGAAAAAATTCCTGTCCCCTAGGAGTTTAGAATCTAGCAAAGGAAAAAGATTTGTAAATAACTGATCAAAGGAGGAATGAGAGGAAGCTCTCCTAGAGGAACGGGGTCGGGGGAGGTGGTCGGGCAATTCTATCACATATTTTTCTCCTTTATTGGCAGCAGCAACTCACTGCATGTTTTTCCCCTGTGTCTTTTTCTGAGACACTGGAGGGACTGACTGTAATGTGCTACAGACACCCAGTGATGGAATCCCCAAGCCCCCCCCCCCCTTTTTTTATTTTAAATAATTTTTTTTTATTTCAGAGAGGAAGGGAGAGGGAGAGAGAGGTAGAAACATCAATGATGAGAGAGAATCATTGATTAGCTGCCTCCTGTACACCCCACATTAGGGATGGAGCCTGCAACCTGGGCATGTGCCCTAACCGGCAATCAAACCCTTGCCTCCTGGTTCATAGGTCGACGCTCGACCACTGAGCCACCCCAGCTGGGCCCAAGTTCCCTTTTTACTTCCTCTGCACTGTTTTAGGATCACATTTGTAGGCACAACTGATGTATTTTTGGCCCCCTTTTACAGACTAATTCTTTATCCTTGAGTTAATCTTGACGCCACAATGAATTTTGCTTATTAGCTACATTTTTTCTGTTGAACAGGACTTGTAATTTTCAGTGATGTTATTCTTTGAGGATTAGAAATATCTGGTGTCTAAATACTACCTTACGGCAGTTGGCAGGGTGGCTCATGGCTGAAATGGTGGTATATGTTACTGCTTAGGACTCTGCATGGTTTTTCCTTTTTGTGTGCTTTGTAAAAAATTTGTACCTAAGGGTTCAGGAATTAATTGTTGCTTCTCTTGGCAATGAAAAAATAAATTCTGATTTTCCTAAAATGATATAAAATTTTGCCTGTTTTTTTGTTTTGTTTTGTTTTTTTTAGGATATGATATTCACTTTCATGATAAGAAAATCCTGTTGCTAGAAGCAGGTCCAAAGAAAGTATTGGAGAAATTGCCAGAAACTTACAGCAACAGGGTCAGCTCCATTTCCCCTGGCTCTGCAACCCTTCTCAGTAGTGAGTAGAACATCCTCTCTCATAGAACCAATCTGTCTCTCTCGGCTCCCCAGGGTGCCCCAGAGCATCTGGGTGGAGGGAGCTCGCTGAGGCGGGTAGGAGAGAGGGGTGTGGTTAGAGTCTGGCACGTAGTTGAAGATGAGGACCTCTGAAATTGTTAATGTGCCAATTCCCAGTCTGAGGAAGATATCCTTGGGACATGTGGGTCCATCGCATAGACTTCATTTGTGATGTGGGGTCATTATAAATGGGTGGAACTAAAACTACATGAACTAATTATGAGCATTCACTTCCAGTAGCCCCACCCTCTTCATTCCCAGAGTCCGCCCTGTAGGAAGCTAGGGAGCCTGTGTAATAAATGCTTTTGGGGTGAAGATGGATGTGTGCAAACAGGACCAGCTGTCAGCAAATTGTCTTTAGGTCTCTGCCAAATGTTATTCCCTCAGACTATCCTGTCTGGAACCACCTTATCTAAAATAGACTCTTGTATCACTCTCTAGCCCCTTATATTGCTTTATTTTTCTTCATAACACTACCACCTGACATTATATTATGTATTTGTTTTTTACTACAAATAATACATTAGAATGTTAGCTACAGAAAGGTGGGGACTTTGTCCATTTGGTTTCCACTTTTTGCTCAGTACCTAGAAATGTATTTGTCACATTTTAGGTGCTCTGTAAATATTTCCTCAATGAGTGAATCTCTTCAGTGCCATGGAGATCAACAAAAAGTAGTCTTTATTCAGAGAGTTTGTAACTTCAATAGGATGGCAAAGAAAAAAGAACAGTATGGCTTAGATTTCCTTATTCGTTTCCCCTACTTTACAATGTGATTTGACCTGTTGATCATGAAAGCTGGGTCTTTTTCATACTGTGTAATCTGAACTGGGGAACAGAGTAGTGTAGCACCTGCCATCAAACAGGATAGAAGGGGAGAGTATTTCTCTATTATGGAGAACACTGAGAACAACCTCTAACAACAAGATGGAGGGACACAGGGGAGCCCAGGAAGGATGCTCTGCTCTCTACATAGATCCTTTCTTTTGTAGGTTTCGGTGCCTGGGACCACATCTGCAACATGAGATACAGAGCCTTTCGGCGAATGCAGGTGCTTCCTTTATCATTCTTGGCAAGATACCTTGGCCTGTCTTGTGTTAAGATATTAGAGTCCACATTCTCCAGGTTTTCTGAGACTGTGGCAAGAATCAATGTCCACACTCCGTCTAAGAAAGTGGGGCAAAGCATTCCCAAGAGAATTTTCTTCTCCTTATGTCCTGCCAGAGGGATTGACAGTGTGTGGTTATTCTGCTCTGTCACTTGGGAAAGCAGTAATGTTTCCTTTTCCTTGGGTTGTCACACAGACGTTCCCTTTGTGTTGCCAGGTGTGGGACGCCTGCTCAGAAGCCCTGATCATGTTCGACAAGGATAACCTGGATGACATGGGCTACATAGTGGAGAACGACGTCATCATGCATGCCCTCACGAAGCAGCTGGAGGCCGTGTCAGGTGAGGCCCCACCTCTCCATCGCCCTTTCATTCTCTGGAAAGTGAACCTCTTTAGAGTTATTCTAGGGCTCGTTGGAAGAAAGGATCCCTTTTACAAATACTGAATGTGCACCATAAACAAACATTCTGATACTTAGGGTTTTTCTTTTACAGCTTTATCCAGGTATAATTTACATACCAAAAAATTTACCCATTTTAAGTGTACAATTCAATGATTTTTTTATTTATAGAGTTAATGCCACCATCATCACATGACTTTAGAATATTTCCATTACCTCAGAGGAAACCTGGAGCTCATTCATAATATTCCCCAATCCAACCCCCAGCCCCTGGCACCACTACTCTACTTTCTGTCTTTTGGGATTTGCCTGTTCTGGACATTTCATAGAGTTAGACTCATAAAACATGTATTCTTTGGTGTCTGACTTCTCCTATTGAATGTATTTTTGAGATGTATTCATGTTGTAACATGTGTCAGTACTTTATTCTTTTTTATTGCCAGTTGTATTCCCTTGTATGTGCCCTGACCAGGGATCAAACCCATAAACTTGGCATACTGGGAGGATGCTCTAACCAACTGAGCTACTCAGTCAGGGCTCCTACCCCCCTTTTTTTTAAAAATAGCTATCCTAATGACTATGGAATGGTATCTCATTATAGTTTGGATCGTATTTCCCTGATGACTAATAATGTTGAGTGTCTTTTCATGTACTTTTTGGTCATTTGTTTGTCTTTGGAGAAAGGTGTATTCAGAATCTTTTGCCCATTTAAAAACTGGATTATTTGTCTTTTTGTGAGTTATAGGAGTTCTTTTTTAATTTAAAAAAAATTGATTTCAGAGAGGAAGAGAGAGCTAGAAACATCAGTGATGAGAGAGAATCATTGATCGGCTGCCTCCTGTTTACTCCCCACTGGGGATTGAGCCCGCAACCCTAGCATGTGCCCTGATCAGGAATCGAACCGTGACCTCTTGGTTCATAGGTCAACTCTCAACCCCTGAGCTATATCGGCCAGGCCAGAGTTCTTTATGTATTCTGAATATAAATTCCTTATTCAATATATGATTTGCAAGTATTTCAGGGTTATTCTAAAGAGAAAAAATTGGAAGCAACCTGAAATGCTTTTGGTATGGGTAGTAGTTCACCCATGTAATGAGCTTCTGTGCATCTTTTAAAGATAATTTAGACCTAATATTTAGTAACTTAGAAATATGTCCCACAGTCGATTGGTGAAAAATATTACATGTCACATGATCCCACTTGTGTGTGTGAGGGTGTGCACGCCACATAAACATGTATGGAAATTGTTTGGTAAGCTCTATGGCAAAGCCTTAACTGTAGTTGTCTCTGAGTGGCATGATTGAGGGTGGTTCCCCCCACCCCCCTTTTAAACTTTTCTTTTGTTCAGACTTTTACAGTGAGCATATCATTTTTATGGTCAGAGAAGTAAAATGATTTCCAGGAGGAAGAAAAATGTTATGAAATCTAGAAGTTTGAGCCCGTGGTATTTCCATGCTGTTTACTCTGAAAGCACACATGGGCTCATTTAAGCGTAGAGTGAACTGGAAGAGCAGGAGGGGAAGAGTGCCTGCTGTAGGCTGGTAATTCACTGAGAGATTGATTTTTTACACTGATTCATCCCTGTGGTTTTGTTGTTTATCAGCTCTCAGATGACAGCACCAGTCACATGAGGTTTTTTTCCGATCTTTTCTTGTTTAGGAGTAAAGGACAAGAGACAGCTGTCCTGGGACCTTGCTTTAGGTTTAGTTATGGCTTTTCTTCAAGCCTGTGTGGGCTGTCTTCCTAATGTTTTGTGTTTTCTCTTCTGACCTCCCTAGACCGAGTGACTGTTCTCTACCGGAGCAAAGCAGTCGGCTATACCTGGCCTTCTCCAATTTCCATGGCAGACTCCAGCCCTTGGGTTCATATTACCCTAGGTGATGGCAGCACCCTCCAGACCAAATTGTTGGTAGTTAAAGATTCTTATTTCGCCAGGGGTCTTGCATAGCCACATTGTAGCCTCAATTCTAGGGCCTCTAGTTTTCCATCTAAGCTACAGTTGATGTTAATTTTAGGCTAAGCTTTTGGTTATAAGGACCAGTACCCAGTAAGCCAGCTCCAGTTAAGATGGTCTTGTTGTAAATCCTGTACAGGACCAAATCTCCTGGACCATCTTAGGTCATGAAATAAGGACAGCTGGCCTCACAGAGACAGGAACCAGAGTATCAGAACTTGAGCCTGTTCTTTCCCTCCCAGGAGTCCTGTAAGTCATCTCCTTGTGTCTTATATTTTTCCTCTCTCTGCTCATCAGCTTTCCCTTTTCCATGGCAGCCCTCCCTCACCTTACATCAGGACTGTTCAGCTCTGGTGCCTGCCTATTGCTTTCTAGTCCAAATAGCAAGGGAATCTGGCTGGGTTTAACCTGTGGCTGGCACCTTGTGGGTCAGATGTCCAGCTTTGGTCTGACCCCAGCTAAGGCCGGGGTCACATATGTAGAGCCACCCCTTTAGAGCTGTGAGTGAGGCAGGCATGATAAAAAGTTGTCTGCCATAGATGGGCTTGCCAGCAGTTAGAACTAGAGAAATCTTTAGGAGGCAGAGACAAACTTCTGGAGCAGTTTCATTTACTCAAAGATTATAAGACTTAGCAGGCTCTTGTCTCTGTGCAGATTGGTGCAGATGGTCACAACTCAGGAGTACGGCAAGCTGCTGGAATCCAGAATGTCAGCTGGGACTACGACCAGTCTGCTGTTGTGGCTACTCTGCATTTATCGGAGGTAAGATCCTGAGCCCAGCCCTGGCCAGTGTGGTTCAGTTGGTTGGAACATTGTCCTGTGTACCGAAAGAGGGCAGGTTCGATTCCAGTCAGGGTGCATGCCTAGGTTGCGGGTTTGATCCCTAGTTGGGGCACATATAAGAGGCAACCGATTGATGTTTCTTTCTCACATGGATGTTTTCCTGTCCCTTTATCTCTCCCTTCTTCTCCCTCTAAAATCAATAAACATATCCGCAGGTGAGGATTTAAAAAAAAAAATACGACCCTGAGCCCACCATCTGGGGACCCTGCTGGTGTTTTATGTGTGTACTTCTCACAACCGGTCTCCTTTCTATTACAGGTCACAGAAAACAATGTAGCTTGGCAGAGATTTCTTCCCTCAGGGCCCATCGCTCTGCTCCCGGTAAGAAGTCTGTCTGGCTAGTCTGCTTAAACACATCCAGCCTACCTTTTAGGACTTCATTTTCTCTCAGCCATTTTCAGGTTCCAAGTGAAGTATCTCCAGGCTAGCTTCGTTTCTCCTTCATACCTTTGTGCTTGATAGTGCCCAAGAACAGAAGTTTTAGCTCTCAGTATTGATGGTGTTCTTTTGAGACAGCTCTCAGACACCTTGAGTTCCTTGGTCTGGTCCACATCCCATGAGCATGCAGCAGAGCTGGTCAGCATGGACGAGGAGAACTTTGTGGATGCCATTAACTCCGCCTTTGTGAGTATCAACTTGTCTGCCTGATTAGGTGTTGCAGGGGTTGATACAGAAAGGCAGTTTGAGTAGGAAAAAGAAGTAACCAACCAGCTGCCCTTTTGTAACTGAAAGGCTTGGTCTGGATGACGTGGAGGAGGGCATTCAGGGAAATCCAAACAAGAGCACCATGCTCTTTTGAGGGTCACGGGCTGCTGTTATGCTGATTGAACAGCTGCCTGGGTGGAAGTTAGCACTGGCCTCTTTTGAAGCTGTAATTCTTAGGTAATCTTGAGCAGCTCTACTGGGTCCCAGGTGCCTGAACCTCTGAAGCCTGATGCATCAGAATGTTTTGGAGAGGGGTTAATCACATTTCAGTGGGGGTCTTAAAAGTTTTAGACCAGAGGTGGGGAATGTCGGGCCCATGGGCCATGTAAGGCCCGCAAAATCATTTGGTCTGGCCCTGCCAAGGCATTAGGGGTGAGTTAGTTAATGTTTGACCAAATATAGCAGGCTAATTTCTAAATTGATAATTTTGTATGGTCCTTGAATGACGTTATAAATATCCAAATGGCCCCTGGCAGAAAAAGGGTTCCCCACCCTTGCTTTAGACAGACATAGGTTCAATACTGGTACTAACTGTAAATCTCCTGAAAAATGGAAATACTATCACCAACCTCTGAGAGGTTAATAATAGTAAAAGTCTAAAGACTTAAGATGAGAGACTTTACGTAAAATGCTTGCAGCATACCTCATACATTATAGGTGCTCAAATAGTAATGATTCTGGAGTAATATGGCTTTTAGATATGGCACATTATTTTTGAAGTTTAAATGCTACATTTATCTAAATTCACTAATATAATTGGTAACATTTATCGAGCGCTTACTATGTGCCAGGTACAGGGGAAGAGTTTTACCTGCATGTATGTATTTAAATCAGTGACTCTCTGAGGTGTAGGTACTGTTAACATGCTCACTTAGAGATAGGTAACTTGCCCAAGATCCTACCTCTTGTGCAAAGCTGGGTTCTGAAATGAGGCTCTCCCTCAAGTCTGTGGTTTTAACTACCAAACTCCACTACCTCACTAATAATTCACACCAAAGAACTTAAGTTTCACTGCTCAATGGTAGTAACAGTAAAAGGAACTAAACATACTTAAGTGGCTTCCAAGATAACTGCTACCCCCCACTGGGCCATTTAGCATATACTAGTATTCCTGGCACAGGACTCTGTAGGACATTCATTTTAGCAACTAGAGGCCCGGTGCACAAAATTCATGCACTTGGGGGGGGGTTATGGTGGGGGAGGATCCCTCAGCCCGGCCTGCACCCTCTCGCAGTCTGGAACCCCTCTCTCCTTATCGCCTGCCTGCTCGCTGCTCCTTACCTCTTGGCTCGCTGCTCCTTAGCACTGCTGTGGAGATAGGAGAGGCTCCCACCACTGCCGCTGAGCTCGCCAGCTGTGAGCCCGGCTTCTGGCTGAGCAGCGCTCCCCCTGTGGAAGCGCACTGACCACCAGGGGGCAGCTCCAGCATTGAGCATCTGCCCCCTGGTGGTCAGTGCACATCATAGTGACCAGTCGTTCTGGTCATTCTGCCGTAACAGTCGCTTAGGCTTTTATTATATAGATAATTACAAGTGCCTTCTACATAAAAGGGTCTGGTGATAGACACAGTCCCTGCTTTTAGGGCAGCTCATAGTCAAGTGAGGAGAAAGGCACATCAATTTCAGAACAGTGGTAGAAGTATGCATAGGATGCTATGGGAACAAAGAGGTGAGCACACACAGGCGAGTTTGGAAGGTTTATAAAAAGAGCTGACAGCCTCGGGTGCTCTGAGGTGAGATCCTGGTGAAGTCTAAGTGGGAGGACATTCTAAGCAGAGGGGTGTGTCAGAGGCAAGAGGATGTTGTAGAATGAGCTACATTGTGGCTGGTGCAGGTTATTGAGGTTGGGGCTTAGCAATTTGGCTTGATCCTACAACCTGGAATCTGTGTTTTGCCTTTATTGGAGGGACTTGTCATTTGGGGGTCTAGATTATTTTAGGCATGTTAGGTACCATTGCCCTTGGCTTTGGTTATAAAAAGAGTTTCCTTGTTTAATTTTTAATCCCCTGCTAGTCACTGATGAAATTTCACTTTTGTTTTGTGGCTGATGCTACTCAGTGGAGTGATGCTAACCACACAGACTTCGTTGACTCGGCCAGCACCATGCTGCACTACGCTGTTGCCTTTCTGAAGCCCACTAAGGTCTCAGCTCGCCAGCTGCCGCCAAGCGTAGCCAAGGTGGACGCCAAAAGCCGAGTACTGTTTCCTCTTGGGTTGGGACATGCTGCTGAGTACGTCCGGCCTCGGCTGGCGCTCATCGGGTAAGATAATGGCAGAGCAGAGCTATTCCCTTCTCACTCTGTTGCTGGAGGCCACACCTAAACTCTGCTTCATTTGCAGGGATGCAGCCCACAGAGTCCATCCACTGGCAGGACAAGGTGTCAACATGGGCTTTGGGGATATCTCCAGCTTGGTCCATCACCTTAGAACTGCAGCCTTCGATGGGAAAGACTTGGGTAAGGATTCTAGTACCTTAAAGAAGTATCCAGGGGTCATGTAGTTAGGGAAAATCAGGACCCCTGAATGCCCCTCAGTAGCCAGATGTGGTGGACATAAGTGTGTGCACTTTTCTTGGAAAGAAAACTTCACTATGGGATTAGGGTGTAACTTTCCTTTTTTCCTCCAGGCTCCATGAGCCACCTCACAGGTTACGAGACAGACCGACAACGTCACAACACTGCTCTTCTGGCTGCTACTGACCTGCTAAAAAGGCTCTATTCCACCAGTGCTACCCCTCTTGTGCTGCTCAGGACGTGGGGCTTGCAGGCCACAAATGCAGTGTCTCCACTCAAAGTAAGAGGTCGCTCATGGCTCTCAGAGTCTTGGTCACCGAGGAATGACTTTGCCAATGACTTAGTTAATTTGAATTAATTTTCTTGGCTCTAAAATTATCCTTTTTATCTTCTCCAGCAATAATGAGCAAAAAAGACCTTGCTGGGCTTGTTGGTGCTAGGGCCTATCTAAGCAGTAATTTTATACAGGATAAGGAAGGGCTTAAAATAGCAAGTAGGGGCTTTCAAAGATAAAGATGCTTCAACTCCTTTTGCTGCTTGGTCAGCTTTTTCTACTGAGAAACATCCATTGAAAGGCACTTTGGAGGGACTCTTGTGAAGAGTATCTGGGACTTTTGCTGAGTTTTTGCTTTAATCACTTTGAATACTTGAAAGTATTTTCTTCACCCGCCCTCACAATGTTAGAGTATCACTCACTTTGTTTCATTTCTCTTTAGGAACAGATTATGGCCTTTGCAAGCAAATGAATGCTCCTCTTCTGCAGATTATATTGAAGAAAAATAAACATCTTTTCCCAAGGCCATCAGACAGTTTCAAGATTTAATTTAATAAACTGACTTTATATTAGCATTCTCTAGTTTCTTTTTCTCCTTTATTTAAGGGGTCTGTGGAACCCAAATAACAAGTGATAATTTGCTGTGGGGAGGGTTATATAAACCAAGCCAAGAAAAACCCCAAAGGAAGACTATTATGATTTTTGTTGAAAATAACTTTTTATTACTAAAACAACTTAAGGTGCTATATCATTCATTTTCACTTGTTAACAATCCTTTCTAAAGAGAAGATCTATAGTTTTTTTTAAAGGCTGGTCATAAATTTATACAATTATCTTTTGATAAAGAAGAATTAGAAATATTCAATTGATGCATTTTTGTTAGAATTACTGTTTTAAAATTAAAAATAAATTGCTTTAACCTTTGTTGTAGGTGCACTGGACTTTCTAAAAAGAAAACCAAATCTTGTTGCTCATTATTACTTCCTTATCACAGCACCGGATTTCAATTTTATTTATGGTTCCTCTCTGGGACACCATTGTCTGTTCAGTGACAAAACAATAAATAGTTTCATTGCACAGGTTTGAGAACTTCAGGAGCCAGGTCAAAGGGAAAATCTGATTGATTAGCAGCAGAATTTGTCATATTTGGTTGCGGACTGGTGGCTAATGGGTGTAGGGGTGCTGTGGGTGTTTGAAGAGCTCACTTCGCAGTACCAGAGATGCCTCTTGAAGAGATTTGGCGATCCATTAGATTTGTATACTGTAAAGAAAATTTTGTCTGATTTGTTGATGAAATGAGAAGAAACAGTCTGTTTTTGAACCAAGCTAAACTATTCTGTTTAGTTTAGCTTAGTTATTGAAGGAATGAGAAAGATGTTTCTACAGGGGAGCTTTTCAGGCAAATGCAGAAAATTTATAAGATACTAGAGTAAAAAGTGATAGTGTCACAAATGTTCCTGGAATCTCCGGAAAGATGTGCCCAGAATGAAAGATGGCAACTACTGTGAAAGTTGTATGACTACTAGCAGAGTCCAGAAAGGTCACCACTGAATGGGGAGGGAAAGGTCATCTTTCACAAAAATTGGAAAGGTAGCCCAGGAAAGGAGAACATGGACTCTCCAAAAGTATGCAAATAAAATCAGGCAAAATAGGAAGAATTTTAAGGCACATCTAGCAAGGCCCTCCGTTACCACAGAGGATGTTCTTCATATGATGATGGTAAACACACAATGTCCACTATGTGCCAAGCCAGGTCCTAAGTATTTGAAATATATAAACACATTTATAGAAAAGAAACGTAACCAGCAATATTAGCCACTATAGGATTCCTCAATAAGAGGCCCAAAAGGTACACTAAGGGGCAAAAGGACATTATAGACAAGTCATTTTTTCTAAGAAATAAAAATTCTTATTCCATATTGCTCCTAACATGGATAAACTGGTTAATTCTCTCCAGATGTTCTAGTCAAGATGATCAGAATTTAGGTAGACACATTTCTGGAGTTAATGCATCTATCCAAGAGTTCTGGAGGTACTTGGGATGACCAAAGGAGTCTGAACAGCCTCTGTCCATAAGAGAATCTTCAGAGACAAGCTATGACAAAGACCAGGGAATCTTGCCTCTCTCAACCGTCAAACTGGTGGAGTCTTTAGTGAACACAGCTTACCTCTTGGGGAAAACACTTGGTTTCTACTAGAGAAACTGGTCTCTCCCTAATCATGTGGAACAACATTTAGTGTATGACTGGTTCTAGCACTCAACCTGTGTGACAAAAATGGTAAGGGGTCCAGAAGCCAAGTGTTCTATTAAAGGAGAGACCACAAAGGACTCGAGAGGAATTTTCTTCAGGAGATGGAAAGGCTGTGAAAGGAGGGATTAGAGAAGACCACTGAGAGGAGAGATTGCAGCGCCACATTGAAGGGATTTTTAACATCAGTGCTGTCCCAAATGCAATGAGCTGTCTCAAAACATGCTAACCAGAAGCTAAATACAGCTACTTAGAAATGTTAAGGGGATTCTGCAACAGTTAGAAGGCTGGATTATATCTTTGGGCTGTTTCCAACTCTAAAGATTTAGCATTCTTTTGAGGAAGACAATAGGTATCAAGGTGACCTTGGTATAATAAAAGTCAGTGTGAAAAAAGAAAATAAAGTCAGTATGAAGAATCTGAAAAAATTCCACAATGAAATAAAGAAACCAAACAACACACTAAAATGTGGGGGATAAAGATAAAATTTGGCTAGCTACTTGCACATCAGATGTTAACCACTTACTGACTCAGTGGAATAACTTTAAAAAAGGAGCTCTTGTGAGGGCCAGGTGTTTAATAACATTTTTTTGGTGAGAGAGCCAGAAGAAAGCTACTGAGATGGCTACAAGTGTGGAAGATACAAACTACTGGAAAGAAGCTGGAGGTAAAGAGCCAAGGTCAAAGAGCCAGTCAACAGGAAGATCCTTCAAGCCCAAGGGCGCTGAGCGGGAAGACAAGAAGCAGGTGATGGGCCTATGGGAAAGTACGAGATAATGAATTTTAGGGGAAGTAATTCACAAAATGAAGGGCTCAGAGCATTCCAACCTAAAAAGAGAATCCACAGTGTGAGGGCCAAAATGGCCAACAAAATAAAATGTTAGCTTATCATCGAGAAGGGTATGAGAAACCCTGGAACTAGACAATTTAGGAGATGGTAGCTAAAATGATCAGGGGCCAGGTAGGAGGAAATGTTGCTATAAACAGAATAAAAGGGCAAACTGAAAGGAGCTACGGCCAAAATCTAGATCCTCCAATAGAAGGGTAGAGATGTACTTCTTAGAAATACAAAGAAATAAAATTAGGATGACAAATTACTATAAACAGAGCCTGGAAGGAGGCACTGGCACTGAATAAACACATATTCCTTGGTTGGACATACTCATTAATCTCACGGTTGACGTAAAAAGTTGATTAAAAGAAGGTGGCCTATACAAGGCAGCCACGCTCTCCCAAAACATGTCCTTAGAGACTGGATGGCCTCTTTTCTTAAGGCTGTACAGGTAGGAGTTGCTCTCCTGCTAAGAGGACAGCTCTCAGCTGGCTGATTGGAGCTAGCACAAAGCAGGACCACACAACTTCAGAGATGGTACCTTTCTTTCCTCTTGAATTACAAAACCAGGTATTTTTCCCCCTCTTTTTTGGGCAAGTGGGTGGATGGGTATGGTAAGGGTGGGACAAGGCAATGTGCAGGGAGGAAAAATATACTGGTGTTGACAGGCTATGGGATTGCAATCAGTCAGCTAAGATTAACATGTAAGAGGAAACTTAAAATGTTCAAAAGGAAAGAGGCACTCAAAAGGTTGAAATGAGATTTTTCTTTGGTTAAGTTCCAAAGCTCTTCCTTTTGGCTCTCTGTGACACACAAGCATGCTCAAAAATTTAGACTCTAGTACCAGCCGTGCAAGCAGAATGGTTAGGTACCAGTTCCTATTAGATGTGTAAAATTAATTAAACCCAAATCTCTAGACTTAAGGGCAAGAGCTGTCTACAAAAACCTCTTCCTCCTGATGAAGCCAGCTGCTGGGTTTCAATCCAGGTGGTTTCCAGACCGCCTCATAACATGACTGAGTCTTGTCTCCTTCTCCCGGTAAAAGGTTGTTGGCAAATACAGGCCTCAGAGGAAGGGCGTGGCCTCAGTGGGAGATGCCCAGAGACTGCAGCAAGTGAAAGGTGGCTCCCAAGGCCCAGCCTGTCTCTATGTTGTTCACTTTCTTTGTGAGCTGTTGGGGAGGAGAAAAAAAAGCCTTCACATTTTCATTCAATTTTCAATTTCAGCAAGCACGACATGGGCAAAGGTCGCCCACATGGCCAAACCAAGGCAAATTGGAAGTAGCCAGTCTGGAGGCCTCTCCACAACCCGTTTCTGCAAGTTTCCTTCCTGCCATGGCCTATTACCGGCCCCTTGCCAAGCTGATCCCTGAATCTTCTGGCCCAGAAAGTGGTCTCACCCAGGCTTTCGACAGGACCTTTGGAACTCTTTCCCTAATCCTGAAATTAGATATAACAGGAGTTGGGAATAGAGTTAGAGGTATGAACGCACATACTAAAGCTTCCCCACTCATACTTTGTAAGTAACTGCTGCTTCTTAAGCACTATTAACCATCTAAGGTTTTTAAGGCATTCTAGGCCAGGTTGAGCCTCAGTTAGTTCATGACCCCATGTTAGACCCCAATTTCTCAACTACATAAAAGGGATTCAGTTAGTATTTATCAAATTGTTTTCTTCAGAATCCTGAGGGTTCCTTGGAAGCGATTCAAAGAGAAAGGGGGGCCACCTGGTGAAGGAGTCCCAGGCCCTGTACCTCTGCATCAACCTGATGCTCCACATACCAGTGTTACTGGCATTCTGCATAAGCTTTTGTTGAGTAAAGACCATCACACACATGCACACAAGTTTGGAAACCAGTGGATTGGTTTTAGTCTGTCTTTCTAGTACTCAGTTTTATGACACAATACTTTGTTGACCTGAGGAAATCCAATCTAGTCACTGTGCCAAACACTGGGAGAATGGCATGTGGATCATCTTGAGGTTTTGTCTGAGATACCTGAGTCAAACTGGGAGTGTCCCCCAATCAAATGCTCTCCTCCGTTCTGAGGACTGGGCTGACAGCCTAAAGACATAGATGCTGAAGTGAAGCTATCTCGGGCAGGACTGTGAACGCCTGATTTAAATTGTGTTGCCACTGAAATCATAAAGAGCAAAAGGATGCCAGCACTGGAAATGGCAGAAACTTGTCCTTAAATGATTTGGTTATAGTTGATACTTAAGTAGAGAAAGTTGTTAACTCAGTACTATGTAGGATGACCTCTCTAATCCACAAATCTCTCCCCAACTGCCTATACTACTAGCGACACCAATACTAATAACTTATACTATGTGCCAGGTAATGTGTTTCACAGGCATTATCTCAATTCTCATAACAGTCCTATAAAATAGGAACTCGAAGGATACCTGTGCTTTGGGTGAGGAACCTAAAAGTTAGAGAGGAAGTAAATCATCTAAGGTCACAGAGCCAGCAAGCTTGCAGAATCAGAACTTGAATCCAGATCTGACGGACAACAAAGCCCATGCTTTAAACACCACTATACTAATGTACTGGCAAGTAACTCTTCTGTCTTAAGCACTTTAAATGCTGAAGCTCTTGGCAGGCAAAACACATGAAGTTCAAGTACCTTAGTACGAATGAGTTTATGACATCTGTATAACCCAACAAATTGGATAATATAAACTCATCCGGAACTGATGAAACAGGAAGGGGAAATGGCACAAGGAGGGGGGAGGAGGCTCAAAAAGAATATGTACTAGACTCCAAAGTTCAAAGCTGCCTTGTGCCATCTCCTTTAATAAACTACATGATATCTGAGGACAAAGACTACATCTTACTCATCCTTGTAACTGTGGATGAAAAAGGGTCACATAGTAAACCTGACAAGCTCAAGGTGGTCTGAACGTAAAAAATCCTAATGAAAAGTGGGTCATGGTGGGTAGTCATGTCCTAGGCCTGTAGCTTCCTTGAGAAAGGTCAACCTTTACCTTTGAAATTGTCTATTTTCTTTGTGCATCTAAGATAACATACCTTTGAAATGTCAGGGTAATTTTCTTTTCCAGACTCCTCGAAGGCACAACCACCCGCACCAGAGCACGAGACCACACTGTTGTATTGTTGCCCACATGCCATTCGGTGTCCCGTAAATATTTACTATCCTGTACCCACTGATGTATAAGATGCATCTCTGTGTTTTACTTTTTATCTAATCTCAGAGATTTCTCCACTTTGCTTTCTCCCACCTCCCTAATCTACCACCAAATGGATTTCATGTAACCCCCTTATATCTCCTTTGATTCTAATGTATAAAATAAACTGCAAACTGCCATTCTCTGGAGCATTTTCCCAATCCACTGAGATTTTGCTTCCCAGCAATGGTTGTCAGTTTGGCTCAAATAAACTCTTATAAGACTTTTTCTAACGCTGGACATTCTTTCATTGACATAAACATATGTGCAATTATTTAATTATTGTACTGAAGACCAGAAAATGGGATGGATAAAAGATATAAGATGTGTTTAGAATAAATAAATTACTACAATGTTGAGCCTGCCTATTCTGGAACAGATGGACAGAGATAGGAAGATAAAGGGGGACCCAAGATTCAAGAGGCACTAAATATACAAGACACATATCAAATATATATGACATACCACATATACACAGGCATTCAACATTCATGAGGTCTTAGGCACTTGTTTGTGACACCCTTCTGGTCCCTCATGTCCTCTGCCAAATAAGACCATCTATTGGGCTGAGTGAGCTAATATTACCAGATAATGTACTTGCCCCTATGCCTCTCCAAACAGTGGAAATTTGTGCAATGGCTCCAGGCACCTCTGTCCTTGTGCCCCCTTGATTAAACTTCAGGCCTAGTACTTGCAACCAACCACACTGTCAGCAGCAGCAGAGGGAGGCAGGACATACATACCCAGAATTCAGGAAGTGTGGCACTTCCAACCTGCTTGCACCCTACACTGTGTGTTCACCTGTCCCATTTCTTTCCTGTTGCTTCTCGTCCTGAGTTTCAAAATTGATTTAATAAACCATGGGGCCTGGGCATCTTCATTTGGATGCAAGCCTTCTGCTCTGTGACCTCTAGGATAGCTTTCCTGGTAACATACTTAGAAACTGCCTTTGCATCGAGGTAATTTCCCACACTCATAGTGTCTTGCACAGTGCTTGTCCATAGCCCGAATAAAAATCCTCATAATTCCACCTATAGTCATTCTTCCCAACTCCCAAATAAGAAGTCTGTTATGAGACTCCTCTGCCCTCTCTCTTGCCTGTAAGACGGTGCTGTCTGCAAAGCCAAAGCCATCCTTCAACAAGGCTGTGATGTAGCTGAGATCCATGCACAGGAAAGGACTGCCTGAGGTGAAATTTTCCAAGTTGTCACACACTGAAGGGGAGAGAGAGTAAAGAGTGGAATTCAAGTTTGCAGCCAACTGAGAGGTGTGTAATTTTCTCTAAATATAGACTTGGAATAAGCAAAGCAGAATTCTCCATTTGGCTGATGCCTAGGAGTCTTAGAGGCTAGAACTGTGCACTGACAGCCTCTACAAGACTGCAGCTTCTTAAGAACTTGCAGATTTCTGATGTGATATCTTATCTACTCAAATTTACATGGGCCCTTGTTTATTTGCTAAATTTCTATGTCTATTCTTTGGGCTTAATTCAACCACATTCCTTATATATTATTAATGCTGAAGCCCTGAGGACAGGGAAATACTAGTTAGCATTACTTTGGGGACACTGAATAAGATTATTTATGTTTTCAACGGACTCTTTCCAGGAAACCTCTGTGGCTATTTCCCATATATTTTGGTGTTTGATGTTTCATTAGTATTAATAACACTATTTCAACTAAAAAACACACACCAGAAATGTAGAAAAGCAGGTTTTCACCATCTTCCTAAAGCCTCTTCTATTCTCACATTTTTCTATGCCACTTATGCTTTAAGCTCCTGGCAAGGACAGGAAACCAGCCTCTGAGAGGCTTCCTGCTGGCTGTGGAACTTTGGGACACGATAAGGTCCCTGGACTTTGTACAGCCTCTCAGACTCACTGTTAAGGGCTGCCACTGACACTTACCTTCCTTTGCTTTTCTTTCAAAGTCTTCAACTTTTAAAATACCCCCCTTTTCATAATCTGGAATGAAGCAGAAGAGTAGCTGATGTCAAAACGTGTCAAAGAAACGTAAGAAAATTCATCCTAGTGAGATTTGTAATAAAGAAAAACAGGAAATAAAATTCCCAACATTGGAGAACTGATTAAATATACATGATATTCATACAAAATAATCTATGCAGTCTATTTATTTATAATCTATTTTATGTTATATGTATTTAACCACAATAAAAATTTGATTCATTTGCAAAAACACATTAGAAAATCAATTTATATCTCAGGCCATGACAGATTCCATATATACATCATCATAGCTAAACAAAAACATTACTACTGTGATAAAAAAAAGTTAAAAAGGGGAAGGAGGAAACTTTAGGGTAATATATATAGTTTTAAATATTGAATTTGGTAATGGTTTCAGGGGTGTATACGTATGTCAAAATTAGCAAAGTACACATTTTTTCCACGTCACGCGGGTAATGTGCTGATGTAACAAGGTTTGAGGGAGGCACATCTCACAAAAGAGTGTGAACACCCAATCATCACACTTACGAACTACCTGTACACTTTAAAATATGTACATTTTATGCTGAATGAAATAAGTCAGGGGACAAAAACTGTATGATTTCATTTATATGTGGACTCTAAAAAACAAAACAAACAAAACGAAACAGACTCACAAATATAAAGAATAAACTGATGGTTGCAGAGGGGAGAGGGGTGGAAGGATGGGCAAAAAAGGTAAAGGGGACTAAGAGGCACCAACCTCCAGTATAAAATGAACAGATCCAGGCATGTAATGTACAACACAGGGAACACAGTCAACAATATTGTAAGAACTTTGCACAGTGACAGATGGTTACTAGACTTACAGGGAGATCACTTTGTAAGATATATAAATAAACGTTGAATCACTATTTTGTACACCTCAAACTAATATTATGTCAACCATATTTTAATAAAAAATAAAGTATGTGCATTTTATTTTAGGTCAATTATACCTCAATAAAAAAGTAAAAAAGAAAAAAGACTTCATGTAAAATTTTAAGGCCATTTTCTAGCTCTAAAAGATTCTCAATCATATGCCCCCTTCCATTCGAGTAACTAGCGCCACTCAACAACCAGCACTGAAGAAGAGTAGGATGATCACCTCCGACCAAGCATTTCAGAGAATCCCTCTCCCTTCCCCACCAGAGCCTTGCCCAGTGTCCTCCCTGACCTGACACCTGGAGTGAACTTACCAATCATGTGTGTGTCAACAGCTCGATCATAGTAGTAAGAGAAAGCATAGAAGGAGCTTCTCTGGATCTCATCTGGCTGGTGAAGTTTTCCTTGGACCACCCTCAGCACTTCAGCATAGCAGGGCTCAAAGCCCACTTCCCCTGCCAGGGCAAAGTGCACAGGGACACGGTGAGAAAAAATGACAGGGGAAGGACCACTCTCTGAGACAAGCTACTGGAGCCAACGAGGACACAGAAGGAGGAAACAAGGACAGCTGAGGCTCAGGACAAAGGCTTACAGAGGTGAGCAAACTTCCACAGCCTCGCCGTCCGGAGGAAAGGCACCTGCTTCTCTATGAAGCGCCCTCCCTGACCTGTGCTCATCAAAAACAGCCCCAGTCAGCCTAGAGCTGCTGCCTCACAGTATGTTTCATGGTGCTTATGAGAAGTAGCTAGAAGGCTTGCCTGCTTCCTTTACTAGAAAAATCAAGTTCTTCCTTGATTTCAAGGTCTATGCCTTTTATAAAACTTAAATTATTCTCCCTATCATCTCAATTTTCAGTTTCACCCCGCTGAGGGCAGAGACCCTTACTGCATGAGACCCCAGGTCTAATGAATCCACAACACTGGGCCAGGGAAAGAGCAGGATACAGAATGACAGCTGTTCACTGTCACTTCCCACTATTTCTTGGAGGCATACCAGTATCTCTTTGCAATGAGTCTCTGCAATATGACAAGTTTCTCTTGAGCTCTGTAAAAAGTTTCACATGGAACTTCTCCAGACTTCAAGTGTAAAAATAATTTCAACCAGTGAAAAAACATCACTTGCCTTCTTGGATGCCACCATACTGGTATTTCACGCCCCCAAAAATCCACTCTGCTTCTAACCATCTTGGTAGACAGGCACTTCGAAAAGTATGTCCCTCAGTCCCTGAAAGGAAAACACCAGACCACAAAGTAAGAGGCAAGGATGTGAGAGAGGGAGGCAAGCAAGAAGCCACTAAGGTGGAAAGTAATCACCAAGGTGGCTGGGCTTTCCAATCATATTAAATTAGTTCCATGACTACATCCTAGGACAGGAATTCTTAACAAGGGTTCATAGATGGGCTTCATGGTGTTGGTGAAGCCCCTAAAACTATGAGCACATTTCTGTCATATGTGCATTCGGTGGAAGGATCCATGGCTTTCATCACATCTGAAAGAAATCCCAAACCTACAATGGAATAAGTTCCCTCCTTTCTAAAAAAAAAAAAAGGGGGGGGGGGGGCGGGGGTTGAGAAATACTACTTTTCTCATTGGTTGTTATGAAACTTAAATGAAACACATTTATAAACTGAAATGCTATACAATCATCATCACAATAATAGCTTACTGGCTATTATTGCAAAGTAATACAAAGTGCTTTAAATGTAAAAATCTTACTTAAGGTGAGGAAAGGGGCACAGAAAGGTAGCTAACTTGCCCCAAATCACAAAACTGAAACTGAGCCCAATTCTACCTGACTGCAAAAGCTGAGCTCTTGCCCAGCCCATGTGGCTCAGTGGTTGAGTATCAACTCATGCACCAAGAGGTCGCTGATTTGATTCCTGGTCAGGGTACATGCCCAGGTTGTGGGCTCGATCCCCAGCCAATCGATGTTTCTCATCGATGTTTATAACTCTCTCTCCCTCTCCTTTCCTCTCTCAAAAAATCAATAAAAACATACAAAGAAAAAGATTCGGTTAAAAAAAAAAAAAAAGCCAAGCTTTTAACCCTTCTACTACCACCTGTGAGGTGAATGGAGTTGCTCAGCTATTCCACCCTGCAAATGGATTTTTCTACATCTGTATCTCCCATGTAAAGCCAAGGGCGGCTTTAAGCTCCTACTAAATTTGCTCTCTGAGCCTTGAATTTCTGCAGATACTTCAGCCTCCTGGCCACAGGCTATTGCCCCATACAAACAGACCTTATTCTAGAAATGACTAATAATGCATACCAAAACTTATCTGAACTCATAAAGAAAAAAAAGAATTTGCCATTATTATGTCCATTGTATAACATACTAAAGGCCCGGTGTACGAATTCGTGTACCGGTGGGGTCCCTCAGCCTGGCCTGCACCCTCTCAATCCGGGACCCCTAGGGGGATGTCGGACTGCCAGTTTCGGCCCAATCCCTGCAGGCCAGGCCGAAGGACCCCACTGGTGCAAGAATCCGTACACTGAATCCATGCACTGGGCCTCTAGTATGCATATAAGATCTTTGGTTAATCTCTTCTCGCCCTCCCCTTCCCTCCTTCCCTCTGAGATTCATCAGTCTGCTCCATGTTTTCATGCCTGTGTGTTGAGCACCTGCCCCCTGGTGGTCAGTGCACATCATACCTACTGGTCGAACGATCAACCGGTCACTTGGGTTTTTATATATATAGGTGCTTCCTAATTCAGCATAACTCTTTCCTCCACAGAATCATTGCCAAGGGAGGGAAAAGACAAGCTGAGGGTTGGGTTCACTCTCACCAAACCCCAACCAGCACAGGTACCCAGACGAACCTTCTGTTTCCAGGGCTCCCAGAGTTGCTAGTCTTGCAGCTTTCAATCCAAATCCCAAGTAACTGTAAAATACAGGATTGACTACTTTCATGCTGGTCCTGAAGTCCTCCAGCCTAAAGCTACCTCCTTCAAAAGTAACATGGTTCCTCTGTAACCTATTCATCTAGTGTGGCTAAGTGGTAATTTCTGCACAGTTTAGATCAGGACCCTGCAGTAACTACTTTCCACAGCTATGACTTAAAGGTCAGAGATAGTGATGCTGCCTAGGGTCCCACCCTGGGAACCATCCCCAGAAAAGCTCTCATCTTAGCTCCCAGACTCACTGTGATCAAATCCTAGGCTGGATTTTGAACATCTGAAGGCAAACTCAATGGAGCTGGCACAGAGCTTTGCCTGAGCCTTTACTGAGTGTCCTCTTTATAGAGAGAACTTTTGACTCTTTAAGTCATATATGTTGGAAGCCAAGAATGAATAAATCCTTGGATTCCTTGGTACAAGCATGTCAAACCCACAAGTTTGACATGCTTGCCTTGGCATTTGGTAAGTGGGTTGAGTTTCAGGTAATAGGCCTTCAGGGACTGGTAAAGATTATGTAAGGCTTGTCAGATGCAATAATAGATGTGAAAATGCTTTAAGAAGTTAAAAGAGCCCTGACCGGTTTGGCTCAGTGGATGGAGCGGCGGCCTGTGGACTGGAGGGTCCCAGGTTCGGTTCCGGTCGGGGGCATGTACCTGGGTTTCGGGCACATTCCCGGTGGGGGGTGTGCAGGAGGCAGCTGATCGATGTTTCTCTCTCATTGATGTTTCTAACTCTCTATCCCTCTCCCTTCCTCTCTGTGGAAAATCAATAAAATATTTTTTTTTTAAATTTAAAAAAAAAAGTTAGAAGACTTGCCCGGCCGGCATGGCTCAGTGGCTGAGTGTAGACCTATGAACTAGGAGGTCACGGTTTGATTCCCAGTCAGGGCATGTGCCCGGGTTGTAGGTTCAATCCCCAGTGGGAGTCATGCAGGAGGCAGCCAATCAAAGATTCTCTCTCCTCATTGATGTTTCTATCCCTCTCCCTCTCTGAAATCAGTTACATATATATGGAAAGCCCTGTTAAAACACTAGTTGACCACTAAGATAATGGAACACAGACTTCAGTAGCCACATATGACATAGGATACAGACTTTAAACATATAGCTTAGAAAAATCACTAAACAAACAATAATTCACAACAAGCAGCAACAACAAATCCTGGAGAAGATCTGGACTTTCAGAATTTCAACTTATTCAGAATATCCAGTTTTCAACAAAAAATTATGAATTGTTCAAAAAAACAAGAAAATATGATCCATATACAGGAAATATTCTACCTATTTTCAAGGCATCAGGGGGCGGGAGGGGAAGCAGGAAGAGAGAAAACAGGGCTTTTGGAAATGTATAATATTATAAAGAAGAAAATTGTCACCGCTAAACCTATCCACTATGCAGCAATTACAAAGATCTTGACATGTCTTCTCGACATTTTTCTATGAGTATATATATATACATCTATATATACTGTGTTTTTTAATCCCCACCTAAGAATATGTTTTTATTGATTTTTAGAGAGAAGGGAAGGTAGAGAGGAAGAGAGAGAAACATCGATGTGAGAGAGAAACATTGATCTGTTGCCTCCCATACATACCCTGACCAGGAATTGAACTCAAAACCTAGATATGTGGCCTGACCAGGAATCGAACCCACAACCTTTTGGTGTATGGGATGACACTCCAACCAACTGAGCCACTCAGCCAAGGCCATATACAATTTTATAAAAAAATAAAATTTGAACTATACTGTATGTGTTATTCTGTGGCCTGATTTTTTTGTTAGTTTGTTTTTTTGTCTCTCTGTGCATTGTTATAACCTGTGAGGAGGTGAATGGAGTTGCTCAGCTATTCCACCCTGCAAATGGATTTTTCTACATCTGTATCTCCCATGTAAAGCCAAGGGCTTGAGTAAGCTCCTACTAAATTTGCTCTCTGAGCCTTGAATTTCTGCAGATACTTCAGCCTCCTGGCCACAGGCTATTGCCCCATACAAACAGACCTTATTCTAGAAATGACTAATAATGCATACCAAAACTTATCTGAACTCATAAAGAAAAAAAAGAATTTGCCATTATTATGTCCATTGTATAACATACTAAAGGCCCGGTGTACGAATTCGTGTACCGGTGGGGTCCCTCAGCCTGGCCTGCACCCTCTCAATCCGGGACCCCTAGGGGGATGTCGGACTGCCAGTTTCGGCCCAATCCCTGCAGGCCAGGCCGAAGGACCCCACTGGTGCAAGAATCCGTACACTGAATCCATGCACTGGGCCTCTAGTATGCATATAAGATCTTTGGTTAATCTCTTCTCGCCCTCCCCTTCCCTCCTTCCCTCTGAGATTCATCAGTCTGCTCCATGTTTTCATGCCTGTGTGTTGAGCACCTGCCCCCTGGTGGTCAGTGCACATCATACCTACTGGTCGAACGATCAACCGGTCACTTGGGTTTTTATATATATAGGTGCTTCCTAATTCAGCATAACTCTTTCCTCCACAGAATCATTGCCAAGGGAGGGAAAAGACAAGCTGAGGGTTGGGTTCACTCTCACCAAACCCCAACCAGCACAGGTACCCAGACGAACCTTCTGTTTCCAGGGCTCCCAGAGTTGCTAGTCTTGCAGCTTTCAATCCAAATCCCAAGTAACTGTAAAATACAGGATTGACTACTTTCATGCTGGTCCTGAAGTCCTCCAGCCTAAAGCTACCTCCTTCAAAAGTAACATGGTTCCTCTGTAACCTATTCATCTAGTGTGGCTAAGTGGTAATTTCTGCACAGTTTAGATCAGGACCCTGCAGTAACTACTTTCCACAGCTATGACTTAAAGGTCAGAGATAGTGATGCTGCCTAGGGTCCCACCCTGGGAACCATCCCCAGAAAAGCTCTCATCTTAGCTCCCAGACTCACTGTGATCAAATCCTAGGCTGGATTTTGAACATCTGAAGGCAAACTCAATGGAGCTGGCACAGAGCTTTGCCTGAGCCTTTACTGAGTGTCCTCTTTATAGAGAGAACTTTTGACTCTTTAAGTCATATATGTTGGAAGCCAAGAATGAATAAATCCTTGGATTCCTTGGTACAAGCATGTCAAACCCACAAGTTTGACATGCTTGCCTTGGCATTTGGTAAGTGGGTTGAGTTTCAGGTAATAGGCCTTCAGGGACTGGTAAAGATTATGTAAGGCTTGTCAGATGCAATAATAGATGTGAAAATGCTTTAAGAAGTTAAAAGAGCCCTGACCGGTTTGGCTCAGTGGATGGAGCGGCGGCCTGTGGACTGGAGGGTCCCAGGTTCGGTTCCGGTCGGGGGCATGTACCTGGGTTTCGGGCACATTCCCGGTGGGGGGTGTGCAGGAGGCAGCTGATCGATGTTTCTCTCTCATTGATGTTTCTAACTCTCTATCCCTCTCCCTTCCTCTCTGTGGAAAATCAATAAAATATTTTTTTTTTAAATTAAAAAAAAAAAGTTAGAAGACTTGCCCGGCCGGCATGGCTCAGTGGCTGAGTGTAGACCTATGAACTAGGAGGTCACGGTTTGATTCCCAGTCAGGGCATGTGCCCGGGTTGTAGGTTCAATCCCCAGTGGGAGTCATGCAGGAGGCAGCCAATCAATGATTCTCTCTCATCATTGATGTTTCTATCTCTCTCTCCCTCTCCCTTCCTCTCTGAAATCAATAAAAATATATATTTTTAAAAAGTTAGAAGGCTCATACTACATGAAATATTATTCCTCCCTGTCCCCCTCCTCACCTATATGTATAGAGCTTATAAGTTCTGTTAAACATCTCAAAGGAAGTGAGGTAGCCCCTAGGGGTTTGTTCCAGGGTTTTCTGAAAATTAAAAAAAAGCAAAAAGGCTATTTAGAATCTGCGATTATTCTAAGGATGTTATCACCACCATCCCTGCCCCTCCCCCAGAAAACAAGAGATGACGGAGACAGATTAAACTGCTAATCTCATATGGCTTGAGGAAGCAAAGGGACTCTGAACAGTGATAAAGAAAAGTCCACTCAGTTATTAATTTATTCTACTCAGCCTATTTGTGGTGGAGCTGCTGCCTAAAAATAGGGCACTACTTTCCTAGCACCGTGATATGCCTGCCAAGTGAGTTGCTAACCAAACCTTCATGGTAATGACTCACCTGAAACTGGGGTAGAAATGTGATTTGGGTGGAGGCTCCCCCCAGGTCCAGGGTCCCCACAGTCTCCTGACTGTGGCCATGCAGCTGACCTGTGGATGAGAGCCAGTTTGAAAATGTTCTGCTCCTGGACAGCCCAATACTCCTCGGTCTGCAATTTCTCTCCTGCTCTGGAGGAATTCCATAAACACTCCATTGCTCCCTGCCCCCATGGATTACAGGCAAATGTTAACCACGAAGGACTCTTGCTGCAGCGGAGGCCTTGAAGGCAGGTTATAAACACTAAATCCTGTCTTTCCTTTCCTCTTTTTTACAAAAGGAAAGAATAATACAGGAAAAAAAGAAAGGTAATTTTGCTCTGACCCTGTGTGAAACCCAGTCAAAATCTTAAGATACACTTGAGAATGTATTACCTGTCAGAAAATTCACAGTGATCCAAGCTAATATGCCTAAAAAAGACAGAGAGACAAGGATTACATCACAGAGCACTTTCCCTCTCTTCTCGGGCCCCATCTTTGTTCTCTTTTCTCTCTACAGTTCATGTCTAAAGCACACTTCCCTTCTCCCCATCCTACCATTTCCTGCTATTCCATTCCTCTATGCTTATTTGTTTCCCCTTAGTTCCTTTTTCTTCAGCACCCCATCCTGTTCACAGTCCTTTAATCAGATCTTTTATTAACCCTGGCCCTCTCCCTCTAGAACATATATCAACACCTCTCCACCTTCATAGGATCCATCCATGATGCTAACACTGTCATCTGGTACCAGGAAAGGTGACTTCTTGAAGATCTCTTTTACCTAGAGAAAAAGGAAAAAATTTGAATTCCCTAAGGCAATAAAATAGATTTCCATATTTTGGCTATGTCCTAAAAGGCTTAGAAAACTACTCTCTTCATTTTCCCTAAATAAAATCTTAGAACTCATTCATTTTCCCTAAAGAAACTAGAGAAGGCCCAGCCGGTGTGACTCAGTGGTTGAGCATGAACCTAAGAACCAGGAAGTCAAGGCATATGCCAGTTTGCAGGCTGGATCCCTAGTAGGGGGGCCTGCAGGAGGCAGCCCATCAGTGATTCTCTCATCATTGATGTTTCTATCCCTCTCTCTTTCTCCCTTCCTTTCTCTGAAATCAATAAAAATATATTTTAAAAAGAAAAAATAAGCTGGAGAAGGAACTAAGCAAGTTATTAGTGGTTTCTTGTAAAAAGAAAACACAGGGATTCCCTTGACTTTAAAATAAATCGCAACCAAATCATCTACATTTATAGGTGAACTGGACCTAGGAAAGGGCATACATTTGACCTTGCCAGCTTAAATCAGGATCCTGTAATTTTTTTAAAACACCTGATTAATTCTATCTGGATATGTACTGGAAGCTAGGAGGACCCCCTCCCACTCCATTTCTTAGATGAGCAGATAAACTTGGAGAGTAGAGAAGAGTTGGGCCTGGGGGGCTCCTGAGGCTACAATAAAATTTCTGTTGCTCTCCTATCAAATTCTATAGTTTTTGTCCTTAGTGGTAAAGGAGCTCATGTCCCTGGGCTGAAGTACTCTGCTGCCAGCCCCCGTCAAATCCTGGCACATGGCTAGGGCCTCAAAAGAGTCTAGAGAGATCCCAAATTTGAATTTACTTATTCTATTTTAGAAGATGAGAATGAAGAGCTTGCACAAATGCTCTTGACTCTCCATAAATATAGGTCAATAACGTGGGTGTTATGTCTTATTTTTATATGATTATCATGTTGGGGAGGGAGAGGTCCCAAATAGAGATAGGAAAAATTCTAGTCTTGGTTGTTCTCATTTCTGACAGGACAAAACACTTCTTGCAGTGACCTCTGAACACTGTTTCAACCAGGAAAGGTCAGTTAAGTGATCGATAAACAAGCATTTAGGAAGATAGATAAGCAAACAGGAATAAACATAGTTTCTGCTCTTGCCCTCTCCACTCCATGCCTCTGCTCACAATTAATTCTCAACATTGCAGCCAAGAGTGGTGCTTTAAAAACAGACATCAGATTATGTCTCTCCTTAGCTCAAACCCTTCTGTGGCTTCCTTCTTAGAGAAAAAGCCGAAGTCCTTACATAGGCCTTTGATGCCCTACATGATAAACCCCTCCCACCTCTCTGAACTTATCTCCTACTTCCCTTCCATCACTCCCTCTCCTCCAGCCACCCTACCCTGGATGCTGTTCCTTGAACATGCCAAGCACATTCCTGATTTAGGTCTTTACACCTGTTTCTCTAGTATGGAATATTCTACACTCACAAACGTTTTATATAGCTTGTTTCTTCATTCCCTTCAGATCTCTGATCAAATGCATCTTACCCATGAGGTCTTCCCTGACCATCCTATTTAAAATAGCATCTCTCTCACGCTACCACCAGCATTTCGATCTGCCTTACCCTGCTTTATTTTTTCTCCATAGCTTCTACAGTACCTGACATACTTTGTATTGACTTGCTCATTTTGTCTTGGAAACTAGGATGTTAGTTCCATTAAGACAGGGACAGTGTTATTTTTGTTCCCTGCTCTATGTCCCACTTCACCAGTGCCCAGTACATAGTAAAGCACTTATATGATGAATAAATGAGTGAATGAATGGATGAATGAATGAAGAATTGGGATTCAGATTTTCATAAGGACATTCCAGGCAGTTTGTCCTTGGGCAAGGGACTTAAGCCCTCTGTACTGACAGTCAAAGGAGAATCTATAATAATAAAAGGTAATATGCAAATCGACTGAACGCAGAACAGCGGAACGACCTTCCGGACGAAGCTGGGGCTACGAGGGCCAAGCCTCTTGTACAAATTTCATGCATCAGCCTCTAGTGGATTTATAAGACTGAATTAACACACCTAAATACAGAATCATTTTTTTTGCTGTGATTTTTTTTTGTTATAATGGGATTCTGCATATATTCTTCACAATATTAAATCTTATTAATCTTATTAATTTACACATTTTTGTATAATAAAATGTACAATAATGTTTAAAATATTGAGTTTTTTAAAACTCTCTGTACTTAGTTTTGATCTGATGAGTGATAAAATAGATATCTTTAAAAATCTTTCATACTTTACAATTCCATGATTCTTCTCAAAACCTTTATACTGAGAGAAAAAAGTAAGACACACACAAAAAAAGAAATATAAAACTGTATGACTCCATTTACAGGAAATGTAAGAACACGCAAAAGGAATCTATAATGACATAAAGCAGATCAGTGGTTGCCTGGTTTCACTGGAGGGGGAAATTGACTACAAAGGGGCACAAGGAACATATGTATTTGTCAACACTCATTTAATTGTATACTTAAAATTGATACATTTAATTGTATGTAAGTTATTTCTCATTAAAGTTGATTAAAAACAATTCTGCTGTAATAAGTTTAGAAAATTAAGAGCATCATGATCCTGGCCAGTGTGGCTCATTAGGTTGGGTGGTCTCCAGTGCACCAAAAGGTTGCCAGTTTGATTCCTCATCAGGGCACATGACCAGGTAGTGGGCTCGATTCCTGGTAGGGAGCATACAGGAGGTAGCCAATCTATGTTTTGCTCTCACATCAATGTTTCTCTCTCTCTCTCTCTTCCTCTCCCTTCCTCTCTCTCTAAAAATTGCTAAAAATATTTTTTTTTAAAAAAAGAACATCATGGCCGAAGCCGGTTTGGTTCAGTGGATAGAGCGTCGGCCTGCAGACTGAAGGGTCCTGGGTTCGATTCCCGTCAAGGGCATGTACCTTGGTTGCGGGCACATCCCCAGTAGGAGATGTGCAGGAGGCGGCTGATCGATGTTTCTCTCTCATCGATGTTTCTAACTCTCTATCTCTCTCCCTTCCTCTCTGTAAAAAATCAATAAAATATATTTTTTTTTAAAAAAAAGAACATCATGGATAGAAAGTGCTTTAAATTTTTTAGGAAAAACTCTATAAATTCAAGAGTAATATTTTGAAATGTAAATAATTAGCTACAAAAGAGCCCAAAGTCACCACAGTGCTTTAGCAATGGTGCAATACTAAAGGTTAATACGCCAGAGGGCTTTAAACCCATCAAGAAAATATTTATATAGGGAAAAAGAATTACCCAAGATGCAGATGATTTCAAATATTACCTCAAAGAGCAGAGCCTGGGCTTTCTGTTCTGGCAGTAAGCGCAGTCCCGCTGTTGCCTTCAAAACCACTGGGGTCCTTTTCCAATGACTTCGGGGGATTGAGTCTTTGGCCACCTCCAAGAGCTCTTGAACAGTCTCAGCACCCTTCAAAAAGAGAAGAGCCGCTCATGCAGTAAAGAGTCCATATGGTGGCACTTGTATATTCCCTCATCATGTTTCTGTAGGAGCAGAAACCTAGACAAATGGGCTTCTTTGAAGGAGAATCCATTTCATTTTGGTTAAGTAGTAATAAAAATGATTCTTTTATAGTGTGGTCATTTTAATTGATTGCTATTTTGTGTCTCATATAAATTAGCTTCAGGCCAAAAAGTTGAATATAGTGAAGGAAACACATAATGAGGAGTTAGAAGGCTTGCTTGCTAACCCTGTGCCTACCATAGGGGCTTCCTGGACTTGGCTTCCTCTGCTGAGATGGGATTCCTCACACCACCACAAACTGCTGTGTACATTAATGAGGCAGACTGTGTTTAGTTTCCACACAAAGGCCAGCTGTAGCTGTTATTATGTTACACTTTATATTATTTCCATTAGGACAGAATATGTCAGGTTCATTTTTACATCACTGACATCTACATGCATGGTACACAGTAATGCTCATTTATGATTAATTCAAAAGCATTATTTTAAATCCTCTGTTTCCCTGAGTAAACACCTATCCTGATACATGCTGCCTCTTTTAATCATTATAATTAATAGCAACCATAACACAATCTTCTTCTCTAAATGTCGAATCAGTCTTTTATAATGTAGTTGCTTTCAAGAGCTCCTAGTTTTCTAGCATTTTTGCCATTTCAAAACAGTGAGCTGAGAAAATAAGCATCTTCTCAGTTCTCCAAGTTCAAACTATTTTTAGCATTAGGTTTTCCTTTGGTTAGTGATTATGCTTGAGACACTGAATAATATCTTTATAGCTGCTACCAAAGTTCAACATTCTATTTTATTCTGAATTATTGTATTTTAATGTGGCCTCTGACACACTGGGTGTTGCATATGTTGTGGGTGCCCCAATGTGAAACACACAACAAAACCATTCATCCTCTGCCACCAAAGATTTTTTCATCATATATTCTTGCCTAATTTCAGAGTATAGGCATGGTCTGTCCTATAGCATGGTGTTCTGAAAGGAGTTCAATGGGTCTACATTCCCTAAATTGTCTGTCATGTTTATATCTCATACCCTATAGAACTTCATGTCCATCTTCTGCATCTACATTAATCAATGCAGCTGATGGCTTCAAATAAAAATCTTAAACAGTAAATACAAAGGAAGCAATCTCTTAAAGAGATTCTAGCCTCCTTCCACCAAAGCCCTAGTGAGTTCAGGATATAAAATTTCTGTTATCCAGGAGATTAGCAGAGGACAGAAAACCAATCTCACACATAACCTCAGTATCAGTAGTGAACAAACAGCACGAGTTATTTAACAGCAGCTGTGTGGTGAAATTATCAAGATATTGAGAATCTAAACATCTTATTATAATTTTAAAAAAACAACAACAACTCACCTGCTTAGGTTGATCTACAAAAGCAGAAAGTCCTGGCTTCACAGAATCAAAAATTTCCCCTTCCAGAACTGGAAGCTGTCCTATTTTGTCCAGGGATTAAAACAGAAGAGAGATGGCTGAATACCAAAAGTGAGGCTGCTTCTGGTATTGGGCTGTGTGTCATATGACCTACTAGATTAACCTGCTACTCCCTGAGCTATTCCAGGTAATCCCCCCTGTGAGGAATGGCTTGCAGGAGTACTGAGGAGGAGGACAGAGATGATAGGCAATCCCTGAGAGTCCCCTTGTCATTTCTCTGGTGGACACCTAGTTCCTACTCCTTTCCCTAGGCTTTATATGTAACCTGAAGACAGAAACCCTGGAAATTCAGAAAAAAATTATACTTCAGGGTCCCTTCTCCCCTTCTCCAAGGATGGTAGTGATCCTTCTCTCGAGACTACCTCAATATTCTGCACCCGGAAGTATCAACCACCTTTCAAGAAAAGGAAAGACCAATTTCAGCTATACTTCTTGGACACATGGATTTCAAACTACAGGCAGCCCAGATCCCTCTTAATCTCACATTGAATTAAACATTATGTACTAAATTATAGTCCAAAATGTTCTCTGAAGAAAGACATTCAGTAGCCGTAAGATTCTGTAATGCACATTACACACTCTCAGTACATTTGTTTCTACGAGTATGGATTTATCGACTCTAGTGAGGGTACCAGTTGCACTTACCTGCTTTTTTCTGCACAAAGGTGTAAACATGAATTCGTGTTCCAGTGCTCCCTGCATCAAACATAATTCCATACAAGGTGCTGGTACTGACATTGATGGGGCACATGGAAGACAGGAAGACACCCTCAAACCAAGTCTGCTGGTCTCTGTGGAAGATAGTGCTGCAAACACAGGATGTCACTAACATGAAGAAGGCTGCTCCCCAGGAAGTGGCCATTCTCTCCCCAAGATGTGGTGAGTCTAGACCTTTGTTGTAGAAGCAGTGCCGCTCGAACACCTGCAGTGGCTTATAGGATAAAGACACACAAGGTTAGATCAAGTGGCCTTTTTGTTTACACCTGTAAAAGAAGAAACACCCATCACAGAAGTACCACCCCTTTCCTAAGGTGCTCCTTCTTCTCTATTTCTAATAACCAGAACAACCAGATTGACCAGGGTGACACAGACTCTTAGGACCTTTTCTGAAGGCTATCTGGTTGCAAAAGGAAATTTGGGTTTTAAAATATATTTAACCAAGCTCTGCTTTTAATTGTAGGGTGGATCTCACATATTCAAAAGCTCTATCTGACACCTTGCTCGTATTGTAGTCAAATTTTATTCTCTCCACTTTGACAACTTTGTCTTTAGATCATATACTAACCCTCTCTCCCTGCTACCTCTCTTTCTTCTTTTTGATATAAGAAGCTTCAATTTCTGAAATAAAGTTATAAAGTTCCAAAGGAGTTATAAAGTCCCAGCACCAGGGTGTTCCCAACCTTCAAAAATCAGGTCATTGGACTGACACTGTGACCAACAATGTTGACATTGGCTTGCACATGCAACCACATTTCAAGGAAATAATCAACTTAATTTAAAACACTTAAATAGGCCGTAACCGGTTTGGCTCAGTGGATAGAGCGTCGGCCTGCGGACTGAAAGGTCCCAGGTTCGATTCCGGTCAAGGGCATGTACCTTGGTTGCGGGCACATCCCCAGTAGGAGGTGTGCAGGAGGCAGCTGATCGATGTTTCTCTCTCATCAATGTTTCTAACTCTCTATCTCTCTCCCTTCCTCTCTATAAAAAATCAATAAAAATATATTTTAAAAAAATAATAAATAAAACACTTAAATAGGTCATTATGGTTTTTTTCCTTTTTTATTTTATTTTCTTCATTATGGTTTTTAAAACATCCTTCACAGGTTTCAGGCCATGTTATCCCCATAAGAACTTAGGGCAGATGAACAAGTTAACACAGAGACATTCAATAACTTGTTGAAAGTAATAAAGCAGGTCAATGGTGAGACTTTTTTTCTTTATTGATTTCAGAGAGGAAGGATGAAAGAGAGATAGAAACATCAATAAATGAGAGGGAATAATTGATCAGCTGCCTCCAGCATGCCCCCTACTGGGAATCAAGCCCCACAATCCAGGCATGTGCCCTTGACTGGAATTGAACCTGGGACCCTTCAGTCCACAGGCCAAAGCTCTATCCACTGAGCCAAACTGGTTAGGGCAATGGTGAGATTTTTCAGAAAACAGTCTTTACTCTTGCCAACCTTTCTTTTTCCCTGATTCCAAAGTGCCTCCCTTATGGCAAGTTACTGCCTATACTTCTTAATGTGTCCTTAGCAAAGGCATAAAACTCAGGACTAGTGCTCAGCATTCTTTGTTTTGAATTTGTGTTATGATAGGTTGAATACAACTGATGATGAAAACCTAGAGTAAGGTGACACAGAAAAATGTCTCCTGAATAGGCTATATTTCCCCCTGGTATTAACGAAGAATGCTATATGTATCCTCTAACAGTTTTTAATCCCCACCTGAGAATATTTTTTTTCATTGATTTTTTTTTTTTAGAGAGAGAGAGTGGAAGGGAAGGAAGGAGTGGGTGGAAATAGTGAGAGAGAAACATCAATTGGTTGTCTCATGCACTTGCTCCGGCCAGGGCTGGGGATCGAACCTGCAACCCAGGTACAGGCCCTTGACCAGAATCAAACCTGAGAACCTTCCGTGCATGGCTAACACTCTACCAAGCATGTCAAACTCAAGGCCGATGGGCCGCACGCCTCGTTGCACTGAGCACACTGGACAGGGCTATTCTCTAACATTTAAGGCTTCCTTAATTGCCCCTTATGTACTTTGCTCCAAACATTTTTTAAATCATTTTTTTACTTCTCATTTACAGTGGACATACAAAATTATATATTATATTAGTTTCAGGTGTATATCCCAGTGACTAGACCTTATATAACTTACTAAGTGATCATCCTGATAAATCTCATACCCAAATGACACCATACATAGTTAATAGGATATTATTGACTATATTTCCTATGCTATAATTTACATCCCATTACTATTCTGCAACAACCAATTTGTACTTCTTAATCCCCTCACCTTCCCCCCCCATCCTCCCAGCCATCCCCCAATCTGCAACCATCACAATGTTTTCTGTATCTATGAGTCTATTTCTGTTCTGCTTGTTTATCTTGTTTTTTAGATTCAATTGTTGATAGATATGTGATTTGATTGTTTATTTTTTATCTTTCTTCTTCTTCTTAAAGAAGACGCTTTAATATTTCATGTAATAATGTTTGATGGTGATTAACTCCTTTAGCTTTTTCTTGTCTAGGAAGCCCCTTTTCTCTTCTTTCATTATAAATGATAGCTTTTCTGGGTAATTTTGGTTGTAGGTCATTGCTTTTCATCACTTTGAATATTTCTTGCCATTCTCTTCTAGCCTGCAAAATTCTGTTGAGAAGTCAGCTGACAGTCTTATGGAAGCTCCCTTCTAGGTAACTAACTGCTTTTATTTTGCTGCTTTTAAGATTCTCTGTCTTTAACCTTTTGCATTTTAATTATTATGCGTCTTGGTGTGGGCCTCTTTGGATTCATCTTGTTTGTCTATTTCCTTCACCAGGTTAGGGAAGTTTTTCTGTCATTTTTTTCAAATAGGATTTCAATTTCTGTTTGTTTTTCTCCTCACCCGAGGATATTTTTTCCATCCATTGATTTTTAGAGAGAGAGTGGAAGGGAGAGGGAGAGACAGAGAGAAACATCAATGTGAGACACACTGATTGGTTGACCAGAGCCGGGAGCCTGCAACTGAGGCATGTGCTCTTGACCAGAATCCAGAATCGAACCCGGGACTCTTCAGTCCACAGGCCGATGCTCTATCCACTGAGCAAAACGGGCTACGGCTCAATTTCTTTTTAAAAAATATATTTTTATTGATTTCAGAGAGAACTGGAGAGGGGGAGATAGAAACATAAATGATGAAAGAGAATCATTGATCAGCTGCCTCCTGCATGCCGAACACTGGGGATCAAGTCCACAAACTGGGCATGTGCCCTGACTGGGAATTGAACAGTGACCTCCTGGTTCATAGGGCAACACTCACCCACAGAGCCACACCAGCTGGACGGTTTTCAATTTTTTGTTCTCTCTCTTCTATTTCCAGCACTCCCATTATGCAAAGTTGTCCCAGAGACTCCTTATACTATCTTCATTTTTTTTTTTTTTTGGTTGGGGGTAATTCTCTTTTCTTTTTGCTGTTCTGATTGGGTGTTTTCTGCTTTCCTTACATTCCCAATCTCTGATTTGATTCTCTGTTTCATGTACTCCACTGTTGACTCCCTATAATGTATTCATTTCAGTTAGTATAGTCTTCATTTCTGACTGGTTCTTTTTTATGTTTTCTATCTCCATTTTTATGTTTCCTCCCTCTTTGTTGAAGTTTCCACTAAGTTCATTGAGCATACTTATAACCAGTGTTTTGAACTCTGCATCTAGTCGATTGTTGCCATTTTGTTTAGTTCTTTTTCTGGAGTTTTGTTCTGTTCTTTCCTTTGGAACATGTTTCTTTGTTTCCTCATTTTGGCTGCCTCCCTGTGTTTGTTTCTATTAGGTAGAGCTGCAACATCCCCCGGACGTGGTAGAGTGGCCTTATGTACTAGGTGTTCTATAGGGTCCAGTGGCACAGCCTCCCTATTCACCTGAGCTGGGCACTCTAGGTGCACTGTTGCAGGAAGCCACCACTTTCCCAATACTGTCATAAGAGTGCACCAAGGAACGCGGAAGGCCGATGGACCTTGGACGTTAGCAAGGCTGTGTTGAGATAGTGGTGGCTCGAAGCAAATTCCTGATTTAACAGCCTCAAAGTAAATGTTTGCTGAACCTTACTGATGTTTACTGATGTTTATTGACCTTAGAGACGGTTTGTCTGCTACCTGTTTGCTGTGCTTTACTGAGGTGTGTATCTAAAATTGAATAAAAAGCGGTAAGGCCAGGTTTCAGTGTGCCTCTCCAAGAACAGGTCTCCCCCTGGCCCGCCATGCCTTCTAAATTCATATTTCTTGTCTAGTGTTTTCATTTGTGCGTCAGCCCCTTCTTCAGATCCTGAACCCCCGCCGCAAAAGGTTGCAGCACACTGTACTCTCCTAGCCCAGCCCCAGGTGGGCTGTGTACACCCTCCTGTGTAGTTGAGCCTTGATTGCTGTATGTACAACAATGGGAGGGATTTATCCCCCAGGCCAATCAGCTGCCAGGACTGGCTGTGACCACCAATGACCGTGGAAGATCAGCTATGCAGGGCCCACCCCACAGAGCAAGACTTACTCGGCAGGGCTTGGTGCCTGCTGAGTCCACCTCTGAAGTGTGCCACATGTGGAGGTGGTTGGGTGGTGCTTCAATGTGGTCTGAAGCTGTCCACTGGGTGCACTGACTTTGGGCCTCCCAGGAAGTTCAGGCTAAGGTCAGCTGCTGCCTGTGTTCTGCCTGGGGCCACGCAGCATGAGCTACAAAGTGACCTGCAGATGGCTGCTACTTGTGCTGGGCTTGGAGGTGCCCTGATGAGACCAAGCTGCAAACCAAGGCTGCTGCTACTAGTGCTGGACCTGGGGCCACTTTAGTGAGAGGTATGGGGCACACTGAGGCCAGATGCTGCTTGAGAGATTTTAGGAAAATCTGAAGCACAAGCCGAAACAGACCATTCTTGTGGAAAAGCCACTGGAAACAGTTTGCGGGGGGTCTCAAGGAATCACCAGGGTGGGGCAAACAGTGTGAGCCAGGTTGATGGAAAACTCAGATATGGCTCCCTCCTACTGCCTCTGGGGAGGGAGGCTCAAAAAAAGAACAATGGCCTCTGCCGGCACTTTCATCTGGAAGAAAGCTGTCCCCTAAACTCTCGCCCTAATGTCAGATAATTTAGTTCCCCGTATGTCCCTGGTTCCTTTCAAGCTGCTGCCCCAGCACTGGAGCTCAGAAGGAGTGAGACTGAGTTAGTCCAAGTGTGGACCCTTTATGAGGCAGTACTCCATCTCAGCTATAATCCTTGCTGGTTTTTACAGTCAGAAGTTATGGGGATCTCTCTTCCAGGTACTAGAACACTGGGCTGGGGGAGCTGGGTGTGGGGCTGGGATCCCTCGCTTCTCAGGGGGGACCTCTGCAGCCAAAATACTCCTCCCAATTTTTATCCATTACACATGGATGTGGGACCAGCCTGTTCTGTCTCACCCCTACTACCAGTCTTACTGCGGCTTCTGCTTTAAATCCCTAGTTGTAGGATTTCCATTCAGCTAGATTTCAGTTGCTTCTGAATGATGGTTGTTCTGTAGTTTAGTTGTCATTCTGATGTGCCAAAACAGTTTTTTGGGGGGTTTTCTTATCCACCTTCATCTCTGAAATTCACCTGGTATAAGCCATAGTTACTGGTTAAACAAGATCTAATTCCAAAGTCCCCATTTCCCAGTCCCCTTATCTCTAATAGAATACTTGGTATATTTGGAATACTGAGTGAGGATTTTCAATCATTCTTAAGTTTGTTGATCTCCTATATCAAAATGTACCACTCTCCACAGGGGACACATAAAATAAAAGCAAATTAAAATTAATTGCATTTGGAATTTTAAACTATTTAAAACAGAGTTGTTCTGAGATACTACAAAGGCAGAGTTAGAATTATCAGTCTGAACACTCTTCAAGGCTGAACTTCTATCCTAAAGTTAAGAATGAGAGTTATTGGTTAGGAAAGGAGAATTTTTAGAATCTTACACAAAGGAAACTTCATTCCAGGAAATCAACCACTGAAACCAGGGCAGATGCCTGGCCAGACTCATACTCACATCTTAAATTACTCCCTTTGGCTGATTCTTCTTTTACAGAAAATAAGCTGGTCATGTAGATCAATCTAAATAACTGAAAACAGAAACCACCTTTAGGATTCTCTGAGCATTAACAGATCCTGGCCTTGTCCAGAGCTCAAACCATATTCAATACCCGATCCCTTTTCTCCCCAGGAAGTGTATTTAGGGACTTTCCAGTCACCAGTCTTCCCCCATCTCCATGACTGATGTACAGCAGCTTCTTCAGGGCTCATTCATATTTTCTCTATTATTGTTGTTTCTGAAAAACCTCTCCATCTTCTATTTCCATTAAGCAAGAATTTGTTTTTCAAAAGAGATTTCAAAGGGAAAAAATGCATACTAGGTATCCTTTTTCATGGAGTGAAAACTGCAGAGTCATACCAGGTGTTCAGTGTACTAGTAAAACTAAACATATTAAAGACAGCAAAGGATGAACACATAAAATGCCTCTTTTGCTCTCACCCCCACCTTCTAACACCACTTCTAATCTCATTTTTTAAGATTAGCTACTTTAAGAATGGTAATAGAAAGGTTTACAATTTAGAATACATAGAATAGTGTCCTATTTACATGACACCAGCTTTGCACAGCTTGCTCATTCGCTTTAGTTTTTGCTCAATTGCCATTAGATTCTCAGTGAGACCTTCCTTGTCCACTCTATAAAATGCAACCCACCCAGTCACATACACATCTACCTTCCTTCCCTGTTATATTTCTCCATAGCACTTCTCATCTTCTAATGCACTATATAATTTACTATTTTGGGTGTGTTGTTGTTTTTTTCATACTTTCTGTTCCCCAACTACCTCTTCCCCTTCCCAATGTGAGTTATACACAGACAGGAATATCTGTTTTGTTCACTGATGTGTTCTTGGTGCTGGAACAGAGTGATCACAAAGTAGGTGTTGAATAAATACTCTGAAGGGAAGAACAACGTTCAATAGCTCAGGGACTGGATCTCACCCACTTAAGAAGAACAGAATAGCTGACTTCTTTCCAAAAGGAGATTACCTACCCTTTGGAAGACCAAGATTCCAAATTTCCAAGGAAGGATTGTTTCTCCAAATGTGTCAATTATATTAAAAGTCTTATATGCTACTGAAAATAATGTACACAGTCAGGTTTATTTTGTTTAAACTGGTGAGTACATATCAGTTTATTTAAATCCACTACTTTCAGAATTGGTCTTCTCAATATCTCTTGCTCTCTATCTCCTATTCACTCCCAACAAAGCCCCATCTTCAATTCTTTTCGTTGAGACTTTGGTGCCAGCCAGTGTTTGTCACTATGCTCATCTCCTTCTAAAGTCTTTTCAGTGTATCTTTGTCTCTATAGTAAACACTATTCTTCCCTTGTCTGCCTCTCCAGAGCTTCACTTCTGGGTTCCCTCCCTCCTTGTCACTCAGAGCCTGAGAGACCACAATCCCACAGGACCCACGTCCCATCTGGGTGCTCACCTGCTTGCGTGCCTGCCTGTTCCCTGTGAATTCTTGCTTTCACCGTTGGTTGCCTTTTGCTCTTTGCTCCTATTTCAGCCCTTTTGAGTCAAGCTACCTTCATGAAGCACATTCACCTTTGTGCTAGTTTGCAAGTAACTGTGTGGCATTTTGCTAACTCACTCCCTTCTTTATCCTTCACTCCTCCCTTATCCACCTTTTTTCAGGGTACACAATAGTCTGGTTCATCTACTTTATGATAGTTAAGTGCCAACTAGATTATTGCTTATAGGACAGAAGTTGCTCAGGAACTGAATTCTGTATTCTCTTTACAGAGGAAATTAATTGCCCACTAATAAATGTTTTACAACGTTATTTATTAATATAATAATGTTATTTTTACAATTACAAATACGTAACTATGTAATGTTATTAATTCCTTACTAATTCATGTTTTTACAACACAGTCCAATAATAGAGAAATTAATAGTACTCCTGATAGCTTCCATCCCTGAAATGAGTTTAAAAAGCTGGGCACTGAATTGTCTAATTAATAAGCGTTTACTGAGTATCAAATATATAACAGACACTGTGCTAACTTCTAGATACAAAAGAGGAATCAGATATAGGCCCATTTATTGGGGAGACTTCAGCTTGCTAGAAGAAACAGACAAGTAAACTAATAGCTATAATGTACTGTGGTAAGTTCTCTGAAAGAAAGAGGCACAGTGTGTGTGACAGAAACAGACATAAGAGGCAAGTAACTCATCCTAGAAGGGGAAGGATGGAGGTGGGAAGGGAGTAATAGGTTTCTTAAGGGATGAGAGGCTTGAGTCCTAAAGCAGAGGTAGAAATTAAGTGGTGAAGTGACACAAAAAGAATTCTGAGAGCTTCAAGTATTAAAAGAGTTCAACTGAATGACTGGAATATAAAGGTGCACCAGAATAGAGGGCAGGTGTGAGAAAGGATGGTTCTGAGACACTGAAATGTTTCAAAATGAGTGGACTTGTTTTTCTTACATGTACAATACCATGGTAACACCTGACTGTTAAGTATGTCTATTTCCTCCCTAAGCAAGTATCAATATTGATCGACTTAAATAAAATGACACAGTATTCCCCAACAGTGGAAAATAATAAAATGGGAAAGATGACTAGAAAGGTCCACCCGAAAGTCTGAAAACTGTGAAATGTAAAAGTACCCACTGCCAATTTTTCTGAGCTCCACAGTAAAGTTGGCTTTAATAAAGTTAAAAATTAAACACAAATCAAGTTTAAAATGTAACTGGGATAAAATTTCTAAACTATGGGAATGGATTAGTCAAACCAACCAAGAGCGTAAGTTAGCCAAGCAGAGCCAAGCCAATGTCGTTCTAATAAGGCAAATCTGTGACAGATTTCAGCACAGTGAGCACTGCCTCACTTGGGGATATGACTTGGCACCTCCATACCAAATACCAATGGCCAGAGTCCTGAAACACCTTCCTATCTATCTGAAGGGTGCCTAAGGTGAAGGTACATGATATTGTTTGTATTTCTCAAGCCAAGTAGTGAGCCTGGAACATGTCAGACGTCAGTCAATGTGTCCTGAATGGACTTGTACAATTGGCCTAATGGTATCTGCAGGAGCATTGGGCAGAGAGTACCCCCTTTCTCAGGATCTTATTATGGCAAGTATCATACCCTCAAATCCCCATTACCCTCCACCTCAGCCCATGGATAGGAGTACTATTTCAGGAAGCCTATTTACTCAGATATTAATTCATTCGTTTAGCCACTCCAGAACTTATCAGTTGCCTAATGCTATTCACAAGTAGAGCAGACAAGATGAACCATCTTAGACCTGCCCTTTAAGAGACTAAACAGGAAAAAAATACCTCTATAAAGTTAAAATGTGATTAAGTAGCAGTTACCATGTTCTGAGATTTCAAAGCAAGGAGAGACTACTTCCAGCTGGGATGATCAGAGGCTTTGTGAAAGAGGTGGTATCTGAGAAGGGGAATTAGGACAGGAGAGGAGTGCTTTTGGGGGGAGGAGGGGAGACAATATAAATCAAGACATGGATGGGGGGGAAAAAGGATAGGGGATGGGAGTCCCTGGGGAATAATAAACAGATCAGTTTGACTAACTGTAGAAAATAAAGTTGGAAAGGCAAACTGAGGTCAGATAGTAGAGCACCAAATACTCAGTTAAGAGGGGAGGAGGAGCCTAACCGGTTTGGCTCAGTGGATAGAGCGTCGGCCTGTGGACTCAAGGGTCCCAGGTTCGATTCCTGTCAAGGGCATGTACCTTGGTTGCGGGCACATCCCCAGAAGGGGCGTGCAGGAGGCAGCTGATCGATCTCTCTCATCGATGTTTCTAACTCTCTGTCCCTCTTCCTTCTTCTCTGTAAAAGATCAATAAAATATATTTTTAAAAAAAAAGAGGGGAGGAGGAGAAAGAAAGAGAGACAGAGAGGTCTGTTGCTCCACTCATTTATGCATTGGCTGGTTGATTCTTGTATGTGCCCTGACCAGGGATCAACCCCACAACTTTAGAATATCAGGACGATGCTCTAAACAACTGAGCTATCTGGCGAGGGCTCAGCTAAGGAGTTTAAACTTTACTCTGCAGGTGATGAGAAACCACTGGAGATTTTGAACAAGGGAGTGTCACAAATATGACTCTAACAGTTACATGTAAGAAGGATTGGAGTGGAGAGCCTTGGAAAGCTCCATTTGTCTAATTCAACAAATGTCTGCTGATGCCTACTAAGTACTAGGTGCCAGAAAATTAAAAGTGAACACACAGACCTTTTTTACTCAAGATACTCAAAAGTATGGCAGAGGTGACAGATATATACACACACACACACACACACACCTTTTTAAGTTAATCAGAAAAATGCTAAAAGGAGCCTAAAGCACAGGATTTATTCTACCCAGCTGATTAGGAAAGGCATCATAAGATGACATTTGAACTGGTCATGAAAAATGAAGAGCAGGCCCGCCGGGCATGGCTCAGTGGTTGAGCATTGATCTATGAATCAGGAGGTCATGGTTTGATTCCCAGTCAGGGCATATGCCCAGGTTGCAGGCTCAGTTCCTAGTAGGGGGAGTGCAGGAGGCAGACGATCAATGACTCTCATCATTGATGTTTCTCTCTCTTTCTCCCTCTCCCTTCCTCTCTGAAATCAATAGATAATATTAAAAAAAAAAAGGAAAAAGAAAAATGAATAGCAGTAACTACATAAATAATAGAGACGTGGACAAAAACCAGAGGGACTTATAAAAAGGTGAAAACAGATAGTAGGGAAATTATGGATAATTTGATTTCATTTTTTAAATTTTCTCAAGAATTTCTGTCATGTGAATTTGGGACACAAAAAAATGAAGTAGACTATAATGGAGGAGGGTATGGAAAAGGAGGTTTAGCATTTAATGCAGACGAAAGACTGTGGCCAAAGGAACACAATCTGAGATAATAGCAGCTAATATGTATTGTGACGTTAATACTTGCCAAGCACTATGTTAAGTATTTTACATGGATTACCTCATTTAATCTCACAATATTACCGTGAGGCAGATTCTATTATTAACATCCCCAGTCAATAAATGAGAAAAGTGAGGCTTAAGAAATTAATTTAAGACTACACAGTGGTGCCCTAACCGGTTTGGCTCAGTGGATAGAGCGTTGACCTGCGGACTCAAGGGTCCCAGGTTCGATTCCAGTCAAGGGCATGTACCTTGGTTGTGGGCACATCCCCAGTGGGGGGTGTTCAGGAGGCAGCTGATCAATGTTTCTCTCTCATCAATGTTTCTTTTTTTTTTTTTCTCAATGATGTTTCTAACTCTCTATTCCTTTTCCTTCCCCTCTGTAAAAAATAAAAATAAAAAAATCAATAAAATATATTTTTAAAATTATATTAAAGAAAAAAAAGACTATACAGTGGTAAGTGAAAAGAGCCATAAATCAAACCCAGATTGTTTAACTCCAGAGCCCATAGTTTTAACCACTAGGTCACCCAGGAAGGGTCATGCAGCATGGTTCTAGTGAAAGATGGATATGGCGGTGAGGAGAATATAGAGCAGAGATGAACCTGTAACATTTGACTGACATCTGAATGTGGAAGTTTTACAATAGTTTGATCTCTTTCCTTTACACGACCAAGAGCTTCTGTTGTTTCCTGCTGGTTCTACCTTCATTACATTTCCAGAACCTGAATTTCTTACCACTTCCATTGCTACTACCTTGGCCCAAGCCACCATCTCTCATGTAGTTTACCCTAATATTGTCCTAACAGATCTCTGCTTTTACCCTCACTCTTTTAGAGTCTATTTTTAACAAGCAACTGAAATCATCCTTTTAAAATGTTAGAACATGTTTCTTTCCTCTCCAAAACTGAGCAATTGCTTCCCATTTCCCTCCAAGAAGCAAGGTCCCAACAATAGCCTTCATGGATCCACCTGCTCCACCTTCCTCACCATTTCCTCTCTGAACTCATCTACTAAGTTTTCACCTTACTCTCCCCACACTGACCTCTGTGCTTATATGTCACACATGCTCCTGCATCAAGGCCTTTGTCTGGAACAATCTTGTCCATACATCCACTTGATATATGATATATTCTTATAGCTCCTTGAAATCACTGTGCAAATGCATGCCACTTATTGAGGCCTATCTTTAATACTGTAACTCCCCCCCTCCCCATTTCATGTGTCATCTCCTCCACCTGTTTTCTCAATCCCCTCTACTCTGATTTACTTTTTCGACTTTACATACCACATACCACATTCCAGATAGCTTATTTATTGTTTACTGTCTGTGTGCCTCTGACAAGAATATAAGCTTACTGAGAGGAGGAATCTTTTTTGTTTACTGATATAGCCCAAACCTAGAAGAGAGTCCAAAGGTGCTCAATAAAAATTGACAAGAGACCCTAGCTGGTTTGGCTCAGTGGATAGAGCATCAGCCTGCGGACTGAAGGGTCCTGGGTTCGATTCCAGTCAAGGGCACATGCCTGGGTTTCGGGCTTGATCCCCAGTAGGGGGAGTGCAGGAGGCAGCCAATCAATGATTCTCATCATTGGTGTTTCTCTCTCCCTCTCCCTTCCTCTCTAAAATTAATAAAAGTATATTTTTTTAAAAATAAAAATAAATAAAAAAGGGAGAAACAATGCTTTCATAGTTAGATTTCTAAGAGAATGTAATTGATTAATACAGCAAGTTTCAACCTTTTTCATCTCATGACACACATAAATTACTAAAATTCTGTGGCACACCAAAAATACTTTTTGCCCATCTGATCAAAAAAAAGTTTAATTTTGATTCATTCACACTGGATGGCTATTATGTTGGCTGCTGTCATTTTTTTATTTGACAATCTAAGGGAAAAGAGGTCAGTGCCCCTGACTAAATAGTTAGGTGTTTTATGTTTTAAAAATTCTTACAGCACACCGGTTGAAAATTGCTGAATTAATGAATACCTAAATCCAGTCATATTGTTTTAAAAGAAACTATAATTTTATTTTTCTGAATCTATTAGTTGTATAGCTAAATTGAATTTCTTTTTTTTTAAATATATTTTATTGATTTTTTTACAGAGAGGAAGGAAGAAGGATAGAGAGTTAGAAACATCGATGAGAGAGAAACATCGATCAGCTGCCTTCTGCACACCCCCCACCGGGGATGTGCCCGCAACCAAGGTACATGCCCTTGACTGGAATCGAATCTGGGACCCTTGAGTCCGCAGGCCGATGCTCTATCCACTGAGCCAAACCGGTTAGGGCTAAATTGAATTTCTTTAACTAAAGACTTTCAAATCATTAAACTTGTGATAAACTAACTTTCAAAAAAAATCTAAAGGACACTAAACATTGTTTACATTGTCCAAATCCTTTTCTATTTATTAAACCAATGAATATTTGAAGATGTTGTACATTAATTATCTATTGCTACACAAGAAATAACCCTAAAACTTAGTGCTTAAAACAATAAACATTTATTATCTCACAATTCCTGTAGTTCAGAAATTTGGGAGTGGCTTAATTGGACAATTCTGGTTTAGGGTCTCTGGTTTAGGACCTGATACTGTAGTCAAGATGTATAGGCTGGGGCTGCAATCATCTGAAGGCTTCACTGAGGCTGAGGACCCACCTCCAACATGGCTCCCTTAATGGTTGGCAAGCTGATGGCTGGATGTTGAATGGAAGCCTCAGCTGTTTCTCATGCAGACTCTCCATAGGGCCTTGAATATCTTCACAACATGGTGGCTGGCTTCCTCCAGAGTGGGCAATTCAAGAGAGAGCAAGGCAGAAGGAGCAATGTTTTTTAAGACTTGGCCTTGTTTATACACTATCACTCCCCCCCATATTCCATTGGCCATACAGATAAACCTGATGAAATATGTGAGGGGACTACAGAAGGGCATGAATTAAGGAGGTGAGGATCATTGGGGGCCATCTTAGAGGCTGCGCTACAGTAAGTTATATACAGTATTTGCGTGATATTTTGTGTGCAGCTTTTTTTGCAGTTTATATATATTTCTATTAACACAGCTTACATACTTCTTATTTTAGGAAGTATATATTATTGCAAAGATATTAACTCTTACTAGTAAAAATTAAAAACAATATGGACTTTTAACGTCTCTGAAAATATCATGTCCCACCACTTGAAGCTTTTCATTTTTTCTGTTACAGTCCCAAAATCTTAATGAAAATAATTAATATCAGAGAAACTGCAATTCACGCAATGTTCTCTTTGTTCTTATGAGAGAAAATAAATTTAAATACTTTAAATAAAAGTCAGATATATTTAGAAAAGTGTAGGAATAAATGAGTCATCAGATTTAAGATTATAGACACCAGTTAATAACTGAATAATAAACCTAACAGTGAAATTAAATACTAAATCAAGGAAGATATAGAGTGAAAATATTTATATTAACAGAATAGCAACTTCTTTCATGCTACAAAAAGAAAAAAACATTTCCAATCATACAACAGTAGCATTAATACTTAAGTACTGAAGAGATATTTGGTAGAAAGAGACAAGACCAACAACTAGAACAGATTTGAAAACCACTGAAAATTTTATAACAAATATTTTTCAAATATCAACTAAATAAAAGGTTTATTAAAAATCAACTTTTAGCCTTAGCCGGGTAAATCAGTTGATTAGAATGTCATTCCAATATGCCAAAGCTGCAGGTTTGATCCCCAGACAGAGAGAGCACATACAAGAAGCAATCAATGGCCCTAGCCAGCTTGACTCAGTGGATAGGGCTTCGGCCTGCAGACTGAAGGGTCCCAGGTTCGGTTCCGGCCAAGGGCACATGCCTGGGTTGCGGGCTCGATCCCCAGTGTGGGGCATGCAGGAGGCAGCCAATCAATGATTCTCTCTCATCACTGATGTTTCTATCTCTCTCTCTCCTTCTCCCTTCCTCTCTAAAATCAATAAAGAAATTTTTTTTAAAAAAAGCAACCAATGAATGCATAAATAAGTCGAATAACAAAATCAGTATCTCTCTAAAATTAACAAGCATTTTTTAAAAAAATAAACTTTTATTAGATCATTGCCAAGGAGCTATGCTGAGACCTGGAAACTACAAGAGCAGCAACTGAACAGAAAGAACTTCCCAACATGAATTGTCTCATGCTGGAGAGGAGAGGAGGATTCTTACCCCAAGGGCTCAGCCAAAATCTAATTCACAGATTAGAAGGCTGGTTATATCTTTTAGGTCTCTCCACCCCTAAGATCAAATACTCTAACTCCCAATAAAGGAATTAGGATTGATGCATTGGTAGTTACCAATAAATATAAAATTCTTTCCTATAAACAGATCATTTATTTCTATACTTCATCACATTTTAATCAAAATATCATTAGACAGCCCTGGCCAGTTTTGCTCAGTGGATAGAGCGTCGGCCTGTGGATGTAAGGGTCCTGGGTTTGATTCTGGTCAAGGGCACATGCCTGGGTTGCAGGCTTGATCCCCAGTGGGGGAGCGGGGAGGCAGTCGGTCAGAGATTCTCTCTCATAATTGGTGTTTCTATCTCTCCCTGCCTCTCTGAAATCAATAGAAATCCTATATAATAAAACCCTAATATGCAAATTGACAGAACATTGGAACGACCAGTCGCTATGATGCACACTGACCACCAGGGGGCAGATGCTCAATGCAGGAGCTGCCCCCTGGTGGTCAGTGTGTTCCCACAGGGGTAGCGCTGCTCAGCCAGAAGCCAGGCTCATGGCTGGCAAGCGCAGCGGTGGTGGCGGAAGCCTCTCCCGCCTCCGCTGCAGGCAGGCAGTAAGGAGCGAGGGGTCCCAAACTGCGAGAGCCCCGGACTGCGAGAGGAATGTCTGACTGCTGGCTTAGGCCCGATCCCTGGGGGGAGCAGGCCTAAGCCAGCAGGCAGACATCTCCCAAGGGGTCCTGAACTGCAAGAGGGCACAGGCCTGGCTGAGGGACCACTCCCGGTGCATGATTTTCGTGCACTGGGCCTTTAGTATATTTATATTAAAAAAATTATTACACAAGTGTCAAAAAGGCCCATTCTGTACAATGAAACCATTTGAGTGTTATACAAAATGAGATCAGGTAGTGCATGACTTCATTCTTCATTGGGGTTTGACCAGGGGTGGGCAAACTTTTTGACTCGAGGGCCACAATGGGTTCTTAAACTGGACCGGAGGGCCGGAACAAAAGCATGGATGGAGTGTTTGTGTGAACTAATATAAATTCAAAGTAAACATCATTACATAAAAGGGTACGGTCTTTTTTTTTTTAGTTTTATTCATTTCAAATGGGCCGGATCCGGCCCGCGGGCCGTAGTTTGCCCACGGCTGGGTTTGACTATAATATTCATTGCATGGGGAAAGCTGTTGCTATCAAGGCCTCTCATTTGTCACAAGTCACAAGCCTTTCATTAAAAGTGAAAAGTCCTTTAGATTAAGAAAACACTATCAACTGGGAGGAGGTTAATAGTGCCCAATGAGGAAATATAATGAAAACCTAAGGTCATAAACTATCCCTACCTCCAAACCCATATCGATTGTGGGAGGCACTTATTGCAAAAGACTAATTGCAAGGATCAATGCTATTTGTCACAGTTTACACTGGAGTTTGAGGGAAGAGATGTGAAAACATATTTTCCCTTTCTTGTTATCAACTGAAAAATAGCTACTGCTTCAAACATATTAAATTGAAAATGAAAAAATATGAGAGACTGAAATATTACAATGATATCTCATGCATAAAGCAAGGAATAGGAGTTCCATGGAAGTACATTTTCTCAAATGTGTTTTTAAGATGCTTCCCCTCTAAATACTGTAACATTTTTATTTTAACAGTGTTTGGTAAAAATGTTTCTGAAGTGACATATTTTATTTATGGTGTAAGTTTGTAATTATGATAATCAGTTATGTTTTCCTATAAACTTGGGGTGCCTGCAAGAGCCACAGGTCTATAGGACTGTTCACCCTTATGCCACTAAATGGTCCCATTACTATGTGTGTTTTTTTTATTGTTTTTGTTTTTTTAAATATATTTTATTGATTTTTTTTACAGAGAGAAGGGAGAGAGATAGAGTTAGAAACATCGGTGAGAGAGAAACATTGATCAGCTGCCTCCTGCACACCCCCTACTGGGGATGTACCCACAACCAGTACATGCCCTTGACTGGAATCAAACCTGGGACCCTTTAGTCCCTAGGCCAATGCTCTATCCACTGAGCCAAACCGGTTAGGGCCCATTACTATGTTTTTTGAGCTAGTTTTCTTTGACATCATGCTATCTACTATTACTGATTAGTGTTGTTATGTGCCTGACTCCTTCAATAAGCTGCCATCATCTAATTTTTAAAAATCTTTTATGGGATGTGAGAGAACCATATTTATAAGACTTTTATGTTAGTTTATGCAAATAAGAACCTCTCCAACAGAATAAGGGTTGTGGACTTTGACAGCTCTTTTAGTGGCTCATAGATCCCTTTTTATTATTATGAACTCTCAGGTTGGAATAAGAAAGCATAATTTGCAATAATCTGACCTATGAAGTGGGGTATTACTTTATACAGGTGACTTACAAATTTTTCCTTTCCCTTCCCTTTGTTTCCTTCAATTAATGTGTTACTTTTTCAACCTACTGAAAATAGACATGGACACTCACAAGAGCAAAGTAGTCTCTTATCTCTCATCAGTATGCCTATTTTTGATGCAATTATCTCTTTCTACATTTGTTTTGAATCTTTGACTCAGGCTTTGGAAACCAGATCACCAAGCTTATCTCCTGACTTGTAGCCTAGTACTCCTGGGCTCCTTCTCCTCTTGCACCACTTTCTTCTTGTTTAAACTTCAACTGCAGTCACTCCTACAAGTCACTGGTTTATAAAATCAGCAACAGCAAAAGAAGGAAAGTCAGACTCCAAAAGCTAGTGTACATTTCTGTGCAAATGTATGGAAGGGAAGTGACTAAGGAGCTAATCCATAAAGTATACAAAGTCTACTTATGCACTTTCTGCCTATGAAGAACTCAAATACCAGTTGTGTTTTCCAAGTATAATCAAGAACAGCCACGTACTATTACATGTATGAGTATACGGTTAAAAGGGACCAAGTCAATCCCAGTCCTAAGTACATATCCACAAGAACTGAAAACAGAGATTTACAGATATTTCTATGCCATTGTTCACTGTAGCATTATTCACAACAGCCAGACGTGAAAACAAACCAAGTATTCATCATAAACAAAATGAGTGTAAACAAAATAATATACACGTAGGTATGATGGAATATTATCTATATTATATAAAACCCTAATTTTCAAATTGACCGAACGGTGGAACAACTGAACAACCAAACAACTGGTCACTATGACCTGTGCTAACCACCAGGGGACGCACGCGGAACATGGCGGGCATTGGTGGTGGGCATTGGCAGCAGGTGGCAGAGTGCAGAACATGGCGGGCGTCGGCCGCGGCAGGATGGTGGAGCAGATGAGCAGGGGCGCCAGACCAAGGTGGGGCATAGGTCGCTGTCATCGGGGTGAGCCTCTGGTGGTTACTGAAAATTCTTTGCTCCAGTGCGCCGCAGTCCCACCCAGTGCTTGCACCTGCTACCGGTGCCGGCCCCACTCACACGCGTTGTCAGCACCGGCCCCACTCACACCTGCTGCCAGCGTCGAAGCCACCGCTCGCACCCGCTGCCAGCGCCAGCCCCACTCAGCACCATCAGCAGGTGCGAATGGTGGCTGCCGGCCCCAATCACCCCTCAGGGCTTCTCCACCT
>NW_005371193.1:125136-130255 GCF_000412655.1 Myotis brandtii
CGCTGCCGGCGATGGCCCTCCTTGCACCCGCTGCCAGCGCCAGAGCCACCACTCGCACCCACTGCCAGTGCCAGCCCCACTTGCACCTGCTGCTGGCACCGGCCCCAATTGCTCTGCACCATCAGCAGGTGCGAGCGGGCCAGCACTGTCAGCACACGGGAGTGGCGGCGGCTGGAGTGGGGCTGCTGGCAGACAGGGGACCGGGAGCCCCAGTGGGAGGGTCTGGGAGGGGGCTCAAAAGATGGGCCGAGACCCACACCTGTGCCCACCGCAGCCTCACGGCCCACAGTTCCTTTCAAGGTGCACGAATTCATGCACTGGGCCCCTAGTCCTATATAATAAAAGCCTAACATGCTGTGTCCGGTCATCCATTCAACCAATCAAAGTGTGATATGCCAATGATATGCTAAGGCCACTCAACTGCTCACTATAATGTGCACAGAACACCAGGGGGCAGACAGTCGGCCGGTTGACCAGTTGCTATGATGTGCACTGACCACCAAGGGGAAGATGCTCTGACCGGTAGGTGAGCTTGCTGCTGGGGTCCAGCCAATCAGGACTGAGCGAGATGGGCTAGACACGCCCTGGAGCCCTCCCATGGTCCCTCCCCGGCTGGCCAACCTCCCGCGTCCCTCCCCGGCCCTGAGATCGTGCACCAGTGGGGTCCCTCGGCCTGGCCTGAGCCCTCTCACAATCCGGGACCCCTCGGGAGATGTCAGAGAGCCAGTTTCGGCCCTATCTGAAGCTGTTCATCTAGTCTCCTCTAGGTATAGAGTAGTACCTGCTATCAAGAGATTTCAGGATGACTTAAGAGTAAAAACTTGGTCTCCAAACTAAACCAGAATAAAGCCACAGAAGACTTTTTTTTTACAGAGTAAACCCAATTTTGGAACTACTAGGAGAAAAAAATAAAAATACTATATATTTTGATAAATAGTCCTAATTTCTTATTTGGTGTGGAGAGCGGCTAGAGCATTTGAACAGGTTCAAGCCTCGGACTATTGAGAGGGCACGGTCCTCTCGTGGCAAAGCCACGTGCAGGTCCCAGCTTGGAGGGCAAAGCCCTCCCAGCACAATTATAGCCAAAGGATATGGTTATAAGCTTGACCTTATGGTCCGAACCTGTGGTCCCAGAGAGCTGAGTGATATAGGCTACGGGAGGTGCAAGTGCTGCCAAAACAAAGCTTGATAGAGTTCTCAGGTGCATGTAATCAAGTAGATTTGAAACTTTCGAGAACACTGTACTAGTGAACATCTTAACCATGCCCTTGCTTTGCCTCGTGGGATCTGACTATAAAATAAAGACTCAACTTACAGGCTGGGGCACTGTCTCTCCATCCAAGAATAGTGTCCCACCTGACCCCAACTGTATTCTCTTGTCTGTCTTTAATCCTTCACCACCCCTCCTCAGTTTCACCCCTGGCCGTGCTGGACGAGGTTCAAAAATGACAATGAGGTACCATCTCACACCTGTCAGAATAGCTGTCATCAACAAATCAACCAAAGAGAAGTGCTGGCGAGGATGTGGAGAAAAAGGAACCCTCTTGCACTGCTGGTGGGAATGTAGGCTGGTGCAACCACTGTGGAAAACAATATGGAGTTTCCTCAAAAAATTATAAATGGAGCCCCCATTTGACCCAGTAATCCACTTCTAGGAATATATCCCAAGAAATCAGAAACACCAATCAGAAAGGATATATGCACCCCTATTTTCATAGCAGCATGATTTGGAAACAGCCTAAGTGCCCATCTGCAGAGTGCATTAAAAAAACTATGGCATATCTATACAATGGAATACTACGTTGCTGTAAAAAAGAAGGAACTCTTACCATTTGCAACAGCATGGATGGACCTGGACAGCATTATGCTAGGCAAAATAAGCCAGTCAAAGAAAAAGAAATATCACATGATCTCACTCATTTGTAGACTATAATGAACAACATAAACTGATGAACAAAAACAGATCCAGAGACAGAGAAGCATCAATCAGACTGTAAAAAAGAAGGAACTCTTACCATTTGCAACAGCATGGATGGACCTGGACAGCATTATGCTAGGCAAAATAAGCCAGTCAAAGAAAAAGAAATATCACATGATCTCACTCATTTGTAGACTATAATGAACAACATAAACTGATGAACCAAAATGGGGGGGGGGGATAGATTTTAGGATATAATAGAAGTAATCCTGTTATTTGCAGATTTCTAATATTTCCTACAACTTTTGTGATGTTATACTATCTATGTTAGTACAGTTTTGGTAATATTATTATATTTAAAATCTTTTTTTCTTGAAATATTAAAAAATAAAATAAGGAAAAAAAAGAAAAGCACAGCCCTAGCCTGTTTGGCTTAGCTGTTAGAGCAGACTGAATGGTCTCAGATTCAATTCCGGTCAAGGACATGTACTTTGGTTGCAGGCTCGATCCCCAGCTCAGGTTGGGGAGTGTGTGGGAGGCAACCAATCAATGTATCTCTCTCACATCCATGTTTTCCTCTGTCTCTCCTCCTCTCTTCCAATCTCTTTAAAAATCAATGGAGCCCTAGCTGGTTTGGCTCAGTGGATAGAGCATCAGCCTGCGGACTGAAGGGTCCCAGGTTTCATTCTGGTCAAGGGCACATGCCTGGGTTTCGAGCTTGATCCCCAGTAGGGGGCGTGCACGAGGCAGCCAATCAATGATTCTCATCATTGATGTTTCTATCTCTCTTTCCCTCTCCCTTCCTCTCTGAAATCAATAAAGATATATTATAAATAAATAAATAAATAAATATCAATGGACAAAAATCCTCAGGTGAGGATGAACCTCCCACTCTAAAAAAAAAAAAAGGCACAAAAGGCTGTTTGCCTAAGGCCATGGTCGGCAAACTGCGGCTTGAGAGCCACATGCGGCTCTTTGGCCCCTTGAGTGTGGTTCTTCCTAAGCCTTAGGAGTACCCTAATTAAGTTAATAACAATGTACCTACCTATATGGTTTAAGTTTAAAAAATTTGGCTCTCAAAAGAAATTTCAATCGTTGTACTGTTGATATTTGACTCCGTTGACTAATGAGTTTGCCGACCACTGGCCTAAGGTCACCCGGAGAGTATTTTTGCCATGATTATTTCCCGGGTCAAAGTGGATTGAATGAGAAACAACTGTTTCTTGAGCCTGTGTTAGATGAACATTTGCATTTTATTAAATAATAGCAGCTAGCAGATGTACAGTTTATGAAGTTCTGAAACTCGCCCAGCTGGGAGGTATGGAGGGGACACCGTCTGAGTGTGGGCCGAGAGGCAGGTGATGGATTGCATGAGGTGCTGTACCTGAATCACCTCCTGCTTGGAGCAACGTCGTGCTAACATTTACACTTACCTTAAAGCTTAATAGCAAATATTTATTCACTTTTTTGTGTGTATTTCTTCTTAAGCTATATATTTTCTGATGCAATTATTCTTACAAAGACTATAGGTAATGTATATGTAAGTTATGAATCTGAATAGTAAAGCAAATTCTTATGAAGAAAAACCACAAACTAGGCAAAAAAAGAATTACAAAACCAAGTCAACAAAACACTTGGCTTATTCCAAGTTTTAAAAAGCCTAGCATTCTTGCCCTAACCGGTTTGGCTCAGTGGATAGAGCGTCGGCCTGGCCTGCGGACTGAAGGGTCCCAGGTTCGATTCTGGTCAAGGGCATGTACCTTGGTTGCAGGCACAACCCCAGTAGGGGGTGTGCAGGAGGCAGCTGATCGATGTTTCTCTCTCATCGATGTTTCTAACTCTCTATCCCTCTCCCTTCCTCTCTGTAAAGAATCAATAAAATATATTTTTAAAAATAATAATAAAAGCCTAGCATTCTAAACAATGAAACAAGGCAGGTTTATTCAGCAAAACCCTGACATTTCATAGTAAAACTATCAGAAATTAAGGAAGGAAATGCTACCAGATGAATTGCTAACCTCCAGCTTCCTACTCTACTATTTGTACCATCAGATATATCTTACTAACAGGAAGACTGAATAATAACATCAAGTTTTTTGGCAGAGAATGTGGAAGTTCAGAAGACTATATTCTAGAACTACCTCTACTACACTAAGAATCTGGACATTTCTCTTAGTCATATTCATATCTCAATGGTTCTAACTATAAACTCAATCTAACAGTCAATAAAAATATGCTGTATGATAAAATAACTATAAAGTACATACTATAAAAGACAAGTAGAAACTACTGTGCTCATATTAAGAAATAATCATGTTACAATCAAATTTTCATGTTTATAAACGAGTCTGTAAACTTATGAATAAACAACACAAGTTTTGAACTGAATTTCATATTACAGTTACTAATTTTTAGAATGCATTCCAAATATAGCCTGTGTTAGAAAATGCCCTCCCCCTTTTCTGCAGGTTATCAATAGAGTGCACTTTCAGAACCTTAGACATACGAAATGAATCATAACTTTATAGATTCCATACCAAGAGGAAACACCTTGGATTCCACCATGGACCCACTGGAGTGTGACATACAAAAGAGGGGACAATGCGCCAAAAATAGAGTAAGCCACGATAGTGCTAGCAGATGGTATGTCTAAAAAGTGCTCATTAACAAATCAGCATGTTCCCTCTGACCACAGAATTCAGAAACTGAAACGAAGTAAGTGAAAAAAAAAGGGGGTGTGGGAGCGCACCAGAGGTCAAAGGCCTCTGGAAAGGGTGTCCGTCATTAAGTTTTCCCCAGGGAAATGGCGAGGGACGATGCACAATGACGTTTTAAAAGAAATTCCAAATTCAATTTGAAATGGAGGAGGTCGCACAGCTGAGCTTCAAGCACAAGTTTCCTGACTCCTGTCCGGGCGCCCAGAATTCCCTCTCTGCCTAATGACTCACGCGCTCGCATGAACGAGGCTTAGACCCAGAGCTCCTCCCAGGAAAAGAACAATGCTTAGGAGTACTCCTTCCCGGGGTGTGCTCAAGAGGGGGCGCAGCGAGAGCTCGCGACTTCATGCAACTACAGGAACAGGGGCTGCGGCCACAGGAGACACCAGCAAGGAGGCATCCGGCCGGACAGGACCGAATGGGCCGAGGACCCGACGCCAGGGCTCTCCGCGAGGCCGCGCGGCCTCCAGGTGGCAGCACTGGC
>NW_005371193.1:131063-133152 GCF_000412655.1 Myotis brandtii
GTTACCGGCGGGGCGTGCTGGTTCCTTAGAGACCGAACCCGGGCTGGGCGGCGGCGGAGAAACCGCCGAGACAGCCCGCCCTTGGAGAAGCCAAGATGCCGATTAGGGGCAAGAGGAAAGGCAAGAACAAAGACAAAGACAAGCTTCTTAAGAAGTAAGGAGAACCCACGCTGGGGTCCTCTCCCGGGATTCGGGCCCGGGGGCCGCAGGGGTTGGCTGACTGGCACCTGGCCGCCCGCTCTCCTGGACTTTTCTCTCGCTCTCCCGGATTCTGAAGACAGTTCCCATTGTTCAGAGATTCCCAAATGCATGCCCGACTTGACTGCTTCAGCTTAGCCACTAGGATGAGATTTGGGACCCTGACGTCATTTAGACACAGCCCCTACCTATGTGTAATGCATTAACGATGGAGGCAGACAGGTTCCCAAAAAATAGACCAAATGAAATAGGTGCTTGTGGAGGAACAAAGAGCTGAGAATGAGGAGGAAGAGGTCTGACACGAGAAGTGAAAGCCAGGATAACATTTATTGGGATATTGGAGGTCCTCTACACCAGCGCTGTCCAATAGGGTAGTCACTGGTCATTGTGGCTACATTAAAATTAAATTAACAATTCAGATCCTCAATTGTACTAGCCACATTTCATAACCTCAGTGGGCACATGTTGCTAGCGGTAACTGTATTGGACAGCCCAGACATCTAACATTTTCATCATTACAGAGAGTTGTATTAGACAGCAGTACTCTAGATGAGCGGTTCTTAACCCAGGGTGATTTTGCCTTCCAGGGCACATTTGGCAATATCCCTGGAGACATTTTTGATTGTCACATCTGGGAATGTGTGCTATTGGCATTTAGAGATGAGTAGAGATGCTGTTTTACATCCTGCAATGCACTGGACAACCCCCTCACCCCCCACCCCAAAGAATCATTTAGCTCAGAATGGCCGCAGCGCCAGGGTTGGGAAACCCTGCTCAAGACTATAAACTTCTCTACAATAGGCACTGAGCATTATTCACCATATCTCCGGCACCTAGCAGAGAGCCTGGCACACAGCAGATGCTTATTATTTGTTCAATAAATAAATTAAGGTATCTGCCTGTGTATGCTTCAACTTAGATGTTTATTCCACAAGAACTGTGCTCTGGGTTCATTCTTTCTTGATCCTAGTCTGAGATCTCTCTACTGTGTGGTTGAGATGATCTTGAACATCTAAAGGATCTCTCTCAATGATTGAAGCAGTTCCTTGGGTCTTCTAGGGATTCCTTTTGGTTCAAAGGAAAGAGTAAAGGATTTGACCAAATTGGCTAATTGTTCAGATTTCTCCAAAATGATCAGAAATAACTGTAGCATTAATCCTTTCCAGGTTTGGAGCTGCTGCTAATTGTCACTTAACCTATTAGGTGGCCCTGGTAGTTACCAGACACATTGGAGTCATACATGGTGTCCAACAATACTATATATGGGACTATAAGAGAATCCCCAAACTTGTAAAGTTTGTGAAGTTACTTGTTTAAGAGAGTAATAAATGCTCAGTACAGAAAGTTTAGGAAACATGGAAAGTCAAAATAGAATATAAAAATCACCTGTAATTCATCATCCAAATATAACCACTACTATTATTTGGGGATATTCTTTTATCTTTTGGAAATGATAGCCTAGTGTACATACTTATTTGTAACTTTCCCCATTTATTAATATAAGTATTCTTCTACAGTGTGACTTTTAAAAAAAACACCACATAACTGCATAGTTAGTCTAGCACTTTTAAAAAGTGCTAAGGGCGGGAGAAACCAAGATGGCGGCATAGGTAAAAACCGGAAATTGCTACCTCACACAATTATCCAGAACCACAGGAAGGCTGGCTGAGTGGAAATTCTACAACTAGAAGGAAAGAGAAAAGCACTGAGACTCAGAGGAGGTGCGGAGGCCCATGCCGAAAGGGCTGGCAACTGAGGACACGGTGCACATGGAAAGGGCTGGCAGCTGAGGACGCGGTTGTCTTTTTCAATCGGGAGGGAGTCTCAAGCTCCCGACTGCTCTGAACTCCAGTTCCGGGCTAGTCTCTGGGGACCCAGACTCATACGGGGA
>NW_005371193.1:133267-147260 GCF_000412655.1 Myotis brandtii
CTGGGAATCAGCCATAGCTGCTTGCTCCGCCCTGTTGATTCTGAGACCCCGCCCCATCCAGGCTGCTGCAAAGCCTTTTGCATATGAATGCCCGGGTCCTTTACAACCTGACAACTACCTAACAAATTGCAGCTGGGCCAGACAGACCCAGAACTTCCAAGAGAAGGCCCAAGGCCCCACAGCAGCTTGCATTGCTTCTCAGCTGGGCCTCATCTGGGCACCCCCAAACCCCCAAAAAAGGAAGGGGAATCTGCATATCTCTTCATAGCTCCTGCTGGGTAACCTCAGGAAGAGGCTTAATTAGCACCTCCTTAGATCCAAGAGCCAGTGTACCCAGTGGTCAGAGTGGGACCACCCAGATTACAACTCCTCAGATTCATAAGGAACACACTCAGGGGGCAGACTCAGTGAGCACCAAAGCCCCACTGAAGCAAGTCTTGCCCCAGAAGGGTGTCTTCAGCACAGAAGTTCTCCCACTGCAGACACAGCTGATTCTCACTGCCAATTGGCCTGGAGGTCAATTCCTCCCAGTGACACCTAAAACAATCAAGGCATAACTACAACAAGACTGTGCACAAAGCCCACAAGGGGGTGCACCAAGAGTGTCCACCTCAGGTAACTGGGGAGGCTGAGCCACTGGGCCCTGTAGGACACCTAGCACACAAAACCACTCTACCAACACAGGGAAGCAGACAAAATGCGAAGACAAAGAAACAGGTCACAAATGACAGAAATGGAGGACAGCAAACGACTGGATATAGAGTTCAAAACCACGGTTCTAAGATTTTTCAAGAATTTTATGGAAACCGCCGATAAATGTATTGAGATCCTTAAGAAATCTAGTGAGACCCTCGATGTTGTGATAAAGGACCAACTAGAAATTAAGCATACACTGACTGAAATAAAGAATATTATACAGACTCCCAACAGCAGACCAGAGGATCGCAAGAATCAAGTCAAAGATTTGAAATACGAAGAAGCAAAAAACACCCAACCGGAAAAGCAAAATGAAAAAAGAATCCAAAAATACGAAGATAGTGTAAGGAGCCTCTGGGACAACTTCAAGCGTACCAACATCAGAATTATAGGGGTACCAGAAGAAGAGAGAGGGCAAGATATTGAAAACCTATTTGAAGAAATAATGACAGAAAACTTCCCCTACCTGGTGAAAGAAATAGACTTCCAAGTCCAGGAAGCGCAGAGAACCCCAAACAAAAGGAATCCAAAGAGGACCACACCAAGACACATCATAATTAAAATGCCAAGAGCAAAAGACAAAGAGAGAATCTTAAAAGCAGCAAGAGAAAAAAAGTCAGTTACCTATAAGGGAGTACCCATACGACTGTCAGCTGATTTCTCAACAGAAACTTTGCAGGCCAGAAGGGAGTGGCAAGAAATATTCAAAGTGATGAATAGCAAGAACCTACAACCAAGATTACTTTATCCAGCAAAGCTATCATTCAGAATTGAAGGTCAGATAAAGAGCTTCACAGATAAGGAAAAGCTAAAGGAGTTCATCACCACCAAACCAGTATTATATGAAATGCTGAAAGGTATCCTTTAAGAAGAGGAAGAAGAAGAAAAAGGTAAAGATACAAATTATGAACAACAAATACACATCTATCAACAAGTGAATCTAAAAATCAAGTGAATAAATAATCTGATGAACAGAATAAACCGGTGAATATAATAGGATCAGGGGCATAGAAAGGGTGTGGACTGACTATTCTGGGGGGGGGGGGTGGGAAGAGACTGGACAAAAATTGTACACCTATGGATGAGAACAGTGGGTGGCGGGGGAAAGGGCAGAAGGTGTGTTGGGAACGGGGTGGAGGGGAGCTATGGGGGAAAAAAAGAGGAACAACTGTAATAATCTGAACAATAAAGATTTAATTAAAAAAATAAAAAGTGCCAAGGGTTTATCACATTCTTGGAACTCACTAGCATATGTTTTCCATTTTTGACCATGCATCTACAGTACACATATCAACAATGAAGAACACTGAGCCCTTGCCAGGTGGTTCAGTTGATTGGAGTGTCACCATGTACACCAAAAAGATTTTGGGTTCGATTCCTGGTCAGAACACATACCTAGGTTGGTGATTTGATCCCCATTCATGGCACATACAGAAGGCAACTGATGAGGTTCGTCTCTCGCATCAATGTTTCTCTCTCTCTCTCTCTCTAAAATCAATAAACATATCCTCCAGTGAGGATTGAAAAAAAAAGAGGAACATTGAGGGTAACAGATCTCTTATTTCTTGGATTTTCCATGACTCATAGTTTGAGAAACCCTGCTTTGTTTTTACAGTCAGTATTAGTGGTCCTTTTATGAGAAATCCTATCTGATTTCTTTCATCAACTCAGAGCAAGTTAGACTTGATACCTTCAGGGAGCAATTTGATGACTGCAACAAGGCAGTCTGTCACTATTGTCTAAATCATGCTGGAAAGGGAGTTCAATAGCTATAACAGGGTGGGGGTTGGAGATGAAGCTGGCCATAATTTGTAGAGAATAAAAGGTGAGAGTGGGACTGAAAAGGGATCAAGAACCAAAAGTTGGTGGGGATGGAGGGTGACAGTATAGAAGTGTCCACACATACTTATGTATGAAAATATTTAGAATTCAAATACAGCTGAAGTCTTTATTATCTAAATACTAGTGGCCTGGTGCATGAAATTCATGCACTGGGAGGGAGGGTTTCCCTCAGCCCAGCCTGCACACTCTCCAATCGGGGACCCCTCGGGGGATGTCCTGTGGGATTGGGCCTAAACCGGCAGTTGGACATCCCTCTTGCAATCCGGGACCGCTGGCTCCTAACCGCTCACCTGTCTGCCTGATCACCCCTAACCACTCTGCCTGCCTGCCTGATTGCCCATAACCCCTCTGCCTGCCTGCCTGATCACCTCTAATCTCTCTGCATGCGTGCCTGATCGCCCCTAACTGCCTATGCCTGCCTGCCTGATTGTCCCTAACTGCCCTCCCCTGCTGGCATGATCTCGCCCCCAACTGCCTCTGCCTGCCTGATCACCCCCAACTGCCCTCCCCTGCCTGCCTGATCTCACCCCCAATGGCCCTCCCCTGCCGGCTTGATCTTGCCTCCAACTGCCCTCTCTGCCTCGGCCCCCACCACCAGGGCTTTGTCCAGAAGGAAGTCAGATGTCCGGAAGATGGCCAGTTGACCTGGTCTAATTAGCATATTACCCTTTTATTAGTATAGATAGATTATATAAGATAGGGTTGCTTAAATGGGGGGTGGGGTAAAGCCTTTTCTGCAGGAGGAGATGCTCTTGGCAGACAAAAATACATAATCCCTATATCTGGACTGATAGCCAGACTGATATGCACTATACTGCCAAACTGTTCATTAAAAAATTAAACTGCTTTCTTTCACCTTACACCAAACAGCTGTTGTCCTTAAAAACCCTCCTCAGCCCCCACCATCGGTTCTGCCTTCACAGTTCACCCAGATTAGGTTCTGGTTGGTCGGTTTCCATGCCAGTCAGCGTCAAAAGCTCCACCTCCTAGGCAGCCATTGGCTCCTCGCACTTCCGGGCCTATCTCTGCGCCTAATCAGACAGGTGGGGCTGATCAGCAGCCCCTGCAGAGGCCCGGAATGCAGAGATGGTTCTGATTGGTCAATTTCTATGATAGTCAGCATCTCCGGGCCTATCTCTGCGCCTAATCAGAGAGGTGGGGCTGATCAGCAGCCCCTGCAGAGGCCCGGAAAGAAACAGAGGCACGGCTGCTGGCGAAGCCTGAGAGAAAGAGGCAACAGCTGATCAACAGTTTCCACGGAGGCTGCAGATCAGACCCTGCCTCTCCAGGCCTCTCTCTGAGCCTGATCTGCAGCCACGGCAACCCAGCACTGACTGCAGGACTGACTTCCGGTCGGTCGAGCCTTTGGTTTTTTCAAACCCTGGGTTTTTATATATTAGGATGCATGTTCACTAATACAAAGGTTGAGAGTTCAGGCCAGAACTCTTAGCTACTTAAATTTTATTTTCCTTCCCCAACAATTTGCTAGATGCTTGCACTGTTCTCTACTCTCTATGGCATTCCCGGTCCCACTGCACCTGCCACCACCGCTGCTCAGTAGCGCTGCCCAGGAGGCAGGAGAGGCTTGTGCCGCCACAGCTGTGCTTGCCAGCTGTGAGCCGGTGCCTGGCACCCATTGGTGAGCTGGCCAGCACTCCCGCTGTGGGAGCACACTGACCACCAGGGGACAGCACCTGCATTGAGTGTCTGCCCTCTGGTGGTCAGTGTGCATCATAGCAACTGGTGGTTCTGCCATTTGATTTGCATATTAGCCTTTTATTATATAGGATATACCCAGCTGACGCCTAACTGCTCACCTGCCGGTCTGATTGCCCCTAACTGCCCTCCCCTGCTGGCCTGGTCGCCCCCAACTGCCCTCCCCTGCTGGCCCAGTCACCCCTAACTGCCCTCCCTGGCCAGCCTGGTCACCCCTAACTTCCCTCCCCTGCAGGCCTGTTCCCCCCCCTACTGTCCTCCCTGCAGGTCTGGTCACCCCCAACCACCCTCCTCTGCAGGCTTGGTCCCCCCAACTGCTCTCCCCTGCAGGCCTTGTTCCCCCCAACTGTCCTCCCCTTCAGGCCTAGGTCACCCCTAACTCCCTTCCCCTGCAGGCCTGATCGCCCCCAACTGCCCTCCCTTTCAGGCCTGGTCCCTCCCAACTGCCCTCCCCTGCTGGCCTGATCGCCCACAACTGCCTCCCCTGCTGGCTCAATCACCCACAACATGGAGGTGGCCATATTTGACCACATGGAGGCGGCCATCTTATGTGTGGGAGAGATGGTCAATTTGCATATTACTATTTTATTAGATAGGAGTTCCACTTTACCTCTGTACAAATGATTATGTTTTGTTTGTCAGGCATCCTTGAAGCCTGATGCATTGTGGAACTAGCAGATAAAATATTTAACATACTAGTACTTGCTCAAGTGACTTGAATATTTGTCCAAGGCCTAGCCAAGAAACAAACAAAACACACACACAAAATACCCTAGAACAAAAAGAAAATTGGGATTAGGATAGGTGGAAGATTACAGAAATATGGACTTAAAGTTACATTTACATTATGAATGTATCTTCATGGTGAAAAGGAACTAAGGTAATGGATTTGTAGTAGAGAGAGCCAGGGTCTAAGACTGAGCAAGTCGGAATAAAAGACAGTTCAAATATGAGAGAATCAAATAAGTAAGTGAAAAGATGTGAAAGCTTTATGAAGTAAATTTAATTTATTATGCCTTTCCTCTTTGTTTTTCTAGTCCTTTGGAGTTATGCTCCAAAGCTTTCCTCTTCCAGGAAGAGGCACCTACTAAGATAACTCCCTTGTCAAGTAAATATGTATTTATTCTTAACTAATTCATCTAATAATGCTTGATCATATGTGCCAGGCAATATCAAACAAAACAATAATAGAGAAATGTAGTAGAGAATAATTAGTTATATGTTGTCAATGCCCTCTTCCCATGTAGGAAGTCAACAAAAACTGAGGAAACTGCAGTGGAAAGAGCCAAGGCCAATGCCTCCCTTTGGGAGGCCAGGCTGGAAATCACAGAGCTCTCTAGGATTGAGTATCGTGATACTTCCCTGAGACTTGCGAAAACTAATGAGGACTTAAGGAAACAGCAGTATAAAATGGAGAAAGACACAATGTCCGTATTAAGCTACCTGAAGAAGCAGGACCAGGAGAAAGATAATATGGTAGGTGGGTAGAAATCCTCATTACATAGAAACTTTGTGGCCTGCATTAACTAATTGATACTGATCTGCCTTTATCAGTATCACTTATATTTTTTTATTTTCATCTGTCTCCATATATCAAAGGCCTACATCTATCTGTAGCAAATGTATAATTTTTCACAATTATGGATGTTCATTAAAACCAAAGAAATTATTTTGCAAAGAAGTAAAGCAGGTTCAAAATATCCTGGTTAGCTAGCTCTCCTATATTGTTTTACTCATTCTTCTATATCATAGAAATATATTATTTTCTTAAACTTTAAACTGTTATAGTCTTATTTCATGTTAATTATAGAAATACTAGAGGCCTGGTGCACAAAATTCGTGCATCTCTCTCACAATCCGGGACCACTGCCTCCTAACCGCTCGCCTGCATGCCAGCCTGATTGCCCTCTAACTGCTCCCCTGACAGCCCGATCGTCCCCAACTGCCCTCCCCTGCTGGCTCAATCACCCACAACTACCGGACCCGCCTCCTCTGCATGAGGCGGTGGAGATGCCAGGACTGGCCTCCTCCGTGCCGCGTGGAGCCGTGGGACCCCCAGGCCTCACCATGTGGAGCGGCTGCCAGACCCCACCTCTGCTGTGCACGTGGCCATCTTGTGGCAGCCATCTGTGGCGGCCATCTTTTCGGAAGCCATTTTTTCGGTGGCCATCTTGTGAGGGCATCGCACAAGGGCATCACTCAAGGGCGTTGCACCAGGGTGTGGCACCACCTAGGCTTTTATTATATAGGATTAAAAATAAAATGTTCTGCCCTGGCTGGACAGCTCAATTGGTTAGAGAATTGTCCCAATATGCCAAGTTTGTATGTTCTATCCGCAGTCAGGGTACATACAAGAATTAACCAAAGAATAATGAATGCATAAATAAATGGACCAATGAATCAATGTTTCTCTCTCTCTCCCCCCTGTTTCCTCTCTCTCTGTCTTTCTATCTCACAAGTCTATCAATAAGAATTAAAAAAGAAAATGTGGAGCTCCAGTGGTGCAATTGGTTAGTGCGCGGTACTTATAAAAAAGAAAATGTTTTAAAAATTATATCTTGAACAAAATTTGGAAATTTTCCTTAAAAATGGGTTTTTGTTTTTAATGCTTTGTTCAATCAATCACAAAATAAATAACATTTCACACCCATCCTACATGGTATAGAACTATCTCTATTTTTTAGAATTTGTAGGTTTTTCTTAAATTAATCTAAGATATTGTTTACAACAGCATTTCACTTCTGGATCCTCTGATTGCATAACCAAATCAAGGAGTTTTTAGTTTAAAATACTACTTAGGTTCCCTACTAAAACCAGCATCCTTGGAGAAATGACTAATTCCAAGAGTGGGGCAGGGAAAGTAAAAGATGAGTCTGGAATATCTTATTGTGCCAGAGAGTAAGTAAAAAATATTAATTTGGGATGGTGAACACACAGTACAGATGATGTGCTGTGGAATTGGGCACCTGAACCTGTATAATTTTGTTAACCTGTGTCACTCCAATACATTCAATAAAAAGGAAAAAATATTAGTAAGGAAAAAAAAGTAAAAATAATTAGAAGACACAGGAACTAGTTGAAAGGGGCTCCAAAAGGCCAAATCTGGGAAAATCAAAATAAATAATTATTAATAAATTAAAACTCATTGAAAAGAGTAAGTCCATGAGCACATACTACTAATAAATAAATACATTATAAATGAGAGAGAAGGGAAAGCTTTTCCTTATAGTAGAATGTAGTAAATTATTAAATTTCCAAGGAGTAATGATGGAGTTAGAACGGTCACCATTTGGCATCACAGTAATAACTGATTCGGTCAGAAATGATCAGTGGATGCTAAAACGAGTGGGTGATAGTTTGATAGGCAGAAGGATATTTGCATAATCTCAAAATACCTTCCCACAAATTGCTTAACAATTACAAAAGAAAAACATACTTTTTTTTTTTTGTAAGCGTTGTCCAAACAAGGCCACCAAAAATTTTGGTTGCCTCCCTCCAAAAAAAATTAGGAGAGAGAGAGAGATTCTAACTTTTAAATGGAGAAACCTGGCAGACACAATCTTAACTAATTGATTAAAGTTGACATCAATCACCTCATGATGTGATGCACTAGAAAGGATACACCATTGCTTTGGCAGTGTATGCCTTCCAAAAATGCATAACTTAAATCTACTCATGAAGAAACATCAGACAACCCTAACTCTGGCCAGTAACCTTCAAAAATGTTAAATCATAAAAGACAAAGACTGAGGAACTTTTCCAGAGTAAAGGAGGCTAGGATACATGACAACTAAATATAATACATAATCAAGAGTTATATCCTGGACTGGAAAAAGAGAAGTTGCAATGAAGGACATTAATGGGACAAGTGGTGATAAAATTTAATTTGGATTATAGATTATATCAATGTTAAATTTCCCAATTTTGATAATTATACTATGCTTCTTAAAAAGTGCATTTTTAAATTAGGAAATACATAATTAATTAGGAGTAAAGGATCATCATGTTTTCAACATATTCTCACATGGTCCAAAAAAACAATATCTGTATATCTATAGCTATATAATTATATATTTAGATAGATCTCTCTGTATATTTAGATAGATCTATGTATACTGAGGGAAAGTAAATGTGGCAAAATTGGGTGAAGAGTGTATGAGAACTCTTTGTACTCATCTTGAAATTTTTCTCCTAAAAAGTTACCCATAGCCCTCACTCGTTTGGCTTAGTAGATAGAGCATTGGCCTGTGGACTGAAGGGTCCCAGGTTGGATTTCGGTCAAGGGCATGTACCTTGGTTGCGGGCACATCCCCAGTAGGGGGCGTGCAGGAGGCAGCTGATCGATGTTTCTCTCTCATCGATGTTTCTAACTCACTATCCCTCTCCCTTCCTCTCTGTAAAAAATGAATAAAATATATATTTTTAAAAAAGTTACCCATTATATTATGCTAAGTGAAATAAGTCAGACAGAAAAATAAATTCCATATGATTTCACTCATATATGGAATCTAAAGAGCAAAATAACTGAACAAAATAGAAACAGACTTATAAATACAGAGAACAGACTGATGGTTGCCAGAGGGGAGGGGGTTTGGGGGACTGCATGACAAAGGTGAAGGGATTAAGAAATACAAATTTTTAGTCACATGCCGCAACCTGCAAGGCTAGGGTTCAGGATCTGAAGGAGGGGCCGAAGTACTAATGAAAGTACTATACAAGAAATATGAATTTAGAAGGCATGGGGGGGCCAGATGGAGACCTCCCTCTTGGGGAGCCACACTGAAACCTGGCCTTACCCACTTTTTATTCAATTTTAGATACACATCTTGCTCTCAGTAAAGCATGGCAAACAGGTAGTAGACAGACCGTCTCTAAGGTCAATAAATATCAGTAAATATCAGTAAGCTTCAGTAAACATTTACTTTGAGGCTATTCATTCAGGAAATTGCTTCGAGCCACCACTATCTCAACACAAACAATCGGTGCTTAGCGTCAGCCTGCTAATGCCCAAGGTCCATGGCCTTCTGTGTTCCTTGGTGTACTCTTATGACAGTATTGGGAAAGTGGTGACTTCCCGCAGTCACAAGATAGTCCCAGGGATGTAAAGTACAACATAGGGAACATAGTCAATGATATTGTAATAATATTGTACAGTGCCAGGTGGGTCCCCCCCTACCAAGGGGACCATTTTGTAAGTATATGATTGTCTAATCACTGGGGTATACATCTGAAATGAATACAAAATAATATTGAATGTCAAATGTAATTGAGAAATGAAATTTTTAAAAAGTTACCCAGATAAGAGAAATGCATATCAAAACAATGAGATACCCATAGCTACTATCAGAAAAACAGAAAATAACAAATGTTGGAAAGAAAGCAGAAAAATTAGAACCCTTATGCACTGTTGGTGGGAATGTAAATTGGAACAATTACTATGGAAAACAGCATGGAGGTTCCTCAAAAAATTAAAAATAGAATTGCCAGATGACCCAGCAACAAGAATTTAAAGCAGGATCTTGGAGAGATACTTGCATGCCCATGTTTGTTCAAACATTATTCACGTAGCCAAGAGGTGGAAGCAACACAAATGTCCATTGATGGGATAAAAAAGGAAAAAAAATGGTATATACAGACATTTAATGGAATATTATTACACAGCCTTAAAAAAGAAGGAAATCCAAACAACCTAAGTGCCCATCAGCAGATGAGTGGATTAAAAAACTGGTACATCTACACAATGGAATACTATGCTGCTGTAAAAAAGAAGAAACTCTTACCATTTGCAACAGCATGGATAGACCTGGAGAGCATTATGCTAAGTGAAATGATCCAGTTGGAGAAAGATAAATATCACATCATCTCACTTATTTGTGGAATATAATGAACAACATAAACTGATGATCTAAAATAGACCCAGGACATAGAAGCATCGAACAGACCATCCAACTTCAGAGGGAAGGCGGGGGCTGGGGGGCAGGGGAACGGGAGTAGAGGAGGAGAGACCAAACAAAGGACTTGCATGCATGCATATAAACATAACACATGGGCACAGATAGTAGGGGGGCAGGGCATGTGCTGGAGGTGGGGTGGGAACAACCAGGGAGAGGTCAATGGGGGAAAAAGGAGACATTAATGTTCTTTTAAAAAATTTTTATTGATATTTAGAGAGAGAGGAAAGGAAAGATATTTTAAAAAAGGAAATCCTGTCACATGCTACGTACGACATGGATAAACCTCAAGGACATTATGTTCAGTGAAATAAGCCAGTCATGAAAGGATAAATATTGTGTGATTTTATTCATATCAAATATCTAAAGTAGTCAAAATCCAGAAATAGAAAGTAGAAAGGTGGTTGCCCAGGGCTTTGGGTAAAGGAGGAAAAGGAATTAGTATTTTATGAGTAAAGAGTTTCAGTTTTTCAAGATGGTAAGTTACAGAGATTCGTTGTACAACAATGTGAATATACTTTACTGAAGTGACATTTAAAAATGGTTAATATTTCTTTTCTGAAATCAATAAAACATATTTAAAAAATAAAAATGGTTAGCATGGTCAATTTAATGTTCTTTTAAAAATTTTTTATTGATATTTAGAGAGAGAGGAAAGGAAAGATATAGAAACATCAGTGATGAGAGAGAATCATTGATCGGCTGCCTCCTGCACGCCCCCTACTGGGAATTGAGCCCCCAAACTGGGCATGTGCCTTGATTGGGAATCAAACCATGACCTCCTGGTTCATAGGTTACCAATCAACCGCTGAGCCACACAGGTGGGGCAATGTCTCTCTCTCTCCTCTCTCTCTTTTTTTAACATGTATTCATTAACTTGAGAGAGAGAGAAAGATAAAGAGACAGAGAGACATCAATTTTTTGTTCCACTTATTTTTACATTCATTGATTGATTCTTCTATGTGCCCTGACTGGGTACCAAATCCACAACCTTGGCATATTGGGACAATGCTCTAACCAGCTGAGCTACCCAGCCAGGGCTTAATGTTGTATTCTTTTACCACAATTTTAAAAAAAGAGTTACTCAGGTAATTCTTATGATAGCCAGGTTTGGGAAACTAGCAATAGCAGATTAAAGGTATGAAGTATGTTCCCTCTCCTCTTCCCTCCTTACTCAACCTCTCCAACCCTACTGGTTTTAATAAGTGAAAACAAGGCTACGTAATAAAGGAAGAACACAGCAATTTCATCTGTTATGCCCAGATTTCAAGATCCCCATTAGACCACTCTCTTTTTTTTACATGTATTCATTAACTTGAGAGAGAGAGAAAGAGAAAGAGACAGAGAGACATCAATTTTTTGTTCCACTTATTTATACATTCATTGATTGATTCTTCTATGTGCCCTGACTGGGTACCAAATCCACAACCTTGGCATATTGGGACAATGCTCTAACCAGCTGAGCTACCCAGCCAGGGCTTAATGTTGTATTCTTTTACCACAATTTTAAAAAAAGAGTTACTCAGGTAATTCTTATGATAGCCAGGTTTGGGAAACTAGCAATAGCAGATTAAAGGTATGAAGTATGTTCCCTCTCCTCTTCCCTCCTTACTCAACCTCTCCAACCCTACTGGTTTTAATAAGTGAAAACAAGGCTATGTAATAAAGGAAGAACACAGCAATTTCATCTGTTATGCCCAGATTTCAAGATCCCCATTAGACCATCAGGGAGCCAGCCAAGTCCGATGCAAAAGCAGAGAGTCCTTTATTCGAGCTAGCTCGGCTCCCCCACCTCGCCGACGCAGCGGCAGGAAGCAGAGAGAGAGCTAGCCCGGTGTGAAGAGGAGTTTTATAGGGGGGTGGAGTCAGGGTAGGAGAGGAGACTGTGGGCCCTGCCGATTGGCCAGGCGCAAGTCGGTGTCTCGTTACACAGGATGTGGTCATCTCTATGGCGTGCACTTCCCTTGATTGTCATTGGTTAGTTTAAAGAAATCCTGGGCGTGGCTAGCAGAGGCTTGGGCTTCCGGGAAGAAGATAGCACATGGCTGCTGCCCCAACATGGAGGATATGGGGCAAGATGGAGGGCGTAGTCCTCGCCCTTTCACATCACCTTTCTAACTCTGTATTTTCATCTTCTACAGATTGAAAAACTAAAACAGCAGTTGAATGAAACAAAGGAAAAAGCCCAAGAGGAGAAGGAAATATTGGTAAGTATCAATGTACATTAATACACTTACTGGGTGGTCAGCTTTCTGACAAGCTCATTTTTAAGACACAATGAGATTAAAAGAATCAGTCATCTGAGCAGCTCAGTAACCTTACAGTTCACACGTCTGTTGTACAGAAGCTCAAAAAACAACATAAAAATATGTTATTATAGAAAACCATCTGGTATTAGTGGTGCTTACTGATCCCAAGCTTTACATTCTTCCTACGGCTTTCCAGTAGGCCAAAAGTTAGGAAATATGTATACAAGTATTTTTAAAAGATTAAAATATAAATAAATAAAATTTTTAAAAGATTAAAATATATCACAAAATATATTATAAGTCCACACTAATGTTTTCAATTCAGATGCAGGAATAAAGGGTTTTTACTTAACTATATCTCCTTATAAAGTTAAGTGTGTCCTTTCTTCCTTGCCCCAAATCCTGGTTCTTAATGATAGCAATATAATTTTGTAGTTGCTTTAAACCTCAATACATCAACAGTCACAGAATACTGATACCAATGCTACCACCAACATAGATTAGTGGGAACAGTTTTAAGATTTTGTGAGGCCCTTTTCTCCTTGATATATGCCAACAGGAATCTACTATCAAATTATAAGGCTTAAAAACTCCAAAAAAAAACAAAACCATTTGAAATAATTCCTTTCTGTGAGGTTATGCCATCAACTCAACAACACAGTTTGCTTTTGATATTTAGGAGTTGCTTTTGAAAAATTTAATTGTGCATATAAAAGTATGTAATTATATAAATATTTATAATTATGTGGTTTCAAAGTCAAATCTATCAAACATGGTATATTCTGAGAAATCTAACTTCTGTCCATGTGTTCAAAATATACCACATAGGTGAGAAATGGTGTTTCAGTGTATTTCAATTTGCATTTCTCTTATTGTGAGCTAGGTTGAGCATTTTTTCATATATTTGAGGGTCATTTGCATTACTTTTGATATTTCAGGTGTGGTGGTTTTTTTTTGTGTGTGTGTGTATGTGTGTTTTGTTTGTTTGTTATTGTTGTTTTTGCTGTATTGGCCCTTTTTCGTCTTCCTCCTCCTTTTTCTCTCTTTTCTCTCTCCTTTTCTTCCCTTTTTTCTTCTTCCTTCTTTCTTCTCCTCCTCTCTCTTCTTCCTTCCTTCCTCTTTCTCCCACCTTCTCCTTGCTTTCTTTACTAGAGATATTAGCCCTCCCTTTATCTCTTAATTTACTAATTTTAATTTAGGGTCAGGAACGTTATTTATTGTTCTTACAGATTAAATTTTTTTTTTAGTCTTATGCCTCTTGTTAATAAATATCTGCATTTTCTATACAAGATCAGTTTACTTAGAGTTTTTTTTTATTCAAGGCACTTGATATTTTTTAACAGAAAGTAAAACTTTACACAAAAATAAAAACGGATAGAGAAAATGGCGACCAGCAGGAAGGTAGGGAGGGAGAGAGTGTGAGAGCACAAGGAAGTGATAGAGGAGTGTGTGGACGTGTGTGGTGTGTCTGTGTATGAGCTAGGGACAGTTAGATTCTGCAGGTCTTCTAAGGGGCTGCTAAACTGGGCAGTCTTAGGC